>NC_028454.1:9394344-9544103 GCF_000263155.2 Setaria italica | reverse complement strand
GGATGATGAGCAGTTGTTAATACGAAATAGGTTATTATATAAGCACTAATCATAAATGAAATACAGCAGTGGTAGCCCTCCTCCATGTTTGATATGAACACGTAAGGGTTGATTTCTTATCTTTCCCATCTATGAGGACATCACATGTTTGATACAACTATAACGGCATCTTTTGACTCTAAGGTGAAACAATTCTTTATCATAATTATATGTGACACATTTGACAAATTGATGCTGCACCATGATGTGTTTTGGTTGTCAAGTTCAGAAATACATACATGGATCAAAAATAGAGTAACATACACATGAGACCCATAGAGCACCAAAGAAGTAGATAGGTTTCCAAGTCGTAGTAGTTTAATACTCCTAATTAGTACCTAAACATTCGATGTGACACGTGCTAAAAATAAGTTAGTGGAAGCAAACGCCCAGTTTGTTCTTGGACAAATCAAGAAATATTGTTTCTCTGAGATACTTGCCAAAGTTAGGTGAAACGGAAGTGAAGGAATTATTTGAGTAATCCAAGGTAGTACTCCCTTTAGGGCCCATGAGTTCATTTCTTTCTTTTACAGTTGGTACAATTGGTATGTTTCCTTCAAGTATATTGGAACTGAGATCAAGGGTATATGAATGATCCACTGGCATAATTGAGGGAAACTTCTCCAGGCTAGTAAACATGTTGTAAGAGAGATTCAAATAGGTCATACCACTGTTCCATTTCTCCCATAGCCAGCTCGGTATTACACCGTGAATATGATTGCTCGAGAGGTCTAGTCCTTCAATCCCATGTAAAAATTTCAGCTTACCTGGAACCTATGTAAGGTTGCAGGATGCTAGCCCAAAGAACGGATGTTAGGAAGTGAAGAAAACAGAGAATCATCTTCTTGATGATCTATCACTGTCAGCATGTTGTTAGAGAGATCCAGTCCTGTAAGCTTCTTTAGCCTCCTAAAGGAGCTAAGCTCCACTGTGCCTGACTACTTATTTGATCCGAGGTAAAGAATTTCAATGTTAGGAAGCTGAAGGTACGATTCAGGAATTGATCCATCCAAATTATTATTCTCCAAATAAGTATAAGGATGAAGACAACGGGTCATCAATGTCATCTAGATGACCAGAAAGTTGATTTGATTCGAGCAATAGATACCCAAGTTCTGGAAGAGTGAACGAGCTTCTTGGAATTTTGCCTGCTTGTAAAGATAAAATGTTAGTCAAGAAAATACTATGATTCATAGAAATGATTAGTGAACTAAAACTAAATAATGTGTACTAAATAACCATAATTTAACTAAATATTTGGTTACATTACACCAGCTTTTGCTCTCAGATGTTCATATGCCTCTCGCCATTCAGATTCAGGACAACTGCCCTTTTTGCAAAAGTAGGACTGCTCAATCGGGCAGATGAGGCAGGCTAACCCTTGATTACACGGTCTAAATAGCCAAACAGGTACAGGCAACTATTCCTTTGAATAAACAAGTACACGGCCGGTCTACTCAAAACACACTGCATATAATGCCTTGTGAGCTCTTTCCGTTTGGAGGTATTATCACCTTCATACCTTTTTTTTTTATTAGGACAGCAATGGCAAATTTGCAATGACAATGAATGAAAAACAATAGGGACACAAGTCACAATTGCAAGATTCTTTTTGTTGTTGTGGAGGTAAGTTATGCTAAAGGAACAAACATGGAACAGCTATAAATGGTACGACATGGCTATACTACGTTTCAGTATTTGTAATCTTACTATTACTAATTGAAGCCTTCTTATTAATCCTCATGATGCTCATTAAGAAAAAAAGATAAATCCTAGAAATCATCATATAAGTTAACGATGTTTCTCATATTTGTTTGTGGGAGCTCACCAGTGAGGTCATTTCTTGAGAAAACTATGACTGAAAGTTGTGTCAAATTACTGATCCAGGGGGGTATTGGTCCATAGAAGTTATCATCATAGAGACTTAAGAACTTCAAATTCATAAGATTGCTGATCCAGGTGGGTATTGGTTCAGGAAAATTGTAGTTGTCCATGCACAAATCTTTCAAATGTTTGAGATTCCCAATCCAAGAAAATTTTGGATCCTTGGAGCACTAATGCATCCAAAGATGGAAGCTTACCTGGTAAGAAAAGGTGCTTGGAAGTTCCTTCTGTCGTAAGGGGGTGTTTGTTTCTTTAGTCCCCCCTAAAATTTCTGTCACATCGAATTTTTAGATACTAATTAGAAGTATTAAATATAGACTAATTACAAAACCAATTGCACATATGGAGATTAATTTGCGAGACGAATCTATTAAGCCTAATTAGTTCATGAGTTGACGATGTGATGCTACAGTAAACATGTGCTAATGATGGATTAATTAGGCTTAATAGATTCGTCTCGTGAATTAGCCTCCATCTGTGTAATTAGTTTTATAATTAGCTCATATTTAGTCCTCCTAAGTAGCCTCCGAATATTCGATGTGACATAAATTTTAGGAGGTTCTAAAGATCCAAACACCCCCTAAGACTAAAAGATTGAAGAGACTTGAGATTGACAATGGTCACAGGTATAGCATCAGAAAAATTTGTCCGTAGTAGTTGAAGAAATTCCAATTAACTTTCAACTGGAAAGCTTGGTATATGCCCAAAAAACTTACTATTCCAAGGCACGGAAATAAACCTCAAACTTTTTAGCAGGAACATCTTTGTCGGGAACTTCCCTTCAAAATCATTGCCTGTCAGGTCAAGACTACTTAAGAGAGGGAAATCAGCAAAGAACTCAGGAATCTTCCCAGCAATCGCGTTGAGTCTGAGCTTGATCTCGACCCACGAATGGAGTCATGAAAAGGACTGTTGAATGGATCCGGATAGACCACAATAAATCAGGTTTAGAACCTGCAGTCTATGAGTGGAGTTAGTCAAAGCAATGGACCATGTTTCTCCGCTGCTGGAGACATCCACCCCATCAAGACTGAGCTCTCTTAAACTGCTGAGGTTTGCTATGAATGTCTAGAAGCTCAGTTCCTTAAGAAACAATTTAAGAGTATCATAACCTTTTATATAATCAAATAACAAAAAATTGAGCGTGAGCATGACTAGCTCCCTTAGCCGCGCTATCCCAATGAGGATCTGACCCATGAAACTGTTAGATATATATCTTAGCTGTGCCTACATACTTGTATTTTCCCTCTTGTTGGAGGGGTTTTCTGCACTTCTACGCATGTACATCTTGCCCTTTGAGCCATCGAATAGAACTGAGTTGGTCATTTGTAACATGGTATCGGAGCCTAGGTTTAGGGTTATTCACTATCCCACTGTCGCCGCCGTGCCACCGGGGAGCCGCTGGTGAGCCGCCACCACTGGTCGGCGAAGCCATCTCCAACCTCCCCTCCCTCCCTCCCTCCCGACCCAAAAGGTTTTTAACTTTGACCCTTTGGTACCATTTAATTTTTTCTTCTCTTAGCAGCTTTACTAATTTCTCATTCAGAACATGCTTTAAATTTATTTCATTTGAATCAAGTGGCTGATTCTCAGCCTTTTATCTAGTGTATCCACTTATCCAATAACTTCTTTTTTTTCCTTTTTATACGCACTACTAATATTTTTGGCCTACCCCTTTAGATATTGTTGCAAACACCGAATTTTTGCTTGCCATCTATCCAAGGGTGCATGACCTTCCTGCACACTTTGCCAAATCTCACTTACTATCTCAAAGAACTCATCACGAAGTAACCATCCCAATTCAAACTTGAACATAGATGGATTATTAAATATAGATTTGTAAAGCTTAAGTTGAGGTGGACCATCTCAGTGAGCAGCTCAAACCCAACAGACGGCAAGCTTGCCCCATAAAGTCATTGCTCGCAAGGGAGAGGTTTTTCAGGGAGGTGAGGTTGAAGAGCGCAGGGTCAAGACCCCGGCTCTGGATGTTACGCCCATTGAGATCCAACGCGATCACCCTCCTGGTGGGGTGGCCGACGTTGCAGCCGACGCCCTCCCAGCGGCCATGTTGTAAGGTTGATGTTGAGGAAGGAGCGCTTTAGCTTGAGCATAGCGGCAACATCGGCAGGGAGGCACGGCATAGTGGTGTTGGTGTTGGCTATAGTGTGGATGAAGGAGAGCTCCAACACGAGGAGCAGGAGTACTAGTGGTTTTTGAGTTTCCGGTGCTCATCTCTCGTCTAGTAGCTAGTCTACGATGTACTTTCTATGATGCTGCAGTATGTAACTGATCATTGTGGCTTTTGTTCTACATACGCTAAACCGTGCGTATCATTCTCACATCTTTACAAGCTGTGCCAAGTCAATGACAGTTATGCATGTGACCATCTTGTGGCTAATGTTGTTTTACACATACACAGCAAGGTAGCTGATTATGCACGACGGAATTGGATATCTCGATTCGACCTGCGTCGTGCCACTGTGATGTTTCATTTTGCCAACTTATGAAGTGGCATTAGTTGAGCAATTGAGCTGAAAGGTTTGTTGCTGATGCAGAGACATGGAAATGATGTAACAACTCAATGCGAACTAGTCAAGATGGAATACATTTACACAGTCTTTTCTCAATAACCTTTAAGCTGCGAAAGGTTTTTTTGTGGCATGTTAAACCTCTGAGAGGGCGTTCTGGTGGCATGCTGGTAGTATAGGGGTAAACTTATTGACTTTTGATATTGGCGAGATTGAGGAGGGGGAGTATTTTGTTAGATTTAAATTAAGAATAAGGAAGATGGTTTGAAATGGAACTTAGTTTCTGTGTATGGGGCTGCACAACCTGAGTTCAAAGATGTCTTCTTAATAGAGTTGATTCAGCTATGTTCAAAAGAAACCTTACCTATTATGATAGGTGGTGACTTTAACATCATTAGAGGACCACAAGAAAAGAATAATGATAACTATAATGAAAGATGGCCGTTCTTGTTTAATGCTATCATTGATGCATTTAATTATAGAGAACCGGCAATGTCAGGTAGACAAACTTGGAAAAACAACCTACAAACCCCAACCTACGAAAAACTCAGATAGGATCTTGGTGTGGACAGATTGGAAGTCCAAGTTTCCGCACACCACTGTACAACCTTTAACATGTGAAATTTCTGATCATACTCCGCTATTCTTACACTCGGGGGATAAATCTATGTTTTGTAATCCATCTATGTTCAAGTTTGAATTGGGATGGTTACTTCGTGATGGGTTCTTTGAGATGGTAAGCGAGATTTGGCAAAGTGTGTAGGAAGGTCATGCACCCTTGGATAGATGGCAAGCGAAAATTCGACGTTTGCAACAATATCTAAGGGGGTGGGCCAAAAATATTAGTGGTGCATATAAAAAGGAAAAAAAAGAAGTTATTGGATAAGTTGGATACACTAGATAAAAAGGCTGAGAATATGCCACTTGATTCAAATGAAATAAATTCAAAGCATGTTCTGAACGAGAGATTAGCAGAGCTGCTAAGAGAAGAAGAGATTAAATGGTACCAAAGGGCCAAAGTTAAAAACCTTTTGGAAGACGATGTGAACACAAAATACTTTCAGTTAGTGGCTAATGGAAAACATAGAAAAATGCATATTTTCCAACTGGAACAAGATGAGGGTATTATACTTGGGGATGCTAAACTCAAAAAATACATCACCAAGTATTACAATAATCTTTTTGGACCACCAGATAATAACAACATATCTATGGATGAGTCACAATGTGATGACATTCCTCAGGTTTCAGATATGGAAAATGCAATATTAGTTGACAAATTTACAGAATGTGAGGTAAGGGAGGCAGTCTTCCAAATGGAGCATAATAAGGCTCCTGGTCCGGATGGGTTCACTCTAGAGTTTTATGAAGTTTTTTGGACTTTGATCAAAGATGACTTGATGGCTTTATTTGAGGAATTCCATAAGGCAATGTTACCCCTCCATAGCCTAAATTTTGGAACAATTATACTACTACCAAAGAGTAGCGAGGCAAAGCAAATTCAACAATATAGACCAATTTGCCTTTTGAATGTGAGTTTCAAGATATTCACAAAAGTAGACACTAACAGAGTTACAAAAATAGCATAGAAAATAATTAGGCCCTCACAAACAACATTCCTTCCTGGTAGGAACATAATGGAGGGGGTAGTTGTTTTACACGAAACACTACATGAACCGCATACCAAAAAATAGAATGGCATTGTCTTTAAGATTGACTTTGAAAAGACATACAATAAGGTCAAGTGGAGTTTCCTACAAACAAACTCTAAGAATGAAAGGCTTTTTACCCACTTGGTGTAAATGGATAGAAGCTTTCACCAAAGGGGGGAATGTAGGCATCAAGGTGAATGATCAAATGGGTTCTTATTTTCAGACTAGGAAAGGCCTTAGGCAGGGTGATCCATTGTCCCCGATTCTTTTTAACATTATTGTGGATATGCTGGCTATCATAATTGCTAAGGCAAAGAAGGATGGACAGGTGAAAGGGGTTGTACCTCACTTAATAGAAGATGAATTGTCTATCCTGCAATACGTGGATTACACTGTGATTTTTTTAGACCATGATATTGAGCAAGCTAAAAACATGAAGTTACTACTTTGTGTGTTTGAACAATTATCTGGTCTCAAGATAAACTTTCATAAGAGCGAACTCTTCTGTTTTGGGAAAGCTAAGGAGTACGAGTTGATATATTCATAGCTTTTTGGCTACAAGATAGGAACATACCCATTTAGATACCTTGGCATCCCAATGCACTATAGAAAACTCAACAATAGAGACTAGAGGATAATAAAGGGAAATTGAGAAAAAACTTAGTGGGTGGAAAGAAAAATTGTTATTAATAGGAGGACATCTAGTGTTGATAAACTCAGTTCTATCCAGCCTACCAATGTTTATGCTTTCATTTTTTGAGGTCCCAAGAGGAATCTTAAAAAAATAGTGTACTTTAGATCAAGGTTCTTCTGGCAGAAGATCAACACAAGAAAAAAATATAAACTAGCTAAGTGGGAAATCCTTTGCTAGCCTAAGGATCAAGGAGGTCATGGAATTCAACATTTTAGACATACAAAATAAATGCCTACTAAGTAAGTGGTTGTTTAAATTGTGCAATTGTTGACAGCAGTTAGCACGTCAATTTGTGAACCGCAAGCGCATGGATCAGTTGTAGCTTTTTTCTTTAGAGTATTCCCCCAAGGATTATCAATCCGTGGAACAAGTGGATTGCTGGCTCTCACTTTATACCAATCTTGCTAACGAAACTGAGTGTATGTATTGTATAGAGAGACAAACTAAACTAATAACAGAGATTGAGATAATATAGCAAAGTTTAACATGAGATAGGAGATAGAGATAGATATAAGCGTTCCCTCCCTAGGATCTAGGTTCACAAGAATATGCATCTACTATACAGATGGGTGCTGCCCTCACTAGCTATCACAACGGTTACGTGCTCGCTCGGCCTTTTCCCCATTGCATACTATCACTACACAGGAATACTCAACCGCCTTGCTCACACACACTATATCGAAGTATTCGCAGAGTTAAGCTAATCACAATGATTACCAGAAACTCTACTAAGAACATATGTTGTACAGAACAAGAGCTCACATATGTAAATGAATCATTGCAATGACATAAACCATGATGCATTAATAGGCATAAAGAACATGTAGCAGTTACATATAAAGTACCATAACAATCCTAGGGATAAACAGAGGCTCTACCCTATGATCTTACACATGTTGACGAACAAAGGGGGTATGGAGCACCTGGAGAACACCCTGACCAAAGATGAAGATGAGGGGAGCCACGAGGGACTCATGCCAATCGGCCTAGGGGTTTCCTCCCTCCTTTGGAGGTTCCCTTCAACGATGAAGCTCCTGATCAGATCTAATCTCTATTGCTTCTCTTGTGGTGGCGTCGACTAGGTCTAAACTTGTTGGGATCCCCCTCCTTGTTGAAAATCCTTGGTATTTATAGTTGGCGGCGTCGATTGGGGTGCCTTCAAAGTCGAGTTTGTGGAAAATAACCCAAGGAACGTTGTGGGCTTCCTCCTAGTGAAAGGGCGCGATGATCGGGGCCAGAAACGGGCCAGGCTGATCGGCCTGGATCCCTCTGGGCCGATCGGCACACCCTCTATTGGCCTTCAATGCTCGAGCACTTCATACAAAGTTGTATATCTCATCGAGCCATGCAATTTTCCCTATAAATTCGCCCCAATCGGAGTTCGGATGAGGAAGATATGGCCCGTGCAAGTTTCAGCTCCTCCTGTGGACCTGCAGTTCAATGCTCATGTTTGGGCCTTCAAATATCCAAGGTCCGGGCCCAATTCCAACTTGTAGAAAAACCCTTCAATTATGTTGTATTTCCTGTGATTTTGCAATATCCTCCAAAATACAACACGTATGCAATAATGGGGTTATTTCAAGTGCCAAGTGGCGGGTTAGTATAAGAATATACATGAAAACACTAGTTAAATGGCACTAAAAGTGTGTCAATAACGATCATCAACAATAATGAAGATGGGATGTGGCAAGAGTTAATCAAGAACAAATATTTAAAGAATAAGTCGATAGGTCAGGTTTATAAAAATGCAGACGATTCACAATTTTGGATGGGTTTGATGGGAGTGAAGGATCAATTTCTTAGTTTGGGGCAATTCATGTTGAAACAGGGACACAGATAAGATTCTGGGAAGACATGTGGTTAGGTTATCAGCTATTGAAATCCTAATACCCAAATTTATACAACATTGTTAGAAAAAAAACATGCTACAGTATTGAAGTTCTCATATCAACACTACTTAATGTCTCGGAGATCCTTAGTGGGAAATAAGTTGAATGAATGGTACAATCTAGTAGCAAGAATTACAAACATTAGTATAGAGGAGGGGAGAGATATCTTTATCTAGTCCCTACAGAGGAATGGGGTCTTCACTATCAATGTATAAGCATCTTGTCAATAGTGGCGTAAGAGTCACTCAAGAAATTTGGAAAACTAAATTACCACTTAAAATTAAAATTTTCATGTGGTATTTGAAAAAAGGGATCATCCTCACAAAGGACAATCTAGCTAAGAGGAATTGGAATGGAAACAAATATTGCAGCTTTTGTAGCAATGAGGAAACCATTGACTATCTCTTCTTTGAATGTCATTATGCTAAATTTCTATAGCGTGCTTTTTATATAGTGTTTGGTATTGCTCCACCAACATCGGTGACTAACATGTTTGGTTTATGGATAAAGCAAGGGGGACAGAAATCGAACACTAACTTGTTGACAGGAGTTGGGCCATATGGCTAACGAGAAATGATGTTGTTTTTGATAAAAACTAACCAAAAAAGTTTATATTCATGAAACATATTGGCTTCGGTTCTGGGCTCAATTGCAGGGACACGAAGCCAAAGAATACTTGACTGAAGCGTGCCATACATTGGAGATGACGGCTCTACACTTCTTTAGTTCCCACGGATGGCCTTTTAATTTGAGAATTTGTATTTGAGTTCAAATTTTTGTTAAATTCAACTATTTGGTGTTGGTGAAATTTAGCCATCATTTGTAATACCTGTGGACTGATTCCTTCTCTTTGAGGAGGTTGAAGCCAGAATTTTCTTCCATCATCTAAAAAGTCAAGATGGACAGCAGAGGTGATGTGAATAATTTCTCCGACGTGCTACTGGGGATGCGAAATTGGTGATCCTGCTTTGTCCGGGACTTCCAAGTTCCAGAAGAGATGAGAGGACGATGGTGGCTTTTGTGACAAAACTGACTAGAACTTCAGAAGGAAGGTTCTAAAGCTTGCCTTTAGGTTTATTTTGTTCTGAACAACTGATTCGTCCAAGGAGCATTGTTTGTTGCTTGCCGATGGGTGCACGAGAAGCACAACCATGAAAGCTCATGCTGTATGCCACGAAATATGTGAGTAAAGTGGTTTAAGTTTTCACTCTAAAATTTATAGATGGTTTAAACAGAAACTTCATATTAAACCGCTAGACCACGTGAAGAACTGTTCGCCGCCTCCTACTGTGAGCACAAGGGACAAGCCATGAGTGTGCCTTGCTGTTTGTTCTGAACTTGTCATGAGGTGTCATCAAGGTAATTTCATATCCCGAAACTTGTGCTGTGACTACCACATCGCCTAGTGATAATAATTACAAATGCAGGTGATTAGTCCATGCGAATCGAAGCAAATGTCACGGGGTAGAAAAATCAGAAGGAATGCTTGCAGCACAAGAACAGCAGAGGAACTCCTCCCAGCTTGCAGCAACTAAATAAGAATCGATTTTTCGAGATGTACCCCTACTAGCTAGCTCAATGCTCAACCCACAGCAGCTAAGGGTCTGTTCGTTTCAGCTTATTCAGACGGCTTATCAGCCACCAAACGGTGTTTTTCTTTCACAACAAATCAGCCGTTTCAGCTTTTCAGCCGGCTTATAAGCTGAAGCGAACAAGTCCATTCAAAACTTGGCGGAGTGTCATGACCCGTCGTGCCACGACCCACGACGGAGAAGCGGAAGCGAGAAGCACCTTTTTTTTTTCCACAAGCGAGAAGAACTGAAAGCCCTGTATAAAGAAACCGAAAGAAGTTTGAATTCTCTTAAGCCCCGTTTGGATCATTGGAATTGAATTCCATTCTAATAATCATAATTTAGGCACAAATTAATTAAGTTAATATAATTGTATGTGGAATATATTTGTATATTATTGTTGGTGACATGGGAGAGATACTTATGTGCTACACTTCTACTATAGAGAAACGAGTTCAAGAGCGTGCTATAAGAATTGAATTCCATTCTAATAATCATAACCTATAGAATCAATTTTCATCTCCCAATCCATGAATTTAAGATAGGCTTATATCTAAACTTTGGAAAGTTGTGGAACGCCACATTTCAAGATAAATTAGCCTACTCCATTAAGTAGATTCCAATTCTTTTAAAATAAAGGGATCCAAACGGGACCTTAGCAGAATTGATGAGAATTCGGTTGGGTCGTAATAGGCTGATGTCGGTTGGGTTGTTATGTTAACCCAAATTCTTGCTGTTCTACCCTATAGGGTAATAAAGCACGTGTTACCATGCTGCCTACTTGGAGCAGCAACGATCTTACGCAGCTTCTAAGAATCTAAGCTATATCTTCGCCCCAGCCCCAAGTAGCCCGTCCCTCTCCTAGCCCGCGTGCTGACACTGACGCCTATGAGCGGCACGGCGCGGCACACGAACAGCCCCAGAGACGACACGACGGATTATGCTTTCCTAGCAGGCTAGGAATTACCATTAGGAAAGTTCCTTTGCAGGACAGGATGACAGTATGACGTATTCAATGTGGAAAGCGAAGTCCCCAGTCCCAAACTATTTACCTGATTGCCCGTTTGATGACAGGTCCAAAGACCTGCACCCATCCAAAGGCCGTTGGCACACAAACGCAACCGCACTGCCCCAGCGAAAACATTTTGACAATTTGACGACAAAAATGACAAAGAGTTTACCATGGCACTGGGTTCTGAAATGGTGTCCGAAGCAGAATACCAAGCGGGTATCTTTTGCTGCGTTGGGAGCTCCCAAGGATGATGGATCCAACGACACAATTCGATACAGCTAGGGGGACGGACAGCTGTGTTTGCCTAAACAACAGTAAATATGAACTACATACATATCCGTCCTGCACCCGCCGCGCACACTGGACCAGAGCATCTCCGAGTAGCATCAACCTTGGGCCATCTGCAAAATGAACACCAAGGAGTCAGGGTTTTTGCTTCATCTGCTACGTTTGCAAATCATAATCTTCACTGGATAACCCAATTAATTTATGAAAACTTGCTCATTATGGGGTTTCTTAGTAAGCAAAAGTTACCAATAAGTTCCAGAAGGGACTAGAAACCTGGTGCTACATGTGAGAGGACAACATGACATATAACTAAAGGATCCACGAACTAGAGTTATACCAATTTCGTAGCATTTCTGTTCTTCAATGTCAAGAGTGCTGCTTCAGCAAAGGCCTGTGCAGCTTGGGCCTCTGCTTCAGCAACCTCTGCCTCTCTTGCAGCTGCTTCAGCTTCTGCCATGATAGCCTCTGCCTCTGCAACTGCACGAGCAGCAGCAGCAGCAGCAGCCTCCGGGGTCATAGTTGCGATGCGAGCCAATTCTGCATCAACTTGTGATCTTGTAAGGCTTTTACTAGCATCAATCCCTAATTTCAAGGGCTCTTTTTGCACCTCTTCCAGCAGCAGCATCTTGGGGCTTCGGCCCTCTAAGCGTGGTGAACTAGGTGCTATCCTGTACTTCCGATTCACCTGCAAGCTTCCATTGGGTCACATGCTGAAATACTTAAGGTTCTTCAATTTGAGCACATGCAACTTCTGATTGGATTAAAATAAGAATTCAGCATTAGAAGGTAGGTCATGGACACCATAGTGTCCACAAACCAAATAGTGTAGAAAATAGCATATTTCGTGGTAAAACCCAAAAAAAAAGATGCAGTTCAACAAGGATTCAACATGAAATTGAACAAGAAATCAATATGTCCTAGACTATAGTATAGTATGGTGTATAATCGAACAAGAATTAGTGATTGCTATCACTAACAAACATGTATGGTGCCATTAGTTGAATTTACCCACGTGATACAGCCTAGTCTTTTCACCTTTAAATTGCTTATATTTCTCACATAGCATAAGAATGATGTAGGAAGCTAAAATGATAATTACCTTTATCAATTTCCCACTGGCGGCCAAGTCCTTCAGCTTTGCAGATAACAAGTGATCAAAATCACTAGGTGGCCAATATTGCTCCTACATAAAACCAGGGTAAGAAACTGACTGACAAGGCAAGCATGGCTCATTTCACGAAAATTTATTAACAAAGCAAGTGAAAACATGACGATAATTTAAAAATGATATCACAATTCTGAACGAAGACAATGCAATAAGTTGCTTTTGAGGAAGCTGGAAGAGAGGATGAAATGAGGTCGATTGCAGTTCTTGCACACAATGAGGAGATTTGTGTAATCAGGCATGCTTTAATTATTGGATTCTACTATTTGATATCTTTGATAGCTCATTTTCATACAATCAGGTCAGATGTAGTAGAAATGTGGAATTTTGTTTCTGGTATGAAACAGTGTTTGCTATATATTTAGGTACTCAGTAATAAGAATTGTTGCAGCAGATATGGGTGGCACCATCCATCATCGACTAGGCAGCTGGGTGGTGCTACCTAGTCTGATTTTTAATTTTTATACACTATAAAAACATTGAACCTATATGTTACAAGCTGTTTGTACGTAAAATCTTTAGCTGACCAAACTTAAATAGAAAGTGTAAATAGTGTTTTACATTATTCTCAAATAAACGGCGATGGTCATTTGTGCACAGAACATAAGATATACTATAACTCTACTCCTAGAAAGAAATAAAAACAAAAGAAGGATGCACACCTCTATGTAATTAGCAATAGTAGTTCTGTGTGACCCTGTAGGCTCATTCAAGTTCTTTATAGCCTCCATTATAATATTGTCTAGCCTGCATGAAAGCCATTAAACTAACGTGGAGCATTCAAACTACCTAGTTTATTGATACACAAAGAGAAAAAAGAGTTAAATGCCAGCATTATGAATTACACTTACACAGATATAATTACCTTGAGTGAGACTGAGATTTCTTTGAATTTGAAGTATTCCACGCTTCACTAGACACTGAAGCTATAGGCTTTACATCAACAATCTCATCATCAGCATCAGAAGTAACTGTGCTGATTGCTGCTGGCTGATCATTATTCTTAGGGCCAGCTCGGGTTTTCTTCACAGCACTCCTCGCCTTGTCACGAGAACTCGACGCAGTGACAGTTACATTCATGTTGCGCCACTTGTCCTAAGTAGTAATTAGTAGAAAAGAATGGATGAAGATTAAGAGTGAAGATGAATTCTGGAAATTTAACAGGAAAACCAAATTTGGCAGTCCCTTAAATAAAGTAAGCTTAAGTGAAATCAAATGAACAGTTTTAACCTTTAGGTCAACATTTGAGCGGTAGCACAATATGGAACTAAGTTCTGGATCATTCAATATTGTGCGCCAATTTCCAACTCCATGTTTTGCTACTCCAGTTCTAAGAGCAGCCTCTTCCTCAGAAGTCCACCTCTGCTTTGGAGCCCCCATGTGTAGGCCTAATCTCCTCAGTCAAGTACAGTATAAACACGAATGTGCACCTTCTGACCTGATTTGTCCACAAACAGCTGAAAGGAATATAACCAGTGCTGACCACATTTGGTTAATACTTGCAGAAAATAGTAAACAGAAATAAATTATTCTTATAATATGTACAACATCCTGCCAGTTTTGGCTAAAACAGAAAATCAGGTTTGTACTACAAATAGCATATAATAAATAATAAGGGCCTAGAAATTATTTTAGATAACATTTGCTGTATTCACTCTCAGAGTCTACATTATCATTCATGGAGAATACAGACTATCACATCCACTCACAGCTAACTGGTGTTTTTGGATATAAACAACAACAATGTCCCCCAATACACAACTTCTGCTAATTGCTGTTGTGTTATGCTTATGAAACAAAAAAAATATACCATTATGAATCTAGGGGTAAAGATGAATCTACTCGTATTATTTCCAAATGTTCAAATTGTGATCGTTGTTTGCAGACATCCCAGAACACATCACTTATCTGTGACTGGAGTACATGAGTCGAAATGGTACTAAACTCAAGAATCGCCTCTATAATGTGATCAAACAAGGCTGCAAATTAGAGCATGCAAGGCAACTTCAGAACTAATTATTTCTCAGGAAAATGGCAAATGGCAAGTCCAACCATCTTCCAATAAGCTTGTGTGTTTGATGCATGATAATTCCGTTGCGATGTCATTAACATCATTCTGTAAGATACTACAACAAACCAAGAGAAATATTGATGCAAAACATAAGACGACATGGGGGTGATTCAAGAAGATGGAAATTGCTTCGCTGTCCCCATTTTTAAACTTAAATCCACAGATGCCATTTTGAAGCAAATCCTAAAATATTGGAAATATGCATGAAAATGCACTGCTTCCTCATAGTTTAAGCTTTTGTCACAATGTAACAAACTCAGCAAATTCTCAAAGAAGACGATGACTATCAACAAATCCTATCTGACCCATTCCATCATCCTTATACCAAAGATGTGAGCCTGGCATCTAAATGACTAGTCTGAATAGTGAGTATACTGCACACATGGTGAACTTTAGTGCCCAGATGACCAGTCCTGCCAATCAAACCAGTATCACCAAACCATATTAAGCACATCACAGGTTCTGTCTCAGATTCAATCAAGCTAAAACAGGAAAGGGAAAGCTGAACTATAAAGGGAAACAGACAGTGGACACTGAAATTGGTACTAAAAGGTGTTGCAGTATATTTGTCTATTCAGAAACTAATCAAATATGGCTTCAGCGAACTTAACCGAGATTAGCACTTCACACTGCATAAAGAAAAAAAGGAAGATAATATATATTGCAAAGCAACCATGAGACAACCTATTAATCCAGGGGCCGCTAAACATCATCCAGCAAAACCATCTTCCCAATCAGAGAACAGCATGCACAGCAGAACCACCTTCCCAATCAGAGCACAGCATGCACAGACCACAGTCACAGCCCACACAGTGTAAATGAAACTACAGGAGAAGAATGATCCAAGGTGCTCGCCCTTGCAGCTTCATCAGGGGCGAACTTAAAATCTGGGCCGTCCAATTTTATTTTTTTTTGGAAAATATACTGCGCTGGCACCTTAGCCTACATTATCCTACGCGCTGAGCTGACGAAGCGCAAGGGGCGGACTTCAGTTGGGTCAAGGGGGGTTCAGTTGAAACCCCACAATTTCTGGAAAAAAATTAAACTGCACGCGCGCCATCCTAATCGAACCATGGATGGATGGCATACGAGTAATGAATCCGAATGGCGAGGAAGGGAGGTTTGGGTTTAATTGAGGACGAGACCAGACCACCCATTCCGCCCACGGGGAATCCATCAAAGCAAGCGAGGATTACTGACCAACGCGAGCAGGGAAGGCCCTCGCCTGCGCGGATCTCCACCTCCACCGGATAGAGAGAGAGGAGCGGCGGGGAGAGGGAGTGACCGGCGGCGATGCGTCACAGGAGCGGGTGTCCCCCTGGTGGTGGTGGTGGCAACAGGTGACGTCGTGGCTAGCTGGAGAGGTATCGATCGCCGGGGGAGCGGCAAGGCCTCTGGTCCAGTCAGGCACGGGCCGGCCCAGGACGCGTGGCGCAAGACGGGCGGGGCGGCGGGCACCTCGTGGTTAACCTCAGCAGCCCACCCAGTTGGCGCGCACCGGACGGGCTGCAGCCCATTATGGAGGCCGAGCTTGCGGAAAAAAGGTTTGCTATTGAGTTGAATTTCTTTTTCAAACTTTGCAGTTCGCGCAAAGTATCCAAATGCCTTTTCAATTGACCGTAATCATGGGAAACTATCTGTTCTGTATAACAACTGCATTGACTCGATTATGTTTAGCGAGTCTTCTAGACTTGGGCTAACTAGGAAAAGAGTTCAGCAGAATGGTTGGTGATGGTGAAGACTGCATACAGGTCAGTGATTTGTCAAGCAAAGATCGAGATGCCGATACGTAACGCGACCGTTCTTTTCTGGGTTTGAAACGAGAGCAACTGATGTTCACTGGTCCTCAGCTGCTCCAGTTATCGGCCTTTGGGCTGTACGCAGGACATCTCGATTTTACATTTGTGTTGAAGTGAAGTGATATCGTTAGCAGTATTCTCGTATCCCTATACATGAGTGAACTGTTCAATTAAGCTACTTGGATTCCCTATAAGCTCGGAAAATAGAAACGAAAAAAAGCATTTCTTTCCTTGTAGTATATATTGTCGACGACGTAAAAATTCGGCAACAATATAAGTATGAATATGGGGTATCGGATCGGAGAGAATACCAAGTACACAGCATTTGGCACACATGGTACGTATATAGGTTCAGAATTTCCTGAGGATAATATATAACTTTATACATGCTATAAGATCGATAGCAAAGATTTCCCCAGTGTTTTCAAATGACTAAGAGTGATTGTTTTTCTTTGCAATTTCTTATCAAACGGCTGAGGTTTTCTAGTTTAATCTAGACATTTTTCGAGAGGAAAAACAAATTAGCAACCCAGAATCTCCAACCAACATTTGCCGGCAAGAAAACCATCTGCTACTTATAAATAACACTTGGAGATTGCCTCAACTTGGCTAAAAATATCTGGAGTATTTAAAGAAAAAGATATAAAGAAGACAAATAGCCTTCGGTCAATCGCTAAAAACACTTTGGGAATCATGAAAATCATATACTACCATCATGTCACTACAAGACATTCAATATTTTCCCGAGTGTTTTGTCAAATGGTAGAGGGTTATTGTTTTTCTTATTATTTTCACAAATGGCCAATGGCTTTGTAGTCTAATCTGGGCAATTGGGACACAAAACCCGTAACATTTTCTAACAAAAACATCAGAACTTAGTAAATAACTTCTGGAAAATATCTTAATTAGACTAAAACCCCTTGGGTAGTTGAGGAAAGACCTAAAGAAAACCAATCACCACCGGCTATTTGCAAGAAAACACTCAAAAATATTTGAAATGTAGTAGCATGCATGTGTTCTCCTCCTCCTCCTTCTTTTTTATTGAAGATGTAAAGTACACCATGGTGTATAGGTATGATTATTACAAGAGTCAAGAGATCGCCGTAGGTGTGTACGACCCTAGGCTCGACTTTGTACACCGCGAGATTGGGATGATTTTGAATTCAATGAGCTTTTGGGATGGTGTTGGATATGATCCCCTCCATTTCAAAATTTAGACCGTTTTAGCTTTTCTAGGTACAAAGATTTTGCTATGTATCTAAACATAATCCTATATTTAGGTGCATAGCAAAATCTATAAACCTAGAAAACCCAAAACGAACGGAGGGAGTATCTTGTTTAAATAGTTTTGGCGAATGGACGCTGCCTCATTCCTTTGCGAATTTTTTTGAATGATCAGTTTAGGAATATGTTATCCCTATTAACGCGCATATTAAATTTACAAAGGCGTAACCCGTGATGCTTTTTCCCAGATACATTTTGAGCTCTTGCACAATACTAAGCTATACTAGTGTTCGAAAAGGACTAGTATAAAAACATCCGACGGTTAAGATTAATTGCATACTACTGAAACATTCACCTGTGGTATGGGTAGTATAAATGAGTAGTATAGGTAGTATAAGGGTATCATGGTAGAAGAACATAAATGGCATCACTATAATTTTATTTTTGACACTAGCATAAAGTTTAAAAAGACCCTTCCATTTGAAATATCAATTTTTACAATGTAATAATTACTAAATTATCCATAATAATGAACAATTAAATGAACAATTAGATCTTATATATACTATATACCAATAAGTAGTATTATTGTGTACCGTAAAAGAATTTTATTGTCATTGGGAAGCATTCCTATGTTACACCTAAGGATATACCAATTTGTTGGTGCTTAGGTTTTTAAATTTGATGCCTCTCTAGCTTTAAATTTTTTGACGAGGTCTACGACGTGTCACTAGGGCCACCACCAGTGGCAGGTAGCTTCTCGCCTGTCACTATAGCCCTGGAAAGAATGGTGCCTGCGGTTTCGCATAATTAATGTTCAATGCGTCGAGTGTAGAGTGTAGACGCATGCCCGGAGCAAAACAGCGAGTGTTCTATGTCACTGTTTCTCTATAGATTATTCCTTCCATCCCGTAAAGAGTATCTCCTTAGGTTTATTCTAAATCAAACTATTTTAAGTTTGATCAAATTTATAATAAAAAGTACCAATATTTATAATACTAAATAGGTATGCTATGAAAATATGTTTCATAACAAATATAATAAAACCTGTTAGACATCAAAAGTATTAATATATTTTTATATAATCTTGATTAAATATAAGATGGTTTGACTTAGGAGGAGCAGAGAGTCAAGCACGCGCCTTCCTCCGCATTCCTGACCTGTACCAACCGCGATGGAGATGACCAGCCGACCGCATCAAGGACGACTCAGTCACCATGAATGATTGCACGGCGTGCAGGGCAGTTAGATTCATGATGAACGTGTAGCAAAGGTCATCAGACAAGTGTGTGTATCGATATACACAGGAACACATAGCCCAAGAAACAACGAGAAGCGACACTAGTAGCAACAAGCCTGTGCGTGTCAAAATATACGAGCCCAAAGCGTGGGGAACGCCATGGCAAGAATTCTCAAGTTCTCAACAATGGCGATCTCCCATACCAGCCACCGCCAGCAGCTCCTCCTCTCCTTGCTCGTTCACCTGTTCCTTCCGATCCAGCTCTCCTACTCCCTCGGCGCCTACAGCAACCAAACTGCCATGCCACCAGCAAAGGTCCAGTGCCATCCGGACCAGGCCTCGGCGCTGCTCCGGCTGGGGCGTTCCTTCTCCACCAGCGATTCCGCATGCACCCTCGCGTCGTGGCGTGCCGGCACCGACTGCTGCGGCTGGGAGGGCGTCGCCTGCGCTTACGGCCGCGTGACCAGCCTCGACCTCGGCGGATGCGGGCTGGAGAGTGCCGGCCTCCACCCGGCGCTTTTCGACCTGACCTCCCTGAGGCACCTGGACCTCTCCGGGAACAGCCTCAATGAGTCAGAGCTCCCGGCTGTTGGGTTTGAGCGGCTCACCGAGCTCACCCATCTCAACCTCTCCTACTCCGACTTCGCAGGCATGATACCACATGGGATACGGCGGCTCAGCAAATTGGTATCTCTGGACTTCTCTAATTGGATTTATCTTGTTGAAGGAGACAATGATTATTTCCTGCCACTTGGCGAAGGGCGGTGGCCCGTCGTAGAGCCAGACATTGGATCACTAGTCGCTAATCTTAGCAACCTGAAAGAGCTTTATCTAGACACTGTTGACCTCTCTGGAAATGGGGCAGCATGGTGCAGTGCATTTGCTAATTCCACTCCTCAGCTTCAGGTTCTCAGCCTTCGAAATACCAACCTCAATGCACCGATTTGTGGGTCCTTGTCTCTCATTCACTCATTGACCAAGGTCAACCTCAAGTATAACAAACTGTTTGGCCGAATTCCAGAGTCATTTGCTGATTTACCTTCCCTCAGTGTTCTTAGACTTGCCTATAATCTCCTTGAAGGACCGTTCCCGGTGAGGATCTTCCAAAACAAAAACTTGACAGTTGTCGATATCAGTTATAATTTCAAAGTATCAGGCTTGTTGCCCAATTTCTCATCAGATAGCATTATGACGGATCTGCTTTGCAGCAACACTAACTTCTCTGGTCCCATTCCGAGTTCTATAAGCCATCTCAAATCTTTGAAGAGTTTAGGTATCGCAGCAACAGACTCTCACCAAGAGCTTCCCTCTTCAATTGGTGAGCTCAGATCCTTGACAGCATTACAAGTTTCTGGGGCTGGTATAGTAGGAGAAATGCCATCTTGGGTCGCAAATTTAACTTCTTTGGAAATTCTGCAATTCTCGAATTGTGGCATATCTGGTCAAGTACCTTCTTTCATAGGTAACCTCAAGAAATTAAGTACATTAAAACTATATGCATGCAATTTTTCTGGTCAAGTGCCCCCACATCTGTTTAATCTAACAAATTTGGGAGTCATAAATTTTCATTCCAACGGTTTCAGTGGTACCATCGAACTCAGCTCATTCTTTAAATTGCCCAATTTATTTAGGTTGAATCTGTCAAACAACAAACTTTCCATATTAGATGGGGAGTATAATTCTTCATGGGAGTCCATCGACAATTTTGATACTGTGTGTCTAGCATCTTGTAACATATCCAAGCTCCCTGATATCTTGAGGAACATGCACTCAGTTCAAGTTCTTGACCTTTCAAACAATCACATCCATGGCACCGTACCTCAGTGGGCGTGGGATAACTGGATTGACTCGATCATCCTGATGAACTTATCACACAACCAATTTAGTAGTAGTATAGGATATGGCTCTGGCATTTCAGCTAATATGTTTGTTATTGATATCAGTTATAACCTATTTGAAGGGCCTTTACCTATACCTGGACCGCAGACCCAACTATTTGATTGCTCAAACAACCGATTCTCATCTATACCATTCAATTTTGGTTCTGACTTAAGCAGTATTTCCCTTCTCATGGCTTCTGGAAACAAGCTGTCCGGAGAAATTCCGCCATCAGTTTGTGAAGCGACAAGTCTTAAGCTCCTCGATCTCTCCAATAACGATTTGCTTGGCTCTATCCCTTCTTGTTTAATGGAGGACATGAATTACCTGAATGTATTAAATTTGAGAGGAAATCAACTTCATGGAAGATTACCAAATAGCCTAAAGCAGGGTTGTGCATTTGGGGCATTAGATTTTAGCGACAATCGGATTGAAGGACAATTACCAAGATCTTTAGTTGCTTGCAAAGACTTGGAGGTTTTCGATATCGGGAATAATCATATTGAGGATACATTTCCATGTTGGATGAATGTGCTTCCTAAACTTCAAGTTCTTGTTCTAAAATCCAACAAGTTTGTCGGAAATGTGGGGCCTTCTGTTTCTGAAGATAAAAATAGTTGTGAGTTTATAAATCTTCGAATTTTTGACTTGTCTTCAAATAATTTCTCAGGATTATTGCGTACTGAATGGCTTAGGACAATGAAATCCATGAGGACTAAAGCTGTCAATGAGAGGTTGGTCATGGAAAAGCAATATGATCCACTTGGCCAAACATACCAGTTCACCACTGCAATCACATACAAAGGATCTGATATCACTTTTTCTAAAATATTGAGGACCATTGTAGTCATCGATGTTTCAGATAACGCATTCTATGGTGCCATTCCCCAGTCAATTGGGGACCTTGTCCTGCTCAGTGCGGTAAACATGTCACATAATGCCCTCAATGGACCAATTCCATCTCAATTTGGCATGCTACATCAACTTGAGTCCCTCGATCTATCTTCAAATGATCTTTCAGGAGAGATCCCACAAAAGTTGACATCACTTGATTTTCTTTCAATACTGAATCTATCCTACAACAAGCTGGAGGGTAGAATACCCGACTCTCCCCACTTCTTGACATTCTCTAATCTCTCATTTCTAGGGAACATTGGCCTATGTGGACTTCAAGTGTCCAAAGCATGCAACAACATGACACCTGATATTGTGCTACATCAGTCGGAGAAGTTACCAATAGATATTGTACTGTTCCTTTTTGCGGGTCTGGGATTTGGTGTCGGATTTGCAATTGCAGTTGTCCTAACGTGGGGAATCTCATGGAGATCATTGTTACATTTCAATGCCACAACAGTGAGCTACCCAGACAATGCATTGCCTTCGATCTATCCAGCTGCTTCACCTAACCAACTACAATTACTCAGAAGGGGCCAAGTAGGAACTGAACCTAGATCAGCTGGTTCGAGTGGGAGGTATGGTCATGCATCCAAACCACTTAGTGTTGAGTCCACTTCAACTCAAATTTGCATGCCTATTTCTTCTTCTTAACGAAAAATCACTCAATCCATCTTATGTTGGATATCATTTTTTTCAAGAAGGGGTCAATCCCACCTTCCCATCACACTCAAGGATTGGTGTCTGTGTTAAAAGGATACTCTTGTAAAGAGTCTTGTATAAACATGTCAAATGAACTTGATGGCATTGGATACTTAGATGCATTGGTTAAAACCTCTAGCTATAGATAGACTTTGTATAGATAGAGACGGTTTAAACCAAGTGTATCTTGTATCACAAGTTGTAATCAAACTCATGTAATTTGTTGGGGATTTCCTCTATATTAACATGCAGCCGCGGCTAGCCTAGGCAGGCAGCCACGTTCACCTAATTGCCACTATTCCTTTCATGGTAATCAGAGCTACTTCCTCAAAATACATCTACTGCCATGGCCTCCAGTTCCTCGTCATCATCAAGTGCTCTCGGGCTGCCGGTCTTTGAGAAGCTCACGTGAGAGAACTTCATTCTTTGGAAGGCCCAAGTGTTGCCGCTGATCAGGGGTGCTCGGCTCCTTGGAATCCTTGACGGCTCAATTCTGGCACCACCAAAAACAATCCAAGATGACAAGAAGAACGACGTCTCCAACCCGGCGTATGAGATTTGACTGGCGCAAGACCACCAGGTACTCGGCCATCTCGTCAACTCCCTATCGTCCACAGTGTTGGTGCAGGTAGCTACGTTGATATCGTCGTTCGAAGTTTGGGCAGCATGGGAAGACATGTACTTGGCACAATCATGTGCACGAGTAATCAATCTACGGATGCAACTTGCAAGCCTCAAGAAGGGAAGCATGAACGTCGCAACGTACTTCAACAAGATGAAGGTCATAGGAGATGAAATTGCTGCTGCGGGGAAGCCTATTGACAATGATGAGATGATATCCTTTATTTTGAATGGTCTTGATTTTGAATACAATCCCATTGTTTCCTCTATCTTGGGCCGGTCAGATCCCATCTCTACCAATGATCTTTATGCTCAAGTCATGGCATATGAGATGCGCCTAGACATGTTTGATCAGCGCTCAGGTGGTCACTACCAATCCTCGACCAATTCAGCTTCTAGAGGTCGTGGAGGCTACTGTCGAGTTTATCAGCCCGGCAGTCCACCAGGGGGTTACTCAAGTGGTTGATTTGTAGGTGAGGGCGATTACAAAACCAAGAACTCGAAGATGATCGTGAGAACACAAGGGACACAAGGGTTTTTAGACAGGTTCGAGCCTCTGGAGAGTAATACTCTACGTACTGTATGCGTGGATTGTATTGCTGGTATGAGATGATATTCCCATTCCCTCGGGGGTGCCCTTGGCCGCCTTATATAGGCTAACGACCAAGAGTTACAAGTCGGTTTGAATCTAATCTACTCGGTAAATACATTGCAAGTATTCTGAGTCGGACTACAAAACACGTTCCATGATGTCCGGGCAGACTTGGACTATCTTGTTGCCTTGACGTGTGCTTCAAGTATCTTCATATCCTTGGCCCACACACCCTGATCGGGTGGGCCCACTTGTCAGGTCCGGCCAGTATCCTAGTCGGTAGGGACTCAAGGGGTACCCATATCCCTCAAGCTCCTGAGCAATGTGTAGGCGAACAGGCACTTGAGGTTATCACAGCGAAGCTTAATTTGAAGTTGGTTGAAGCTGCGATGGCGTCATGGTGACGGACAGGCTGCATAGTGCTCAAAAAAGAAGAAAATCCAAGTGAACGCAGAGCCAACTTGCAGAGCGAAGACAAGTGATGAGTTGGTGGATGCTGGCATCCAGTAGGTCGAAGCAAAGGTTACGGAGGGCGTCACAAGACGCACTCCATAGAAGCCCCTGAGCTTTGAAGTGATTAGGATAATCGATCCAATGGTCAAAGAAGAAGAAATTGTCCCTTGAAGCAGATCCTAGTGCCTGAGCACAAGGATAGGCACAACCACGGAGGCTTACCGACTAAAAGTATATGTCCGAATCTCTAGAGATAAGGATGCGTGAAATGATAGGTAAGTGACAAAAATGCTTGCTTACGGTAGTACTGAACCGTATGAGTGAATTCAAAATTCCTAGCAATACTTGTGGATCAGCCCGAGCATCACGTGAACATTGTAGAGCCGTACCAGCATGGGAAAGCCTTGTCGTGCATCCTCACGAGTTTACTGTAGCACTTTGGATGTTAGCTAACTACCCGACTATAAATAGACCAACTTATAGCGTAGAAAGTCATGGTCCGAATAATAGCACTCGTAGGTTTGAAGCTTGTAGTCTTTGATGGGAGTAGCACCCACTCAAAATCCTGATGCCAGAAAAATTCTTGTGAGGAAAACCAGGGTGCTCCTTCCCTTCACAGTCTCTGCGGTGAAGTTGGGAGGTAACGATGCTAGAAGAATCCTCATGAGGAGGCTATATCGTGAACCTCACACTTTGTCCAGGACACCGGTAGGGAAGTGTGTCGCACAACTTTCTTGTATTGTGCTTTTTTCTTTTTCTATGTTGTAGCTTCTTATCCTAGGATGTCAGCTATCCCAGAACTGTTCACAGTTGCTTGTAATATGTATTGCCAGTAATCCTTTCAGGGAGTATGATTGTAGCTGAGTAAAACTGTGTCCCTTCATCTGGTTTTGGGGATTTTTGGGGCCACAGAGGCATACTAACTTGAAATTGGGCATATAGTCCTCGAGGTCGAGGACTAGCTGAGCTGTGGAGGTGGGTCGACATGAATTAGGCGTCCAGCCTCCTAGGACTGGAGGTGCCATGGAGGCACACCGAGTAGAATTAGGCGCCCAACCCCTAAGGACAAGGACTGGCGGTGCCACGGAGGCGCGCTGAGTAGAATTAGGCGCCCAGCTCTCGAGGACAAGGACTGGCGGTGCCACGGAGGCATGCCGAGTAGAATTTGGCGCCCAACCCCCTAGGATGAGGACTGGTGGAGCCACGGAGGTGCACCGAGTAGAATTAGGCACCCAGGCCTCGAGGACGAGGACTGGCGGTGCCACGGAGGCACGTTGAGTAGAATTAGGTGCCCAGCCCTCGAGGATGAGGACTGACGGTGCCATAGAGGCACGTCGTTAAAAGCGCAATAGAGATTTCGTAGATTTCGTCCCATGCACGCGGTGCTAATGGAAAAAACCCGCAAATTTCACCTGGCACATCGCGCCACGATAACGGGAGGCCCACGGTTTCTGTCCATAAGTTACGCCGTAATCCCCCTCAAAAGCGCAAGGGGTCATGGAGCCGTTTCAATCTTATCTTGAACATTCTCAGTGCCGCCGCCTTGAGCCCTCTGAGCACTTCAACTCGCGAACCCTAGGCTTGCCACCGCAATCCTCATTTTGCTCGCGCGCACAACGCTGCCGCCCTCAAGCTGCCGCGCCATTGTATGTGCAGCAAAACCCTAACCACATTTAGATCTAAATCTCAAAGCATCGAGCTCGAAGAAATGGCACAAGAAAACGCCCCTAAACCATCTTCCATTTGGATGAAGTCTCTCAGGACGCAAGAGCGCATCTAAACCCTCGTCGACCGGGGCCTCCTTGGGCTGCAAGCGCTGCTGGAGTGGAAGCCCACCACCGTCCAAGAGTTCCCGTCGGAGGACATGGTGGACACAGTGGTCTCCGCGTCGTTCTTCGAGTGCAGATTCAGGATCCCGTGTGGAGACTTCTTCAGTGGCCTTCTCCACTACTACAAGATTGAACTGGTACATCTAAATCCAAACTCAATCTTGGACATTGCTGTATTCATCCACCTGTGTGAGGCATATTTGGGCATCCCCCCACATTTTCATCTCTGGAGGTATCTTTATCATCTTAAGCCTGTGATTAGTAAGGGTAAACAAAGTCGGGTAGTTGGGGGTTGTGGATTCTCGCTGCGGCCCAAGAAGGTGCAGAAATACTTTGATCTACAGTTGAAGGAGTCCAACAAGGGTTGGCATAGTGAGTGGTTCCTTGAAGCATCCCCACATCAGCGGAGACTAAATGTGATGCAAATACCAGTTCCAGGAGGCTGATAGCACATTTATACAACAGATAGTTCAATTACCGTACAACTCCTGAGGGAGTGGGCGTGAAAGCCACGCCGTGATAAGAACCAAATAAATAACAGCGGCTAACCAAGCAATTGCCAAAAGACAGCACTCGGGACTACACGGCAGCAGAAGCATCTTGTGAAGGCCAACACCACAGGCAGCGTTGGGTGCGGATACAACCTCCTACTCAAACTCCTCGGCGACGAAGTCTGGGTCTTCCTCTGTAGCAACAAAGCAAGGGTGAGTACAAAAGTACTCAACAAGTCCAACCCCATCCACGGAGGGGGATACAATCAAGTATATGCACAGGATATAACAAGGATAGGCTAAGGTTCATTTGCAATAAAGCTAGATTTTCATCACATGCATAGATTTGTTTTCAAAAGAGTTTTTAGCAAAGCTTTTCCTTTAGTAACCAAAACATTGAGTGGGGTTGATCCTACACAAAGGATCCAAATTTTATTACTATCGGACTCCCGTCCGCCATAGCTCACGACACAACTGCCGGACACTTCCAAAATCCAACATACACACACACACCATGAAAACCATTCATCTCCAAGTGCTAGTTATGTGACCAAGCCGTAACTCGTCCAATACCGTGGACACGGCTACCCGGATAGGTTTTAACTCCGCAGAGGTTGTACACTTTTCCCACAAGTAGGGTGCCACAGCATGATCACCTTAGTGCCGGTGCGGATCCTAACAAAGCCATTACCCACCTTAGCTAAGACTGACTAGTCCACATGGAAGCGACCAAGGGGTTAACGACCTATCAACGAGGTCTTAACCAGGACTTAAGTCACAAAGATCTTACTCCTTTTCCATGGGCTCCGTTGCTCACTAGCGCACCCGAAGACTAACAGTTTAGCTAGTGGGATTTATGCTAAGCCGTTGCCCATACAACGGTCGAGTGGTTGCACGATGGTTGAATTAAGAAATATGACACATCAACTCGGTCCTTAACTAGGACAAGATGGATATCTCCCAACTTGCTTAACCACAAAGGTACGAGCGCAACATTCTGGCATTTCACACAAGAAACACCCCATCCATCTCATCTAAGCATCTCTTGCCCTTATACCCGAAAACCCATTTTCTCACTTGAAAACACTCACACATTTATTCTTTAAATAAACCATTGCAGTCATGATTGAATTTGAGTAACGAGTTCCTAAGCGTTCTAGCAGTAATTATCATCTAAACAGAGCAAGTCATATTTAGAGATAATTATAGGATAACAAGGAATATTCATAACAATCAAGGGGTGGCTATCCAACCATGTCTTGCAATAAAACAATATGCATTTTTATAAAACAGGCCAATAGGTTGTGTTTGAAAACTAGGAATTGAATATGCATCAAAGGGTGAGATTGGACTTGCCGTCCTCAAAGCCTTCCGGGAGTTCCGGCTCGTGCTGCTGGTCCTCGGGCTCGCGGTCAAACTCCTCCTCGTGCTCCTCCTCGGGTACTTCACGATCTACGGCACACACAAACCGGCACACAAGAAATAAAAGAAAATAAGATTTTTCCCATTGAGATCCGAACAGAGAATGCGAATGGAAAATAGGTAGAATGAGTATTTTCAGGAAATTTGGATATGACTTGGCGGAAGTATACTGGAGGATGACGTGGTCAAATATGGGATCAATTGGAGGAAGTTTGGCGCATGAAATGACGAGTTAAACGTGTATTAGGGGCTTTAAAAGAGGATTTAGGACTAATCCGTGAGAAACCAGGAGCCTATTTGTAAATATTTTTGGGAGTGGAAGGGCAGATCTATGAGAAGTTCTTGAGAGTGGTGGAAGGGCTGATTTACGAATAGGAAGAAAGAGGGGGTTAGATCGAAATGGAGGGGGTTTTCGTCCTCTCTTTGCCTGGGCCGGTCGGAAGGTTGGGGAGGAGAGAGGGGGCTGGCCGGCCTCACCAGTGGCAAGCCGTGGGGCGGGGGATGTGGAGTAGATGGAGGGGGTCCCATTTTGCCCATTACCGTGGGGATTTGAAGGTGGAGAAGGGGCGGCCGACAGGGGCTTGGGGGCGGTGTTCCTGGTGGTGGTGGCGCATCTCTTGTGAGGGGTGGCACCGACGGTCGGGTGAAAGGAGGCGAGGGACTTGGGCGGAGCTGGGTTTGGGGCGAGGTGCGGCGGTGGTGGCCGGGGCATTGCCCTTTTTTATAGGCCGGCGGGAGGAGCGGGGAGCGGCCGGTGAGCTCCGGCGGGCGCGGGACGGGGTCCTGGTAGGCGCGCGGCGGGAGCCGGCGTGGGTGGCGCGGGCGGCAGGCGCGCCGGCGGGCCCGGGGGCGGGCTCAGCGGCGGCAGGCGCAGGGGCCCGGCATGGGGTGGCGCGCGGCCCGAGGGTACCGGCGGGGCCGGGCCGGTCGGTGGGGTTCCTGAGCGCGCGGGGGCCGAGGACGGCCGGGCGCTAGAGAGGCCAGGTGCCAGGGAGGCCGGGCGCTAGAGGAGTTATGGCACTGGGGAAGGTGTGCGCCAGGAAGAAGAAGGGGGAGGAGGAAAGAGAAGAAGGAAGGAGGAAGAAGAAGGAAGAAGAAGGAAGGGAAAAGAGAAACAGAGAAATAAAGAGAAAAAGGGGAGGCCGGCAGCGATTGCGGCACGTGGTTGGAGCACGCGCAGCGGTCTGTCGACCAGCACGCGGCGAAAATTACGGGAGAAGATAAAATGATGCCTGTCGGATTGGGTGCCGGGATGGCGAAATCGCCGGGAAGATTTTGGATTTTTGAGAACTCAACAGTAACAAGATTTTGAAAATGATTTTTAGCGGGTGATTTAGGTTAGTGATTTTTGTGGATGTTACATTCCTTATTGCTAGTCAGCAGCTTGAGTTGCCACCGCGCACAGGGTTCGAGCCAGTGGCAATGCCTGAGTGGTCAAACCAGCCGACCTCGGAGGAGCAGGTCTAGGTGGATGAGTTGCTGGAAAAGATCACCGACTTGAAGGCTCGGGGATTGACAGCTGGGGCCATTAGTATAAACTTCTGTTAGGGGATGACGCAACCGATCAAGCACCGAGTGCACCTAATGTATGAGTACTCGGGGCTAGGTTATCCGACTCGAGAGGTCCAGCGCAAGATCCGCACCTTAGTGGTCGCCGACAGGGTGGTCGAGTTCTTCAAGGGTCGGATTAATAACAGGGATGTCCCCAAATCTTTCTCGTTGAAGAGGCAACCGTCCAACCCGGTAAGATTGCCCTCAGCATTGATTTCACGCATTACACACACACATACACACTTATGATGTTTCTGAGTAAGGCAATGAATTGACCAGGACGACCCATTTGTATACTTTTGCCCTCCGCCACTTCCTGGAGGGGCCAAGGCGAGACCACCCAAGATCGACCCGACCGACAGGCCCGTTGTGCCACCCGTCAACCTTCAGTGGGACTCGAACTCTTCCTTTGGGTTGGACGAGGGTATAATAGGAGGGGCCGACAAGGACCAAGGCGTGAGCTGGTTGGGCGACGGACACAGCAGGCCGTGCGCAAGCAGACCGTTCCCAAGGCGCCTCAGCCTAGTAGGAAGAGGAAGAAGATGGCCGGGAAGAAGAAGGAGAAGGTTGCCTTGAGTACAGCCCCCGCGGATAGGTCGGTCAGTGAAGCGGAGTCCGACACGCCAAGCCCACCGGTGAAGAAGATGAAGTCAGAGCTCTAGGAGACCACCACAGATGATGCGGCGCACTCGAAGGAGGCGCTGAAGGTGAAGATGCTTGGCGGATCCAGCGAAGATACGTTGGTGCCACCGCCACTATTGCGCCTGAAGTACCGGGTGAAGAAGAAGAGTACCCTGTAAGTGCAACTTACTTGTACTGTCTGTGTTGTAGTTGCTGGCACCGACTTATTTGACTGATTTGTTTCTTGATGCAGATCCATCGTGCTGGTTGACGATGCTAGCGCGCAGCTGACTAGGTGCTCAGCCCAAACCGAGGCAACGAGCGGTCGCACCGTCAAGCAGCCGCCGCCCCCGGAAGATGAGGTTGATAAAAATGGATGCATCGGTGACGTTGCGCCGACTCCAACTCCGCAACAGGAGGACGCCGGCTCCAAAGCTGCAGATTTCACCATTGTCGACCCTAAGGTCGAGCAAGTTGCTGATGAGGGGCCAAAGCCAGTCCTTAAGAATAGGAGCTCCCCAGGATTTACCTGCCACAAGAGAGGTCTGGCAGTGGTGGTGACGTTGGCATGCAATGTGGCGGAACCGTCCAACTTAAACTGGTTTAAATGCGCCTAATTGCTGCCGACGCAGCAATTATTCGAAACGCATTTAAAACAGTATAAATCCGGTCATCCGTCGAGTGTCCCTAGGACTTCTCGAAAGATCCACGTTGTGTTTCATAGCCATACATCAGGATAGTATCCGCGATGGGATAACATCAACAAACATTACATTTTTACATACATATAAAAGGTACGAGTTATTACAGAACATAGATTGAAGCAAACTTACAGTGCAGTGTTAGACAGAGTTCTAAGATTTAAAACATAAAAAATTCAGGAGGAGATGAGCATTTAAAAACTTCTTCTTAAGGGTATTGTGAGACTCATAACAATACCCTAGGGCTTCAGGGCTTCCTCCTCGGTAGACTCCTGCGGTGCTTCTGAAAGATTACCACAAGGGATAACCCTGAGTACGGGGTACTCAGCAAGTCTTACCCGACTAACCAATATAATAGCTTTCTTTGGAAGTATATGCTAGCTTTTTGGTGTACTGGGCTAATACAATTTTTGCCGAAAAGCTTACTACAAGTGATGCCTTAGTTTTATCTTTTATTTAGGTTAAGTGATTACCTAACCATTCTAGATGATAAGAAAAGAGTAAATACATCAATAAGGTATTTAAGCCATACATCACTCATTTATCAGAAAGGTATATCATTCATGAATTTACACTACGATGCTCAACAGTGATCAAGTGCATTCATAACCGAGAATTGCGGCGATCCGGATCAATTTACATCCTGCAGGAGAGTACCCTGATCACCAGCTTTATACGACTGTCCAGGTCGTACATAACAACTTTTCGATTAGCAAAATCAATGATTGGGAATAAGACTACCCGGACCCAGGGACGCACCCTCACATGGGACCCCACGTCTGGCTTGATCACCATGTGAGTTTCAGGCTACGCCCCTGCCAATCTCCAGCACGTCAAGCGCGGGTACGAAGTATTCCCGATCAGAGAGTTTACTAACCTACTGGGCTTTACTGGTCCCATACCCAGTAAGTGATCAGATGCTTATCACTTGATCAAAGGTTAAGACAACGAATCGGGCCTTAACCAAATTAATCTAGCAGACAGAACTACATCTCTAGCTTCTGTCCGCTTCCCAATTTCCAAGTCATCTTTCCATAAGTAACATGTATGACTCAAAAGTTTTCCTTAAGGTTGGTAAACCAAGCATGTAAGCAACTAAGCAATTCTAGACTTGGGTTATCTACTAAAGGTTTGAACAAGTGGCAAAGATGTCCTTAAAACAAGGCATGATCATACACAAGAATAGGTTTCAAGCAACTCCTAGACTTAGTGCATACATATAGCAAATAACCGATAATTGGACACATGAAATAATAACTCCAAAATAGATAGGTATAAATGCACCGGGACTTGCCTTGTTCGCCTAAAAAGTTAGTATTATCCGATGGGTTGGCCTCGCAGGGGAACAATTCAAAAACTTCTTCGAACTCCGAAGATCCTTCTGAAAATTCCATATAATCTCCTTCTGGTGCTTCGGGGTCTATAGCACAACACATGCAGGGGTTAGAAATGCAAATTTTTGAATAAAAGACTATACAACTTTCCTTCATGATAAAGTTGCAAGCCAAGACACAAAACCCCCAAAGATTAACCCACAATTTTTATTTCTTACTTAACCCTACTCAAGGCTTTTCTTTTATTTTTGGAAAAGGTTATAATTATTTTCTAACTTAAAAACCTAATTTTCCTATGAGTTGAGAATAATTTGTAATTATGAAAATGTTATTTCATATTTTATGCATTTTATAAAGATTAAGTATTTATTTAATTACCTTAAAAGAAAGACATTAAATAAATACCCAAATTTTTATTATTTTTCTAGGGTGTAAAAATTTAAATGCATAAAGGAAAATAAAACAAGCCTATCAAAATTGGTTTCACTAATTTTGGACACTCCTACAAATTTCTGTGATTTAAATGGTGAAATTCGGATTTAAACTAATTATTCTATAAAGGAAATCTAATTTTTCCGAAAAACACCCCTGGGAACTTTTCTCACGCAGCTCAACTCTACCTTCTCTCACTGGCGCTGGGCCCGCGGCGCGGACCCACCTTTCCTCCTGTTCCTCCTACCCGCCGGCCTTTTTCTCCTCCTGACGGGCCCCTTGGGCCGTTTTCTTTTTCTTTTTCCTTTCCCCGGTCCGTTACCGGCCCAACGACCCCTTTTCCTTTTTCTCTTTTCTCGTAGCGCGGCCTGGCTTTCCTTCTGGGCCTCCGACGCGCCAGCCCACAGACGCCCGCGCCCCGGCCTTCTTCTCCTTCTCTCCTTTCCCACTGACGCGGGGGCCCAAGGCTCCAGGCGCTTCTTCCTCCTCCCGCCAAAACGCGCGCGACAGGGGGCGGCGCGACTCGCCGGCCGGCGCCCTACCGGCGGCGGAACTTGGTCAGGGAAGCACCTCCGTGCCTTCACGCACCCGCGCGCGGCAACAGCTCCTCGGGAGATGGCCGGAGCCACTCCCTCCACGGCGGCGGGCGGCGGCACCTTCGGCCGGTCGCGGCTACGCACGACAACGGCGCAAACTACTCGAACGACTGCTACTACACCATCCTAGTATCCTAAGGACCTGCCTAAGATTACCCAAGAAGGAAGGGAACCAGCGCAAGGGGGTGCTCACCGTGAGCGGGAGGCGCGGCGACGGCGGACAGAAACGACGGCGGTTTAAGGCGTGCCGGCGAAGAAGCTGGGCAACAAGCTACTAGGGTTGCTGGTGGGGTGTGGGCGGAGGTGTGGACGGAAGGAATCGACGAGAGCTGCGGTGTGGTAGGAGGATTTTGCTCGGCGGCGGTGGCTTGGATAGAGGCGCTGGCGGCGGTAAAAAGAACGGCGGTAAAACGGGCGGCGCGGGAGCGATAGATATACGAACGGTTTACCGCGCGCATGGGCGACACCGTGGCCTACTCATAGGCTTGCGTGGTGAGGAGGTGGCGTAGCCGCTGTGCTGGCGAGCGATCGAGAGCGGCGGCGGCGACACATCCTGCCTGCTCTGCTGCTCTTCCCCTTCCTGATCTCTGGCGCCCAAAAATTTCAGAGCTTCCCCACGGTGGATTTCCAATCCGACGGTGCATATGTGTCTTAACCAAAGTTGTAGATAATCTCGAGCTTTCCAAGTCATCTATAAACCTTTGCCCGAGATAAACATCCAAAAGTCTTCAAATTTGAATTTTTCTCGGGCAAATGACTGAACCCTTTTACCTTTCCATTCAGTTTCGTCAGTCATTCGATGTGATCATTTGCCCGACTTAGTGATTCATTTCGGTAGTCCAAATCCTCTTTCTGTAGTCCAACTTCTTCCCAATTGTGTTCTAGAACATCCAGGGATTCCATTTTGCCCATAATCACTTATACCCCTTGCACTAGATTGTGTTGAATTTTGCTTCAAACTTGCTTACATGCTGCTGTTTCAGACTTAGTCATTTCAGCAGGACAGTCAACTGTGATAATGTGCTGACTTTGAGCTTGGATTTGAATTCGTTCCTTTCTTTGTTCCTGGCCAACAACACCCAATTCTAGTAGTCCAAAGTCCATACTTTAATATGGTGTAGTTGTTCTGATTCACTTATTTGAAAAATTCATCAGACAAATCAATTTTGAAAATAGACTCTGCTGCTGTTTTTCTGAATTCCTATTTTCGGACGGTGAACAGTGATTTCAGTTTTCCATTTTCTTTCTTTGATTCTTTTGAGTATTTAGGATCAAATCTTGTTCCAAATTTTTGATCCTTAAGTTCTAGTCACCCTTACACCTTCATTCCATATTTTTGCCGAATTTTTCTGAATTTCAAATTCAAAATTCGAATTTCGGTCAAATTTGCCCCGAATTTGATTTTTGGTCAATTCCTTTTTCTTTTCTTCTCAAATTGCTTTTCAATTCTTCAAAGTCACTTTGATGACTAAAATGGCAGCTGTTACAGCCTCTCCCCCTTAACAGAATCTCGTCCTGAGATTCCCGGGGTTAAATCCTCGGTTTTTGAGAATGGAAAGGAAACTGCGTCAGGTCAACTATTCTTCCTTTTTCTGTACAAGGACAGTGGGGTGATGACTTTTGTCCATCGGTTTCTGATGGTTTCAAATAATTCCGGATATTTAGACTCTAGGTCCTCAGCCTGTTCCCAAGTAGCTTCATCCGGAGTATGATTTTTCCATTGTACCTTGTAAAACGTGATACTCCGAGTTCGGCTATCTCTTGTCTTTTGATCCAGAATTTTAATGGGCCTTTCCTCATAGGTTAGATCTGGTTCAAGTTCAATTTCCGGATCTTCTAGAATCTCTTCTGGAACTCTTAAGCACTTCTTAAGCTGGGATACATGAAATACGTCATGTATAGAAGTAAGTTGGTCTGGCAATGACAGCTTATGTGCCACTGGACCCTTTCGTTACAGAATTTCATAAGGACCAATATACCTTGGGGCTAACTTACCCTTTACTCCAAATCGTTGTACTCCTTTCATCGGAGATACCTTCAAATATACAAAATCTCCGGTATGAAATTCCAAGGACCGTCTCCTTTTATCCGAATAACTCTTTTGTCGGGACTGGGCTATTTCCAAATGTTTGCGAATTTTCTGGACTTTGTCCTCGGTTTCCATAACTAGATCTGATCCCAAATGTGTTCTTTCTCCTATTCCTGACCAATTTTAAGGGGTTCGGCATCTTCGTCCATACAGGGCTTCGAAAGGTGCCATTTTAATGCTAGTTTGATAGCTATTATTATAGGAGAACTCGGCTAGAGGCAAACATTCGTCCCATAGCTTAGAGAAGGTAAGGACACATGCTCTTAACATGTCTTCCAAAATTTGATTGACCCTTTCTGTTTGTCCTCCAGTTTGTGGATGATAGGCAGAACTTCTAATTAGAGTAGTGCCCATGTCCTTTTGCAATCGTTCCCAGAATCTGGAAACAAATTGGGAACCTCGATCAGAGATAATGGTCTTTGGTACTCCATGCAAGGATACGATCCGGGCTATATAGAGTTTAGCATATGTCGACACCGGATAGGTAGTCTTGACTGGAATAAAGTGAGCTGACTTAGTAAGACGGTCGACAATAACCCATATGGAATCATATCCTTTTGAAGTGGTAGGCAATCCAACTATAAAGTCCATGGAAATATCCTCCCACTTCCAGACAGGGATTTTTGAAGGTTGTAGTAAACCTGCCGACTTTTGTAATATAGGTTTAACTCTTCGGCAAGTATCACATTCAGCTACATACCTTGCAATTTCAGGTTTCATCTTGGCCCACCAAAATCTTTGCTTTAAATCTTGATACATTTTATTGCTCCCGGGATGAATAGCAAACTTAGACAGATGTGCTTCTTCTAAGATCAACTTCCTTAGATTCTCATCCTTGGGAACTACTATCCTTTTCTTGAAGTATAATCCTCCATCTTCTTCTTGATTGAATTCGGGGACCTTTCCTTCTACTTTTTGCTGATAGAGTATCTTAATCCATGGATCTTCTTTTTGGGCTGTTATAATTCTTTCCTTTAAGGTATCTTGTATCATAATATTCTGAAGGGTGCCTTGTTTTACTATTTCCAAACTTAAATCCTCCATTTCCTCACACAAGGTCTTAAGGTTAGAATGGACGGTAGTGCAGTGGCATTGGGCCTTTCTGCTCAAGGCGTCGGCCACTACATTAGCCTTACCAGGATGATAATGGATTTCTAACTTATAATCTTTAATTAGTTCCAGCCACCGTCTTTGCCTCATGTTCAAATCCATCTGAGTAAAGATGTACTTCAAGCTTTTGTGGTCAGTAAAGATACGATATTCACTACCCAAAAGATAGTGTCGCCATATCTTTAATGCATGCACTACGGCAGCAAGTTCTAAATCATGGGTAGGGTAATGCTCTTCATGACGCTTCAGTTGACGAGAAGCGTAAGCAATAACTCTGCCTTCTTGCATAAGAACACACCCTATGCCTGTCCCCGAGGCATCACAGTATACATCAAAGGGTTTCTCTATGTCAGGTTGAGCTAGCACTGGGGCTGTAGTCAGCAATTTCTTTAAGACTTGAAATGATTCTTCACACTCAGGTTTCCATTCAAATTTCACTTCTTTCTTCAATAATTCTGTGATTGGTTTGGAAATTTTTGAGAAATTGGGGATGAACCTACGATAATAGCTGGCTATTCCCAAGAAACTTCTTACTTCATGAACAGAGGTTGGTGATTTCCAATCCAGTATGTCCTTGACTTTTCCGGGATCTACATCAATTCCTTTTTTGGACAATATGTGCCCAAGGAATGGAACTTTCTTTAACCAGAATTCACATTTACTGAACTTGGCATACAACTGGTGTTCCCGGAGTCTATTTAGAACAATACGCAGGTGTTGCGCATGTTCTTCTTCATTTTTAGAAAAGACAAGGATATCGTCTATAAAGACGACCACAAATTTATCTAACTCTGGCATGAACACTGAATTCATGAGGTACATAAAATGTGCTGGGGCATTTGTCAGTCCGAAAGACATAACCAAGTATTCATATAGTCCATACCGGGTTGAAAAGGCTGTTTTAGGTATGTCTTCGGGTTTTATCTTAATTTGATGGTATCCTGATTGAAGGTCGATTTTTGAAAAGACCTTGGCTCCAGATAACTGGTCAAACAACAAGTCAATCCGTGGAAGCGGATACTTGTTTTTAATGGTCACCGCATTCAAAGGGCGGTAATCCACACATAGCCTTAATGTGCCATCCTTCTTTTTAACAAATAGAGCAGGGCAGCCCCATGGTGAAGTGCTAGGTCGGACAAAACCTTTATCCAACAATTCTTGGAGTTGTATTTTCAATTCTGCTAGCTCCTTAGGTGGCATTCGGTATGGTCTTCTCGAAATAGGAGCAGTGCCTGGTTCTAACTCAATAGTAAATTCTACCGCTCTATCAGGCGGTAGCCCAGGCAGATCTTCTGGGAATACATCTATAAACTCATTAACCACCGGAATAGATTCTAGAGTCACTGCTCTAGTCTTTTTGACCATCTGGTCCAAACAAGGATGAGCGGGTAATTGGAGCTCGAAAGGGTGACCTTGGTCATCTTTCATACTAACGACCCGATTATCCATATCGATTTGAACTTTATGTTCCTTCATCCAATTTACCCCCAAAATAATATCTATTCCTTGATCTTCCAGAATTAAAGGATAAGCACCCACCTTATTTCCTTCTAGGTTTAAAACCACATTGCGAGCTACTTGATTCGTGTTCTGTGTAGCTCCAGTAGCTTGAATAGCATATTTGACATTTAAGGTGTGTACTTCTAATTGATGTTGCGTGACAAACCTTCTACTTATAAAAGTGTGTGATGCACCCGAATCAAATAAAACCATGGCAGGATAATTGTTAACAAGGTACATACCTGCCAGAATAGGCTCTCCTTCTGGAATTTCCTCCACGTTCATATAATGAGCTTGTCCTGTCTTGGTGTTCACAAACTTACGACGGACAAACTTTTGCCCAGTGCCTTGACCCGAGGTTTGAGCCCTTAAGTTTGCGTTTCCCCCCAACCTTGGGAAAACGACAGTCCCGGGCGAAGTGTCCCGGCTTTCCACAGTTGAAACAAACCTGTGGATTTCCTGGAGGAGTAGGGTTACGAAACCCGAGAGGTGGCGCATTTCCAGGACGAGGAGCAGTACTGGGAGCTCTAACATTCCAGGGCTGGAAGGGTCTTTGCTGGAATGAAGGTCGATACATAGGTCGAGGAGGACCTCGATATACCACCTTCATTCTTTGTGGAGCATTCCCAAAGGTTCCAAAAGGAATATTCTTCCTTTTCAAAGCTTCTTCTTTCTTTAAGGTTTCGTCTAGGATTCTCATCTTTTCTTCCGCGGTAATGGCGGTGCTTACCGCAGAGCTATAGTCGGCAAAAGTGCAGGTGAACAACTTCTCCTCCATTCTTGCATTGAGCCCTCGAAGATAACAATCTCTTTTACTGGACTCGGTATTGACATGTTCTGGTGCATATTGGGCTAAGTGGTCAAACTCACTGGTATACTCAAGAATACTGCGGTTTCCTTGCTGTAGCCCTAAGAACTGCTCCAGTTTCATCCGCATGATACCTTCCGGCACAAACTGGGTCCTGAAGGCTTCCTTAAAGTTCTCCCATGTAACCTCCCTTCCAACTGGCTGCCTGGCCAGATAGCTGGTCCACCAGGTCCCAGCGGGACCTTGGAGCTGGAGTCCTGCAAACTCGGCCTTTTGAGTGGTGGTGCATTGGGGGATTACTCGAAACTTTTGTTCCATTGTTTGAAGCCATTCGTTAGCTTCAAGAGGATGCTCGGCCTTCAAAAATATTGGAGGACGGGTCTCCAGGAACTGGGTGTAGGATACACCCCGCTCTGGATCCCGCCGATTTCCACCGTTACCGGTGTTCTGTACGATCATTTGAAGTAATCGAGCCTATTCTGCCCCTGAGTTCATAAGGCTGGCTATAGCATCTGCCAGTGTTGGAGCTCTCGGTAAATTTTCCTCCTGCCCCCCTGACCTTGAAGCTCGTGGACCTCTTGGATCCGTCATGCTGCCAAGAGTAAACAGAATATTAATATCTACGGTGCATTTTATCAATAGTTCCCTGCACACTAATATTTCACACATCACAGCATGACCACACATAAACCACACTTATACACATATTTATTTATAGTACATGACTTGAAGTTACTTTTTTACAAACCACCGTGCTACTTTGTCCATCTCACGTATCTTACATAAATATATTACAACATCTCTCAGATAAGATCTCACTTCAACCATTGTAAGGGTAGATGCCTAGTTCCTCGGCATTCAGTCCTAGTCGGGCCATTGCTGCTTGCAGAATCTCTTGATCTACTGTCATCAACGCTTGCCCTGGAGGAGCGACGGGTGGGGCTTGATTCATTGAGTTTTCACTTCCTGATTTCGGCCTGGGGTCGCTCGAAGTGTAAGAAGTATAGGATGTGGAGGTGCTAACTCCGGAATTTCCTTCCATCTCTTCGGGATCCTCTTCTTCTTCCCCGTCTCCTGGCTCCTCTTCTCCCTATTGCTGCATTGGTCCGTAGCCCTGTGGATCTAGCCCATCGGCGTTGGCATTGGCCCAGGCAAATTGTTGATTTCCCGCGGGAGCTTCACCCTGATCGTCCTCCATGTCAACATCAAACCCTTCTAAGTGCTCATGAGCATACAAATCAATCTCAGGAGCTGCAGGTGGAGCAAGATCTTCTTCCACTTCTACCACAGGTACTAATTGGTCCGCTTCTTCTGGGTTCGGTGGCTGGGGCTCTTCTGGTGGTGGAGGCGGTGGAACATTGATGATGTTTTGCGCAGGTACCTGGGCCTGTATCTCTTCCAAAGCCAGACGAAGTGATAAGATCTCGTCTAGCTGTTGGAATCTTTCTGCTTCAAGCCTATTAACATTGGATTCGGCTTCCTCCCTTGCTCTATCTGCCATGCTCCTGCTGGCCTCTATGAACCTTTGCATCACCCTGAGTTTCTCTTCATAATCGTCGATTCTTCTGGATTGCTCCCTCATTATTTTCTCCATGTCGTGCTCTCTTGCCAATGCCGCCTTTTTGTACAACTCCTTATCATGTCGGGCGCCCATCAACTCCATCTTAGCATCTTCATTTTTCTGCCTTTGATTGTAATACTCCCTGATGCAAGATTGATGTAAGTTGTACATGGCCGTCATGTAATCAGAAGCAGCAACAACCAAGATATCGTGCTCTACACGAGAAGAGTTCTTTAGAGCCTTAATTCTCCTCTTCCAGATCCCGTCATCTTGATTCTTGATAGGATAGAACCGAGCAGAGCTCGACCCTATCTCCACTTTGTGATTTTCACATAACTCGGTAAGGGCAGTCATAGCCGCCCTTTCCATTGTATCATTGAACTCAAAGCCTGACTCCATCACCTCTTCTAGACGCCAATTGGGACGGGTGTCTTCATCTGGAATATGCACATAAACAGTGCAGTACTGTTTGTGACCCGTATCTTCCTTCCTCCAATAATACTCTGGAGGGTTGTGAAAGCCTAATTCCTGCAGTGTCTTCCATAGCAACTGCACAAACCCTGGCTTATCCAAATAATGGCCACGGGTCCATCCATCTTTATCAGTGTAACCTTCTTGAAACATCCTATAAAAGAAACGAGGTCAGGTCTAACGACACTCACCAAACCCAAAAGTTTTTAAAACATGCTTATGCAACATGATGCAACGATTCCTACGGACATCACATACTCATATACACACTCGTAAAGAAATTGGTGGCATTGTAATCTCTCCCTAAATAACAGACTACCGGATACTAGCGACACGCAGCAAACAGTTAGCATCTGCAAAACAAATAACCAATTAACACTACTGCCACCTGTGACTCATATTTTCTTTATTTTAAAGTAGAGTCTCAGTTTTAAATGGTAATATCTGTTGATTATCCCAACCTATGGCTTTGATACCAGCTGTGGCGGAACCGTCCAACTTAAACTGGTTTAAATGCGCCTAATTGCTGCCGACGCAACAATTATTCGAAACGCATTTAAAACAGTATAAATCCGGTCGTCTGTCGAGTGTCCCTAGGACTTCTCGAAAGATCCACGTTGTGTTTCATAGCCATACATCAGGATAGTATCCGCGATGGGATAACATCAACAAACATTAAATTTTTACATACATATAAAAGGTACGAGTTATTACAGAACATAGATTGAAGCAAACTTACAGTGCAGTGTTAGACAGAGTTCTAAGATTTAAAAGATAAACAGTTCAGGAGGAGATGAGCATTTAAAAACTTCTTCTTAAGGGTATTGTGAGACTCATAACAATACCCTAGGGCTTCGAGGCTTCCTCCTCGGTAGACTCCTGCGGTGCTTCTGAAAGATAACCACAAGGGATAACCCTGAGTACGGGGTACTCAGCAAGTCTTACCCGACTAACCAATATAATAGCTTTCTTTGGAAGTATATGCTAGCTTTTTGGTGTACTGGGCTAATACAATTTTTGCCGAAAAGCTTACTACAAGTGATGCCTTAGTTTTATCTTTTATTTAGGTTAAGTGATTACCTAACCATTCTAGATGATGAGAAAAGAGTAAATACATCAATAAGGTATTTAAGCCATACATCACTCATTTATCAGAAAGGTATATCATTCATGAATTTACACTACGATGCTCAACAGTGATCAAGTGCATTCATAACCGAGAATTGCGGCGATCCGGATCAATTTACATCCTGCAGGAGAGTACCCTGATCACCAGCTTTATACGACTGTCCAGGTCGTACATAACAACTTTTCGATTAGCAAAATCAATGCTTGGGAATAAGACTACCCGGACCCAGGGACGCACCCTCACATGGGACCCCACGTCTGGCCCGATCACCATGTGAGTTTCAGGCTACGCCCCTGCCAATCTCCAGCACGTCAAGCGCGGGTACGAAGTATTCCCGATCAGAGAGTTTACTAACCTACTGGGCTTTACTGGTCCCATACCCAGTAAGTGATCAGATGCTTATCACTTGATCAAAGGCTAAGACAACGAATAGGGCCTTAACCAAATTAATCTAGCAGACAGAACTACATCTCTAGCTTCCGTCCGCTTCCAAATTTCCAAGTCATCTTTCCATAAGTAACATGTATGACTCAAAAGTTTTCCTTAAGGTTGGTAAACCAAGCATGTAAGCAACTAAGCAGTTCTAGACTTGGGTTATCTACTAAAGGTTTGAACAAGTGGCAAAGATGTCCTTAAAACAAGGCATGATCATACACAAGAATAGGTTTCAAGCAACTCCTAGACTTAGTGCATACATATAGCAAATAACCGATAATTGGACACATGAAATAATAACTCCAAAATAGATAGGTATAAATGCACCGGGGCTTGCCTTGTTCGCCTAAAAAGTTAGTATTATCCGATGGGTTGCCCTCGCAGGGGACCAATTCAAAAACTTCTTCGAACTCCGACGATCCTTCTGAAAATTCCAAATAATCTCCTTCTGGTGCTTCGGGGTCTATAGCACAACACATGCAGGGGTTAGAAATGCAAATTTTTGAATAAAAGACTATACAACTTTCCTTCATGATAAAGTTGCAGGCCAACACACAAAAACCCCAAAGATTAACCCACAATTTTTATTTCTTACTTAACCCTACTCAAGGCTTTTCTTTTATTTTTGGAAAAGGTTATAATTCTTTTCTAACTTAAAAACCTAATTTTCCTATGAGTTGAGAATAATTTGTAATTATGAAAATGTTATTTCATATTTTATGCATTTTATAAAGATTAAGTATTTATTTAATTACCTTAAAAGAAAGGCATTAAATAAATACCCAAATTTTTATTATTTTTCTAGGGTGTAAAAATTTTAATGCATAAAGGAAAATAAAACAAGCCTAACAAAATTGGTTTCACTAATTTTGGACACTCCTACAAATTTCTGTGATTTAAATGGTGAAATTCGGATTTAAACTAATTATTCTATAAAGGAAATCTAATTTTTCCGAAAAACACCCCCGGGAACTTTTCTCACGCAGCTCAACTCTACCTTCTCTTACGCGCGCTGGGCCCGCGGCGCGGACCCACCTTTCCTCCTGTTCCTCCTACCCGCCGGCCTTTTTCTCCTCCTGACGGGCTCCTTGGGCCGTTTTCTTTTTCTTTTTCCTTTCCCGGTCCGTTACCGGCCCAACGGCCCCTTTTCCTTTTTCTCTTTTCTCATAGCGCGGCCTGCCTTTCCTTCCGGGCCTCCGACGCGTCGGCCCACAGACGCCCGTGCCTCGGCCTTCTTCTCCTTCTCTCGTTTCCCACTGACGCGGGGGCCCAAGGCTCCAGACGCTTCTTCCTCCTCCCGCCAAAACGCGCGCGCGACAGGGGGCGGCGTGACTCGCCGGCCGGCGCCCTACCAGCGGCAGAACTTGGTCAGGGAAGCACCTCCATGCCTTCACGCACCCGCGCACGGCAACAGCTCCTCGGGAGATGGCCGGAGCCACTCCCTCCTCGTCGGCGAGCGGCGGCACCTTCGGCCGGTCGCGGCTACGCACGACGACGGCGCAAACTACTCGAACGACTGCTACTACACCATCCTAGTATCCTAAGGTCCTGCCTAAGATTACCCAAGAAGGAAGGGAACTAGCGCAAGGGGGTGCTCACCGTGAGCGGGAGGCGCGGCGACGGCGGATAGAAACGGCGGCGGTTTAAGGCGTGCCGGCGAAGAAGCTGGGCAACAAGCTACTAGGGTTGCTGGTGGGGTGTGGGCGGAGGTGTGGACGGAAGGAATCGACGAGAGATGCGGTGTGGTGGGAGGATTTTGCTCGGCGGCGGTGGCTTGGACAGAGGCGCTGGCGGCGGTAAAAAGAACGGCGGTAAAACGGGCGGCGCGGGAGCGGTAGATATACGAACGGTTTACCGCGCGCATGGGCGACACCGTGGCCTACTCGTAGGCTTGCGTGGTGAGGAGGTGGCGTAGCCGCTGTGCTGGCGAGCGACCGAGAGCGGCGGTGGCGACACGTCCTGCCTGCTCTGCTGCTCTTCCCCTTCCCGATCTCTGGCGCCCAAAAATTTCAGAGCTTCCCCACGGTGGATTTCCAATCCGACGGTGCATATGTGTCTTAACCAAAGTTGTAGATAATCTCGAGCTTTCCAGGTCATCTATAAACCTTTGCCCGAGATAAACATCCAAAAGTCTTCAAATTTGAATTTTTCTCGGGCAAATGACTGAACCCTTTTACCTTTCCATTCAGTTTCGTCAGTCATTCGATGTGATCATTTGCCCGACTTAGTGATTCATTTCGGTGGTCCAAATCCTCTTTCTGTAGTCCAACTTCTTCCCAATTGTGTTCTACAACATCCAGGGATTCCATTTTGCCCATAATCACTTATAACCCTTGCACTAGATTGTGTTGAATTTTGCTTCAAACTTGCTTACATGCTGCTGTTTCAGACTTAGTCATTTCAGCAGGACAGTCAACTGTGATAATGTGCTGAATTTGAGCTTGGATTTGAATTCGTTCCTTTCACTGTTCCTGGCCAACAACACCCAATTCTAGTAGTCCAAAGTCCATACTTTAATATGGTGTAGTTGTTCTGATTCACTTATTTGAAAAATTCATGAGAAATCAATTTTGAAAATAGACTCTGCTGCTGTTTTTCTGAATTCCTATTTTCGGACGGTGAACAGTGATTTCAGTTTTCCATTTTCTTTCTTTGATTCTTTTGAGTATTTAGGATCAAATCTTGTTCCAAATATTTGATCCTTAAGTTCTAGTCACCCTTACACCTTCATTCCATATTTTTGCCGAATTTTTCTGAATTTCAAATTCAAAATTCAAATTTCGGTCAAATTTGCCCCGAATTTGATTTTCGACCAATTCCTTTTTCTTTTCTTCTCAAATTGCTTTTCAATTCTTCAAAGTCACTTTGATGACTAAAATGGCAGCTGTTACATGCAAGACACAGATGTCTTGAACCCCCTCCGGATCGGGCGTTGTTGATGGCGTCGAGTTAGACCAAAAGGCTCTTGCCGAGCTACAACAATCTTCTTTGAGGATCACCAATTTTTTGAGTGTAAGTTTTCCAACTAACCTAGAAAACCTGTTGCTGAAATCCCTTGTTATTGCCAAATTCTGAATGTGAAGATGCGCACAGGGTCTGTTCGAGCAAGTACAGAAGAGGGCGGATACAGCCTACCAAGCCGAGCACTGCCGTCTAAAGGCGGAGCAGCTTAAGGCCGATCTCAAGAAGGCCAAGGAGGATGCCATGAAGTAAGCCAACAAATTCTTGTAGGAGAAGTATGACTTTGCTTTGAGAAGGAAGTTTTCACTTCGCACTTGAGGGGTATGCTATGCTGACTTGTTGAGTCATATTTCCCCTAGATATTCTGATGCTAATGTAGACTTGGTCGGATGAGCAGATACTATGATGAGGGAGCAGAGGCTCAAACGGTACCTCAAGGAGTGCGAGGACTCCAATACGCGCCTTCAGCAGGAGCATGACACAACGGTTAAGCAAGGAAGGAAGAAGTCAAACTCCCACTAGGATTTCCCTGTAATCCTACTAGGACTCATCCCGTGTAATCCTACTAGGACTCCTCCTTGTAATCCGACTAGTACTCTGCCCCCTGGAGTATATAAAGGGGGGCAGGGGTACCTAGCTCGGCAGGTCACACCTCAACACCCAAGCGCGGGGCACAATATACAAACACCCCTAAACAGGACGTAGGGTATTACGCTACTCTAGGGGTCCGAACCTGTCTAAATCCGTGTCTCGTGTCCTCGCTTTTACCTTCAAGTTCCAGGTCCGGCGATCCCCCGCTACACATTCTGCTACCTCGGGTACCCCTTGGTAGATGGCCGGTATAAAACACCGACATTGGCACCCACCGTGGGGCAGATCGTCGAGATCATCGGGCGAGCTTGAAGGACCTCATCTTCAAGCCGGCGTTCGCTTTCAAAGCGGGCACAACCTTCATCTTCGACTGCTGACTTTGCATCACCGACGGCACTGGGTCCTTCCAATGCTGAATCATCGACAACCAGGAGAAGAAGTGCCTCGACGGGAACTCTCTTCCACAAGAAGCAGAAAATCTCGTCAAGAAAATCGACAAATTAAACCTCGGATCAAGGTTTGACTGCAAACTCGTACTCCGACGGCGACATTGGGTTCGACCGCGATTCAAACTCGAACTCCGACGGCGGCTATGGGTCCGACCACAACTTGAACTCGGAATCCGACGGTGACTCCGGGTCCAACTACAACTCGGAGTCCGACGGCGACTCTGGGTCCGACTACAACTCGAAGTCCGATGGCGACTCCGGGTTCAACCGCAACGCGGAGTCCGATGGCGACTCCAACTTCAACTCCGACTCGAAGTCTAACAGCGACTCTGTGTTCAACTACAACTCGAAAGTCCGACTACATCGCGAGCTCACCGACGACTACAGGCGGCTTGCCGATGATTTCTTCGACTATGTCGCGGGCATGCCGACGACCACGGTCGGCTTGCCGACGACTCCGTCGACTACGGGCAGCTCGTCGACGACTTCAACTACATTGCGAGCTCGCCGACAACTATGGGCGGCTCAGCAACGACTTCGACTACTCTCCTCGACTACTTCGCTCGGCAACACACTGACGATTACTTCATCATGACGCTCGCCGACGACTTCTCCGAGTACGTCGCGGCGCTCGCCGACTACTACAAGCGGCTCACCGTCGACTACTCCGACCACATCGCGACGCTCGCTGACGACTACTTCCACTACTCGTCTCGACTACAAGGCTAGTCGAGGGCGGACTACTCCAACTCGTCTTGACTAAAAAATTAGTCAGGGCAAACTTTGCATCATCGACAACTAGTCAGAATCGCCTCCGACTAGTCGACTTCGTCAACAACCGTTACGGCTTCATCAACGACCGTCACGGCTTCGTCAACAATCATCCACAAATCAAGCTAACTCACTTTTTTAAATTATTTTCCAGCTTATTTTCCATTTGCGCGCAACACGCGCTCTACTCGCCGGAAACTCTTGCGCACAACACGCGCTTTACTCGCCGGAGGGCAGCAAACTCTTGCGCACAACGCGCGCTCTACTCGCCGGAGGGCAGCAAACTCTTACGCAATCGCGCAGTCTCTTTCTTGTCGCAGCAGCAACTACTCTCACTTTTGTCTTCTCTTAAGGTCACTACTCTTCTCGAGCAGAACACGCCTTAACTCGTGAAAGCCTCAGGCGCATCTGTCACGCCTAAGCCCATACGCGTATACGAGACAACGATCTCACACACGTAGTGGCAACGGCTACCCAGAGACTGAGAGCCTAATCATAACAGGCTAACTACTCGGGAAGAATATGACCGAAATAAGAGCATGACACAATTTCATATTGATCACTGAATAAATTTTAGTAGTTTCAAAATCCTACAAATATGCTACATAATGTATGCATCTTTTCTTTCAGGTCAAGCTTTGACGATGACGCTCGTCACGACACCAAGCGCGTCCCGAACTCGGGGGCTAAGCACCAATCAGTACTTGGAATATCTCCAGTGGCTCAGCTAGCTCCCAGGCTCGGGAGCTGGACGCCGCAAAACCACTTGACGTGCCTCCAACGACTTACCTGGCGCACAAGCTTGGGGGCTGGACGCCGCAAGACTACTCGAATAATGACCTGAGTGAATATTTAAGACCCTTGGGTTGATTATTCAATCAATCCAAGGCTCAGGGGCTGATAAGCTACACCCAAGACTTTTTTCAAGCTGAAAGAAGAAGATTCAATCAATCCAAGGCTCGGGGGCTACTCCATATGGAGTGCGACTTTCGCCGCCCTCCATACATGAAGACTACAATATCATGTTGATCAAGACTTTGAGCACACCATAGCCTCATGGCAGTTTTGAGACGCATTGAAAGATTCAGCCTGACAAAGTATTCGAAGAGCACCAAGACTACTCGGCGAATATCTCAATACTACTCGAAGACTGCTGCATTCGACTATGAAGCGCTCGGGGGCTTGTCGGGGATACATCCCCAATACCCGCAAGGAAGGAAGAAGTCAAACTCCTACTAGGATTCCCTTGTAATTCTACTAGGACTCATCCCGTGTAATCCTACTAGGACTCCTCCTTGTAATCCGACTAGTACTCTACCCACTGGAGTATATAAAGGAGGGTAGGGGTACCTAGCTCGGCAGGTCACACCTCAACACCCAAGCGCAGGGCACAATATACAAACACCCTTAAATAGGATGTAGGGTATTACGCTACTCTAGCGGCCCGAACCTGTCTAAATTCGTGTCTCGTGTCCTCGCTTTTACCTTCAAGATTAAGGTCCGGTGATCCCCCACTACACATTCTGCTACCTCGGGTACCCCTTGGTAGATGGCCGGTATAAAACACCGACATATGCAGTATCACAGAAGCTAGCCTACGAAGCCAATGCGTGCAAGGAAACCGAGCGCTGCTTAGAGGCTGCTGTAAGTAATCTTCAGAATGACCAACGTGCAATTGTAGGGCTGGAGGTAGAGCTGGAGGAGCTATGGAAGGTGGCCGGCTATGTGATGGACATGGTCCAACCGGACGCCGACCCAGCCGCGCGAATGCCACTGCTGGACCGTCTTAGGGCCCTACCAGGTCGGCTCAAGACACTGCTGAAGGAAACTGCAGTGGAGTGCGTCAAGAACTCTTTCACTTTGGTGGCGTCGCATTTCCCAAAGTTACCCTTGGAGCGTGCTATGACAGGAGTCGCAGCCGACTTTAATGCTAACTTGATTCCCGAGGTGGCGGACTAGTACCAGAAAGTAGCTGAGAGTATTGTAAATGACTTGGACCTGTAGGGAAAAAGTTTAACACATATCAAACTGCATGGGGGAAATGTTCAATGCAATGTTCTTAATCATATATGGTGAAAGCAGGCTCCATCCCTCCCTTGGTGTATACGATAGGACAACATGTAGCTGAGGCCTGTAGCTGCTGGGCACCTAGCCTCACCTGACCAGCGTCCTGCTGAGACTGGATGTTGAGCTTGTAGGAGGGGTGAACGCGAGGTTGTCTAGGTTTCATGAGCTAGGACGCCGACCACACGAGTTAGTCGTATAGCCTCGAGAGGGGGAGGAGAGAGATGCAGGACCCACAGGTCGGTGCCTGGGGGAATCCCCCGAGCTTCTGAGCGAGCGGGTTGTTGAACAGGTTGGACAGCCCCCGAGCGTCAGGGGCAGCTCAGGAAGGGGAACAAGAAGGCAGTAGGTACGCAAAAAGAACCACAAAGGTGTTATTTATGCAATATAGAGGAGGAATAGGGTACATAGCTTTTTAGATCTAGGGGTAGAAGCATCGTAGATGCTCAATGTTCCACGGATTGGGGATGCCAGAGCCATCTGCCCATTGGAGTCAGTAAGTGTTTGTCTGGATGACTTCTTTGATTATGAAGGGGCCTTCCCAGGGGGCAGCCAACTTGTGCATGTCCTTGGTGGACTGGACTCGGTGAATCATCAAGTCACCAACGTTGAAGAAGCGTTCCTTGACATTCCGATCGCGGTTGTGCCATATCTGCTGCTCATGGTGTGCATGCTAGATGAGGGCCATCACACGATGATCTTCAAGGCTATCGATGTCGACCTGCCAACCATTTTCTGCCTCGCCTTTCTCGTAGTACTGGATGCATTGGGCACCAAAAGCCACGTCGGATGGCAGGACGGCCTCTGAGCCATACACCATGAAGAAAGGGGTGTAGCTGGTAGCCCCGCTCTTTTGCATCCGTAGGCCCCAGATGACATTGGGTAGCTCGCGTAGCAACTTGGTGGCATACTTGGACGCGTCGTCGAAGATGCGTGACTTGAGAGACTGGAGGACCATCTTGTTTGCACATTCGACCTGACCATTGCAGCGCGGATGCGCTATTGAGAAGTAATACACATCAATGAGATTGTCCTGGTAGAAATCCTAAAACTCGGATCCTATGAATTGCGCGCTAAGATCGGTTATGATCCTATTGGGCACTCCAAAGCGGTGCATGATTTCCTCCATGAACTGAGCGGCTTTAGCCGACTCGATGCTGGTAACAGCCTTGACCTCAATCCACTTGGTGAATTTGTCGACTGCCACAAAGATGTGTGTAGCCGCCCAGAGCGGTCTTGAAGGGTCTGACCATGCCTAGCCCCTAGCATGTGAAAGGTCAGGATGGTGGGATTGTGTGCAAGGTCTGAGCCAAAAGATGTTGCTGCTTGGAGAAGAATTAGCACCCTTTGCACCTTTGGACGAGCTCTTTTGCATCGGCTGCTACTGCTGGCCAGTAGAAACTAGAGCAGAATGCTTTGCCAACCAAAGTGCCCGAGGCAGCGTGATTACCGCACATTCCCGAGTGGATTTCATGTAAGAGTTCAATGCCCTCACTACGTAGAATGCACTTCATCAGGATCCCTGGAGATGCAACTTTCCTGTAGAGCTCCTTGCCAATGACGACTTAGTTTGTACTGCGCCAAGCTAATTTTTCATGCACTATCTTGTCCTCTGGCGCCATCTGGTCAGTGATCAAGGCTATGAACGGGGCGCGCCAGTCTTCTTCTACCTCAATCATCATGATGTCAGTGGATTTTCGGTTGGCTGGGGCCTGAGCGCCAGCATCGTTGACCTGGTCTGGGTCTAGGATTTTGATGGAAGGTTTCCGGAGATCTTGTACAAATACGCTGGCCGGAATCTGCGCGCGTTTGGAGCCGAGCTTGGACAGGACATCAGCGGTGACGTTGTGATCCCTGGGGACATGATGGAACTCAAGACCGTCAAAGTGGGCCTCAAGTTTGCGGATTTTCGCGCAATAAGTACCCATGGATTCCTTGGTGCAGTCCTAGTTTTTATTGACTTGCTCGATGGCAACCTTGGAGTCGCCATAAGCAAGGATGCATTTGATTCCCAAGGAAATGGCGATACGGAGGCTGTGGATGAGAGCTTCATACTCGGCGCCATTGTTGGTGGCCTTGTAGTGGATTTGGAGCACATACTTTAGCTGCTCGCCTTTGGGGATATGAAGAGGACCCCCGCGCTAGCTCCTTCTAGGTTAAGGGCACCGTCAAAGTACATGGTCCAGTATTCTGGCCTCTCCAGGGAGGGTGGCTTCTGGATCTCCATCCACTCGGCCACGAAGTCAGCCAGGATCTATGACTTGATCACGTGGTGTGGGCAGAAATCGGGTTTGAACTCGCCGAGCTCCACGGACCACTTGACAACTCGGCCGTTGACGTCCCTATTATGGAGGATTTGACCGATAGGGAATGAGGATACTACATAGATCTTGTGCGCTTGGAAGTAATGCCGCAACTTTCTTGACAATATCAGCACTCCGTAGAGCAGTTTCTGAACCTGGCTGTAGTGGGTTTGTGAGTCACTGAGGACTTCGCTGACGTTATACATCGGTCGTTGCACCATGTAAGCATGGCCGGGCTCCTAGTGCTCCATGACTAACACGGTGCTGACAACATGTGTCGTTGCGGAGATGTAGAGGTACAACGTTTCTTGGTCGACCGGGGCCGTCATGATGGGAGGAGTGGTGAGGAAAGTCTTGAGCTCTTCAGGTGCCTCGTTGGCATCGTCGTCCCACACGAATTTGTCCACCTTTTTGAGGAGCTTGAAGAAGGGCAGACCTTTTTCTCCAAGTTTGCTGATGAAGCGGTTAAGGGCCGCCATCATGCCGGTAAGCTTCATGACATCCTTCTTGTTAGATGGTTTCACCATGTTTCGGATCATGTCCACCTTGATGGGGTTGGCCTTGATGCCTCACTGGCTGACCATGAAGCCTAGGAGCTTTCCAGACGGGACACCAAAGACACACTTGTCGGGGTTGAGTTTCCAGAGGTAAGTCCGGAGGCTGTTGAAAGTTTTCGTGAGGTCGGCTATGAAGCTTTCCTCATCCTTTGTATTAACAACTACATCGTCAACGAGCCTCGATGTTCTTGTGTAGCTGTGTTGCAAGGCAAAACTGGATTGCCTTCTGGTAGGTAGCGCCGGCATTTTTCAACCCAAAGGTGATGGTGTTGTAGAAGTAGATGCCGAAAGGCGTTATGAACATTGTCTTGTGTTTATCGGCAGGAGCAAGGGTGATCTAGTGATAGCTCGAGTAGCAGTCGAGGAAGCAGAGTAGGATGCTAGCCGTCGTAGAGTCTACGACTTGGTCCATGCGCGGAAGAAGGAAGGGGTCCTTAGGGTAGTGCTTGTTCAGGTCGGTGTAGTCAATGCACATTCTCCCTTCACCGGTTTTCTTTCTTACAAGAACTGGGTTTGCTAACTAGTCCGAGTGCTTACATTCGCGGATGAATCTGGCAGCTAGGAGCTGTCGGGGATACATCCCCAATACCTGCAAGGAAGGAAGAAGTCACACTCCTACTAGGATTCCCTTGTAATCCTACTAGGACTCATCCCGTGTAATCCTACTAGGACTCCTTGTAATCCGACTAGTACTCTGCCCCCTGGAGTATATAAACGAGGGCAGGGGTACCTAGCTCGGTAGGTCACACCTCAACACCCAAGAGCAGGGCACAATATACAAACACCCCTAAACAGGACATAGGGTATTACGCTACTCTAGCGGCCTGAACCTATCTAAATTCATGTCTCGTGTCCTCGCTTTTACCTTCAAGTTCCAGGTCTGGCTATCCCCTGCTACACATTCGGCTACCTCGAGTACCCCTTGGTAGACGGCCAGTATAAAACACTGATAGGAGCTTATTTAATTCTACCCTAATAGCCTCCTTTCAATCTTGGGTGAAACGACGAAGTTTTTGCTTGACCGGCCATGCAGTTTTGCTCAAGTCCAAGGAGTGGTCAGCAAGCTCCCTCGGGACACCGAGCATATCAGATGGCTTGCACGCGAATATGTTTGAGTTTTCCTAGGGGAAATTGGTGAGTGCGAGTTCCTATTTCTCCGAGAGGTCGGCCCTTATGAGGGCCATCTTGGTCGGGTCTTCTAGGCCGAGGCAAATTTTCTTGACCGTGGGTCAGGCTGCAGTGCCATGAACATTGGCTCTGCCTCAGGGATCGTTAGTTGGTCCTTGCTCATCTTCTTGGCCTCAGCTACCATGGCGGTAGCCTTAGCTGATAACTCTAGGGCTTCTACGAGTTGAACTGCCTTGGTGTCACATCTGTACGACGTCTCCACATTGCCGTAGACGGAGAAGACTCCGTTTGGGGCCAGCATCTTGAGGACGAGGTAGGTGTGGTGCGGAATTGCCATAAATCTCGATAGCATGGGCCTACCAATCATGGTATGGTAGGAACTGTTGTAGTTAGCCACCTCAAATGTGAGGTGTTCCATGCGGTAGTTGGCCTGTGTGCCAAAGGTGACTAGCAAAAAACCTCAGCCAATCGGATAGGACCCTTTACTCGGGACGATACCATAGAAGGGTTCTTCATAGGGCTAGAGCCACTCAAAGTCGAAGTCCATGCACTTCAAGATCTTCGTGAAGATGATGTTGAGGCCACTGCTACCATCAATCAGCACCTTGGGGAGTAGCGCCCGATCTATGGTCGGGCAAACCAGCAGCGGGTAGGACCCAGGGTCTGGGATGTGGACCCAGTGATCTTGCTTAAAGAAGGTTATAGACTGCTCTGACCAGTGTAGATACTGGAGTGGCTATATGGAGACAAAGTGCACCTCTCGCTAACTTCTGCTGGCGATTGCTGCAAAAAGCGTTGCGACCGCCCATGACGATGTTGACTTGGTGCTCCGATCGCTGGAAATCCCCATTTTGGTCGGCACCAAGCCATTGAGCATCCTGATGTGGCTGGTCGTGGCACTCCTCTTGGTTCTGGTTGTCATGGTTGTCGTGCCTGTGATTGTTGCGGTTGTCGCGGTCGTCACAACGGCTCGAGCAGTGTTACGACCTTCTTCTTGAGATTCCATTTCGTCATCACGGGGTGGCTCATCAGCAGAGACCATGAAAGCTTCATGATTGGGTGTGGAGGAGTTGCTCTCATCGTTGCTTCCATAGGGATTTGGCATCAGGACGATGCGAGGCACCTGGAATTCAACGTAGTCCGAAAATTAGGCAGGTTTAGGCGGGTCTCCAGATTGGATCTGGAAAACCTGGTCAAGTTTAGCAGAGTACTCGGCGGCCAAGTTTTGCAAACCGAAGGGGATGCGGGACAGACCTTGCGTTGACCTTGTTGAACACAGGGCCGCCTCAAACAAGTTTATGCACTCAGCAATAGTGCTGCTGATGCGATCTAGCCCCATAATCCGGTCGGAGGGCTTAGGTGGGCAGGCGAGGGTGAGTAGATCTGGAACCTTTTTGGAGAGAGAGAGAGAGAGAGAGAGAGAGAGAGAGAGGGAGGGAGACTTCTCCGATCTGCTGGGCAAGCGGCATGACGATCCTTGGGCGAAGAATTTGTTCCACCGGAGCAGATCCGACAGAAGTTGAGCTGGTGCCCGACGTCGAGTCGGTAGGAGATGCCGAGTTGACGAAAGAAGCGGTCGGGTTGAAATCTGTCAGCATGGTCCTGAAACGAATCTGGATCAGGTTGGTGAGGAAGTCCTTCATGCTCTTGGGGAAAACTATGTCGGACGGGATGCCATCAAGGTCGTCAAGAGGATCTCGCAACCACCCCTACTTGGTGCGCCAACTGTCAGATTTATAAGCTCGACAGTCCACCAGGGGGGTACCCAAATGGTTGATTTGTAGGTGAGGGCAATTATGAACCCAAGAACTCGAAGGTGATCACGAGAACACAAGGGACACAAGGGTTTCTAGACAGGTTCGGGCCTCCAGAGAGTAATACCCTACGTCCTGTATGCGTGGATTGTATTGCTGGTATGAGATGAGGTTCTTATTCCCTTGGGGGTTGCCCTTGGCCACCTTATATAGGATGACGACCAAGAGTTACAAATTGGTTTGAATCCAATCTACTCGGTAAATACATGGAAAGTATTCTGAGTCGGACTACAAAACATGTTCCATGATGTTCGGGTAGACTTGGACTGTCTCGTTGCCTTGACGTGTGCTCCAAGTATCTTCATGTCCTCAGCCCGCATGCCCAGGTCGGGTGGGCCCACTTGTAAGGTCTGGCTAGTATCCTGGTTGGTAGAGACCCATGGGGTGCCCATATCCCTCTGCTACAATCCTCGTGGCCGTGGTGGATCTAGTGGAAGTCGCGGGAAAGGGACAGGCGACCGTAGCTCTGGAGGGCGCGGGAACTTCTCCAACAGCAGCAACTTCTCCAACAGCAACTTCAAACCTGGAGGACAGTCAAGCAGGCCCCAGTGCCAGCTCTATGGTGGGACCAATCACACCGCCCTTGAATGTTGGCATAGATTTGAAGAAGATTACCAGCCATCAAGCAACAACAAGTCAAGCTCAACTGCCTATGGTGTTGATACTAACTGGTATATGGACAGTGGTGCAACTAATTGTATTACCATTGAATTGGACAAGATGACGGTACGTGACAAGTATGGTGGCCATGATCAAGTCCACACAGCAAATGGTTCAGGTATGAAAATCAAAAGTATTGGTCATTCAACTTTACATATCCTAGTTCGCAATCTTGTACTGAAAAATATATTGCATGTTCCTAGCACTCATAAAAGTCTTGCTTCAGTTCATCATCTTGCCTCTAATAATAATATATTTTTTGAATTTCATCCAAATATTTTCCTTCTCAAGGATCAGGCAACGAAGAAAACTCTTCATCAAGGCAGGTGTGAAGGAGGCCTTTATCCCCTAGTCTCAAGCTCTTTTGAAGCAAGCACAAATAAAGTAGCGTTTGGAGTCAATAAGGCGTCCGTGTATAGGTGGCATAGTCGTTTGGGTCATCCATATTTTCCTATTGTTAGGCATGTTCTAAAGAACAATAAATTGTCTTTTCTGGATGATACTAGTAGTAACTCAGTTTGTGATCCTTGCCAAAGAGCTAAGAGCCATCAATTACCTTATGCAAATTCAAATAATGTGTCTACTTTTCCTCTCCAAGTGATTCACTCTCACGTTTGGGGTCCAACTCCAGAATCTGTTGGTAGACATACATACTATGTGAGTTTCATTGATGACTATAGTAAATATACATGGATCTATTTGCTTTGAAAGAAATCTGAAGTCTTTCAAGTTTTTCATAATAATTTCCAAAACCTTGTCGAGCGCAATTTTGATAGAAAAATTTTATCTATGCAAACAGATTGGGGAGGAGAGTATGAGGGGCTACATTCCTTTTTCTAGAAAATTGGCATCTCCCATCGAGTTTCATGTCCTCATGCTCACCAACAAAATGGATCTGCAAGAAGAAAACATAGGCATATAGTAGAGATTGGGCTTGCTCTTCTTGCAAACGCCTCAATGCCCTTGAAATTTTGGGATGAAGCTTTTACCTAGCAAAGTCATCAATCATCACACGCCATTAGAGTTTCTTCTTCAGGAAAAACACAACTATGCCTCTCTTCTTGTCTTTGGGTGTGCCTGTTGGCCAAACCTTAGGCCCTTTAACACAAGGAAACTTGCTTGCGTTCCAAAATATGTGCCTTCCTTGGTTACAGCTCTATTCACAAAGGATTCAAGTGTCTTGATATTCCAACTGGTCGTGTGTATATCTCCCGTGATGTAATCTTCGATGAATTTGTCTTTCCCTTTGAAACTCTCCATGAAAATGCTGATGCTAATCTTCATCAAGAAATTCTTCTTTTACCAGATCACCTTTTGAATAATAGCTCCGAGGATGTAAGTTGTAACGCTAATACTACTGATGATCATAATCCAAATTGTGGCTCTAGTGTTGTGTCACATGTGCAGGAGCAATCTAGAGAAAATTTGGTGCAAAATGATGCTTGGATCATCCCAAACAAGCAAGAAACAAGAAGTCTTCCATGTAATAACAAAAACCTAGCCGGCACTGAAAACGATGACGATCCGCCAACGCCTGCGAGCACTGATTTCTAGGGGGATTTGCCTGCGCCTTCCTCGTTCGTCCGAATGACTCCGCAAGCCAGCCAGGCGTCACCACATGACGCTCGGTCTCCGCTCGCTAGTCCGAACGCGCCGTGTACCACCCTATCTCTGCCCGCGCCCCGCGAGGAATCCGACGCTGAGCCACGTGGCATGCTAGGATAGGCGGGGGACGACGCATCTCGATTCCAGCGGCAGCGGAGATTTTTCCTCCCAGATCTTCTGCGGACACTACTCTGGATTCAGCTGATTCAACACCAAATGCTCCTCGGCCAAGGACAAGGTCTCAAAGTGGCATTGTTAAACAAAAATAATATACTAATGGGACTATTAGATATGGCTTCTTTTCTTCTACAAGAGAACCACATACGTTATAGGAAGCACTTGATGATCACAGGTGGACAAAAGCAAGGAAAAGGAGCTTATGGCACTTCATAAAAACAAGACTGGGCACTTGGTTCCTTCCTCCAAAGGTAACAATCTTATTGATGGCAAATGGGTGTATAAATTAAAACGAAAAGCTGATGGGAGTATAGATTGTTATAAAGCGAGATTGGTGGCTAAGGGATTTAAACAAAGATATGGCATTGATTATAAAGACACTTTTAGCCCTATTTTGAAAATTGCTACTATTCGACTTGTGTTAACTATAGCAGTCTCAAGAGGCTGGTGTTTAAGGCAGCTAGATGTACAAAATGTGTTTCTTCATGGTGTTCTTAAGGAAGAGGTTTACATGAGACAACCTCCAGGCTTTGAGAATGCAAAATTTCCAAACTATGTCTGTAAGTTGGATAAAGCTATTTATGGGTTAAAGCAAGCTCCAAGGGCCTGGTATTCACGGTTGAGTACAAAATTACTTGATCTTAGGTTTAGAGCATCCAATTCTAATGCATCATTATTTATTTATTCCAAATTGAACACAACCATATTTATGCTCATATATGTTGATGATATCACAGTAACAAGGTCATCCATGGATGCGATTTCAGCTTTACTTAAGGATCAACAAGCAGATTTTGCTCTTAAAGATTTGGGAAATCTGAATTATTTTCTTGGGATCGAAGTCAAACCAACTCAGGGAGGCATTATATTGTCGCAAACAAAGTATGCTTCGGATGTTTTTAAAAGAGTTAGCATGAAAAATTGTAACTCTTCTTCGACTCCTTTGGCAGCCTCAGAAAAATTATTCTATCAAGATGGAACTCTACTATCATTAGAAGATGGTATAAGATATCACAGTATTGTTGGGGCCTTGCAATATTTAACTCTCACACGTCCTGATTTAGCTTTTTTTTTTAACAAAGTGTGTCAATTTCTGCATGCTCCTACAACTGTTCACTAGTTGGTTGTTAAAAGAATTCTGAGATATGTGAAAGGGACAATCAATATTAGTCTTGAGATAAGTAAGCCATCTTCTACTTTGATAAGTGCTTTCTCTTTTGTGAATTGGATCGGTAGCATTGATGATAGAAGGACTACTGGTGGATTTGCTGTTTATTTTGGTCTGAATTCAATCTCATGGAGTGCTAGAAAACAGGCAGCTATGTCTAGCTCAAACAATGAAGCAGAGTATAAGTCATTGGTCAATTCTACAGCTGAGACTATTTGGGTAGAAGCGTTACTGTCCGAGTTGGACGTAAAATTAAAGGAACCACCTTGTCTATGGTGTGACAATCTTGGTGCAACTTATTTGTCAGCTAATCCTATCTTTCATGCACGTGCTAAATATTGAGATTGACTTTCACTTTGTAAGAGAAAGGGTAGCAAGGAAGCAGTTGGAGATTCGCTTTATTCCATCTAAAGACCAGCTGGCCGATGGTTTCACCAAGGCACTTCCAGCTTGGGAGTTTGAGAAATTCAAAGGTAATCTAAACCTCAGAAGCAAGACCGGTTAAGATTGAGGAAGGCTGTTAAAGGATAGATATATCTCTTGTAAAGTGTCTTGTGTAAACACGCCAAATGAATGTGATGGCATTGGATACTTAGATGTATTAGTTAAAACCTCTAGCTACGGATAGACTTTGTATAGATAGAGACGGTTTAAACCAAGTGTATCTTGTATCTTAAGTTGTAATCAAACTCATGTAATCTGTTGGGGATTTCTCCTATATTAACATGCAGCCGCGGCTAGCCTAGGCAGACAGCCACGTTCACCTAATTGCCATTATTCCTTTCGGTCTATACATGTTGCAACTCATTTCAATGTTGTCTCTCGGGATCATGATTTCCATATGATTTCCATAATATTTGCCAACAAATTGAGAACCTTAATTACTAGCCAATGGGGCTCCTTTGGGTACTAGCTACCCCTTGTGTATATAATTACCTTGTGGTGCATCGTGTTTTGCAAGAACTTGGATACGTACGGTGGTTTCGTATATTAATACGACGCATGCCGTGAAAAACAGTTCTACCATTCAGGTACCTTAATGAGTTCATGCCATCTAACAAATTAAATATGAGTATTAGTTATTTTTTACGTTCAAAGATTTTGGTTGGAACTTCAAAGTTGAGTATCGGCAAGCATGAGGAACTCCCTAGCTTACTTTTTTTTAGGCGAAACGAGGATATATCCCCACCAATATATTTCATGGAGCTTTTCGTAAGCTCAATAAAGTCAGGTTTTCAGCAGGTTTTACAGGGATAAAAAAACACAAGACGCCATATTCCAACTGGTATCGACCCAAAGCTGGCCGTAGCAGTGGCGGAGCCAGGCGATTAATTGACCAATACAAAACCACTAAAACATAGTAGCAGAGATATGAAAGAAGGTTCATCCGAGGATCCATCCCTAGCACTAGATCAGCCCAGCTGCCCAGGGCATCTTCCTTTATTTCTTCTTGCGCGGCCCCTGCTGGGTTTTTCTAGGGCTGTTGAGATTACGGGGTTTCAGCTGAATGAACCCCAGCTCATTCACTTGGGGCGGCAGCTTGAGCTTGGACGACGACGACGACCCATTAATAAACCCGTCGTTATCACAGGCCCGATCGACATGCCTCAGCGATGGCAGGTAGAGCAAGGCAACAGCGTCAAGAGGAACCTTCTCCTTCCCCGGCCCGCACACGCAGTTGCTCAGGTCGAGGAAGACCACCTGGCCACCGTACCGGTGGTGTAGCGGGGAACGACGTAGCCGCAGCGAACCCCATCCCAGCGGCAGCAGTCGGCGCCGGCCGGCCACGACCCGAGGGCGCACGCAGGGCTCGCCGAGTGGTTGGTGACGGGGAAGGTAGCCTTGAGGCGGAGCAGCGCCAAGGCCTGCTCCGGCTCGCATGGCGGTAGGTTGCTGCGGCTCTGCGCCGCGCCAAGCGAGAGCAGGAGCAAGTACAGGAGGAGTGGCTCGCGGTGGCTAGCGATGGAGGAGGTCGCCGTGCCGCGTGCCATCTCTCAATAGATATGAGTGAGAGTTTCTATGGTGAGCTACCGTTCCCGAACAGCACACTGGTGACTGGCCTCGTTTATATACTCACGCGCTCACGAAGCTAACTGCATCTGCACCCGTTACACAGGAAAAAAATAGAATTTTTTTTGAGAAAAGGTAAAGATAAATGGCCAAGGCCTACAGCGCCAGGTCAATCGAGTCGTGACAGGTTGTTGTCGCCTACTCGCGGGAGCACACGCAAAAGACTTTGGTGACACTGCACCATGGGCCGTTTTCATGGGTCACGCGAGTTTGCGCGTGCCACACGGTTTATCGTTTCTGTGTACGAGTGGCACGCCGATATGTTTTCCGTGACGCCTAATGTGATCCTAAAATTTATAATGAGTATATATACCTATATCTATATCTAATCTATACCAAATATTAAAGCGCGGTCGTTTCTTCCAACCGTCGTGGTTATTTTGCAAAAAAATCTCTCAACTTTTTTAATCAACCCGCAGTCCTAGAGTTAAACTACCGTAGTTCGTCGATGATTTGCAAAAAAACTTCCTCAGCTTTTTTGTAATGGCCGCTGAGCGCGAGGGCGGGGATGGAGCAGCAGTCGAGCGCCTAGCGGAGTAGCGTGGCCGGCGCAGGCATGGCTAGTGCTGGGCCCGAGGGGTGGTCCTAGCGCAGCTACACCACCGCACGTGGGGGATGGGGATGCCACGGCTTACGACGAGGGCAGACTGGCGGCTTTCCTAGCAGTGGCACTGGGACTCCCCACAGTGACGACACGTCGCATCGCTGTCACTCTTTGCTAGAACCTGAAGCTAATTCCAGCGGGGGAGGCATCACAGGCATAGCATAGTGATGGAGGAGCTCCCCCATGACGTGCAGCAGATCTCGCATGGTCATAGTGATGTATGCCACCACCCACCAGCGTGGATTCACTCGTATGCCTAGCAATAGTCCTCAACCAAAGGCAGCGCTAGCTAATGTTGTCTTCGTCAGCAACACTCACCGCCACCTACCATAAGGACTGCCGCTTCGGCCTCAGCAAGAAGCTCCACTGCCCACTGCTGCATCACCAGGAGAGCAATCCACAACTGGGAACCATATGCGTAGGATGATGAGGAAAAATCCACTGGAGCACGTCGTTGTTGATCTGCACGAGTACTTTTTAAGTCACAAGAATTAATGATAAAAGAGGTAAATTAATGATAAGAGGGATCTTCTTACTCCACTTATTTTGTAATATGATTGAGGAGCTTATCATGGTCAATCAGATATTGTGGTACTTCTTGGGGGCACACTTCATGGTCACTCGGTGTAGTGCTTTCTCTTCTACAATTTGTATTTGTCTTAGTACAACACCCTCCCTCAAATGCCTAACAATAATCATGGTTTTTTGTTATAAAGGATTTTAGCCCAACTGATAGACAATCAAATCTTAAATATGATTTGTAGTTATATTTTAAAATTTTCAGCCGCAAGATAGTAGGTCGACTATCTGAATCTGAAAATTAATTTGTAGGTAGAACATTTGGTCATCATTAACTATATTATAAGGAGCAAATTGCAGAAAGATACTTGCATTGGTTGATTGCTCATGTTTCTTGGAGCAACTAGATCATGATGTCAGGAGGGTGTATACACTCAGGCATGAATTGTTGAGCATATTATAATCAAGGACTGAGCATTTATTTTAGCCTTGCGATTTTTTCTTTTTATAGGCTGAAAGTTTTATAGACAATCTCTTATGTTCATAATAACTTGCATATTCATGAAAACTAAGATAGGAGTTGCATTAGTACTGAATCTTACCAGAAGTTTTAATGCATGTTTGAACCGGATGTAGGACACATTACATATGCATAAAAATTGAGATTCCACCGTTCAAATAGGCCACGTAGAATTTAAAGGAGTTGTCCGCTTATTATTATCAGACATGTATACAAATATTATGAAACATTCTAAATCAGATTAGGAAGTGAAGCAAGCGAACTAGGAGCTAGCGGATGACAATTTGGGAGCAGGTAAGAAACCGTAACAACGTATGGGCATTTACGTCAGTAATATTAAAGTGTGGTTGTTTCTTTCAACCATCGTGATTGTTTTTGCAAAAAAGCACCTCAATTTTTTCGTAATCAACTGCAATCCTGGGAGTTAATTATTTTAGGTTGGCCATCGAGAACAGAGGTTGTGCCCGGCCATGCCAGCCCTCGCGCTCCCGTACGCTGCGCCAGCCACGCCGGCCACCGTGGGGCCCGTGCGCCGTGCCGGCCACCGCGGGGACCGTGTGCTGCGTCTGGCCACGCCGGCCCCACGCTCCTGTGCGTGGTGTCGGCCGCCGCAAGCCCCGTGCGCTACCACGTGGGTCCATGCTACTCCGGCCGCTGCGTCATCGCGCCCACGTCGATCGTGGGCCCCTAGGCACCGGCCACCGAGCAGCGCGGCCGGTGCCGCCGCGATCGGGGTGATAGCATGGTGAAGATGAAAGCTCCTGTTTTCGTGCACCTTACCCCACCCCACCTCCATCGTCACTCGCACCGTTGCCCAACGGATCCCCCGTCGTCAACCCTCCGGAGCTGCCCTCCCGTGAGGCGGCCACTCCACTACCGACGGGAAGCACCACTTCCTCCCACGTCATCGTCTTCGTCGGTGACCCCAGCACCTCGGTGGTTGGGACGAATTTGGTCGATCCAATCACTATCATGCCAACCCACAATGGAGGTTGTCTCCCGGGGGGCAGAGGCAGTCAACAGGCAACGCAAATAGAGGCAGAGGCTAGGACCTTACACCCCCCCTCAATGACATCCATCCCCTCCAGATCCGAAACTAAAACCTCCACATCTAGCAATTGGGGGCTCGATTTTGCACTTGATTTGGAATGATTTAGGGTGAATTATAGAAGGGAGGTGGATGGAAACAAGAAGAAGAGGAGAACGCACTCCTGCTCATGGCAGCTAGAGGCGCTGTGGCCTAGCGCTCGAAGCAAGAATGAGGCTAGGCACGGGAAGGACGAGTGCTTGTCTGGGCGACGGCGAGGATGGCAAGATGCGTAGCACCTGGGCAACGGCGAGGATGGGGCAAGATGTGGGTGGAACCGATGGACGAAGAGGAAGTGACTGGCTGGATGACGATGAGTACGGGGAATTCGAATGAATGGATAGAGCGGAGGTTAAGTGGTGAATTTTTTTATTTTCATGTGTGGGTCCCACGTAATAAACAGATGGCATCAAACCACCTACAAATGTCTTCTACTACTATACTTGCAAAGAGATGACTACTAGGGACAACACACCAACGTATTGTGAAGCGAAGCCAACATATTAGGAACGAGCGAATAATAACGTGAGAGCAAGTAAGGACCCGTAGCAACGCACGAGCATTTCTACTAGTTTTTAATAAAATAAAGTATCCCTCAAAGCATTTAAAATGGTGTTTCGAAAAAAAAGGAACTCTTTTAATTGGTCCAACTTATCACCTAGTGTTAAATATCTCACCTTTTTCTTCATGCATTTTGAGTTATGTGCTCCGCAATTGCAGGATGATGACTGACATCATTGCCTATGTTTTTAGATTTTTTTTTTCAGGTTGGGGGCATGCAGTACTAATTTAACATTAGAGATTAAAAAATACACGAAAAGTATGGCAAAGAACTCTTAAAGTATTTTGTAACAAATGTTATGATGGCATCTATGCATCAATGCCCCCACAGAATTTGAACATGAAATTTAATTTGTATTTGGAGGGGTGATGGAGAAAAATAATTGTTAGGGCCGGGGTATGCCAAAGCAATTTAAATAATTTGAGGAAGTAACACTGACCCAAAATTTTGTTTCGGATAGTAAAATGGACTTCTGCCAACCTAAAATAAAAATACTACATGTCATCTACATGGCCAGCGTATACCGCCTTCGAGTAGGATTCAAGGGTTTTAAAAAAAACAATAGAATTTGAAGGTTGGCTAAACAAGTGGTTCTGATTGTATACCAAAGTATGAAAAGAGCAGGCTCTATATAATATGGGTGGCTGTCAATATGTATTCATGTTTCTGGAGGGGGGTCATATGACACATTCTAAGTACACATGCAAGTCATGTAAAGCTTTTTTTAGTTACGACGAGCACATACGAACTTTACTTGAGTAATTTAATCACGATGTGGTTTACGCGTTTACTCGAACAATATTCCTGTAAGTCTTCCCGCAAAAAAACAATATTCCTGTAAGTCAAAAGGAATAATGCATTAGCAGTATCAGTATCACCGTTTCACCTCGGTACAAAAATGTAACAACGATGATTCCTTGCAGCAAAGACCGGGAAGTTATGCAGATGAACAGCGGTCATGCTACGCGTAGTCATCCCCATCTGAAATTAACCTCAAGAGTGCCTTATCTCCACTACTTTGTTGAGCTTCTTGTGTTCAGATTACTATGGCGCCATTGAATATTGCCTCTTTTCTTCTGAAAACAAAAAAAAAACTCCCAAGTCAATTGGTACTATTAAGTGGTGTAGAGACATGTCACACACCATGCCTTCACTGGCCCAATTCCACCTCATCACAGGTCAAGTCAGTGGCCCAATTGCATTGCATATATATGTGGTGCTGGCTGGGCTCTTGACCAGTGGAGTTCTCTGCTTGCTTTGTCAATATATGGCCTTAAATAAAACCCATCGAACTTCTAATGAACAGGTCGCCATCCCATTAGTAGCATAACGAGGCAGGAGCCGTGCATATATCCCGTACGTAACGGGACATCTCGAAGAAAAGAAAAAGGTAGTGGACGATGAGGAATTGAGGATGTGCGACGACGACCATTATTGCCCGTTGCTGTTATCCTGTTGATCATGGATTCATGCATGGTTCACGACTTCACGTCAAGTTCTCCAACGTCGAGGGCATGCATTCAGATTGCAAATTTTTGTAGTCAGGTTTCTAGATGCAGTGAATGGATCAGGAATAAGAGAAGCAAGCCGGTAATGTTATCCGCGGGGCGTCTGACGCAAGAATGTTTTTCCAGACGGACTCAGCACACGTGGCGCAACATGCTCCACATATTTCACTGCTTCATTTTTACATCATCCACAAGCTGTCCACTGCTGACTCCTCCTTTCAGAGAAATGTCCCCGCCGCGGGATCTTCTCCTCCAATGCCGCCTCCGCCACCACGTCCTCCGGTGCGCGCTCCCCCTCCTTCCCACCGTCGCCCAGCAGCACCAGGAGCTCCCTCGCCAACGCGTTCGCTGCCGAGCGGTCGCACGCGACCGTGTGGATCCGGACGAACAGCGTTGCGCCGTCGGCTGCAGGTGGAAGCTCGTAGAGCACGGCGAACAGCACTGGGGCGGCGTCGGAGTCGGCCCACAAGTTGCGGTTGAGCTCGTGCTCGAGGAGCACGTGGAAGTCGACCGCGGACTCCGGTGCGGGGAGCGACTCGAGCGGGAGCAGCGGAGGCGAAGGCAGCGCGGCCAAAGGGAAGGCGAGCGTCGAGCCGGAGAGGGTGGTCCGGAGGCGGCCGCAGAGGACGGGTGCGCGTTCTGGAGGGAGCGCAGCGTGACCTGCGTCACCGCCACCGATTAGGCCGCGCCGCCGCGGGAGAGGCGGAACGCGAGCATCATGGTGCCGGTGCTTGTAACGACCGACCCCTAACCTTTTCCAGTTAGGTTTGATCTCAGCCCTTAACCTCAGTCAGTTGCTCGATTGACCGCACCTAAGTGCTCAGTCTTCCGCCAGTTCCGACCCCTGAGATCCGACCCCTACCGCTTCGTTCCTTTCCCGACCCTGGCGAGTCCAGCCCTCCGTCGGATCCTGCTAATTGTAACGACCGACCCCTAATCTTTCCCAGTTAGGCTTGATCTCAGCCCTTAAACCTCCGTCAGTTGTTCTGTTAATCGCACTTAAGTGCTCAGTTTTCCGCCAGTTCCGACCCCTGAGATCCGACCCCTACCGCTTCATCCTTTTTCCCGACCCTGGCGAGTTCAGCCATCCGTCGGATCCCGTTAAATCTTCCTCACCCGTCCGATCTTTTCCCCGGTGGACCCGCGAGATCTTTTCCAGATCCCCCGCATCAGCCGCACTCGAGTTGCATGGCCGCCTCAGAACCCTCCTGCCGCGTGGCTCACCTTCTCCGACGCCACCGCTCAGTTTTGTCTCTGGCAAGCGACCGAGTGGGTTCCCGCGCCCTTTTCCCCAATAGCAGCGGAAGCCCTCTGCACCCCTTTCTGCAGAGCCTCGCTCCCCGCGCCCATCATCACGATACCAGATCTCGGCCCCGGAGACCGATGTCGCCCGTCTTTTCCGTCCTTTCCAGCAACAGTTGCGCCGCCCGGTCGTCGCTACACGACGATTCCCCCACCGCCAACCCCGACCGCGGCCGCGACAGTTCCTTTCCCCACCCTGTCAGACGCCGCCCGACAATCTGTTGTTCCGCGCTCTCCCCCGCGCCGCGTCCGCTTGTTCTCCCACCTGTGCGCCCTCGATCCTAGCGCCGTTTAACCGGTCGCTTCTATCACCTCTTCCGCACGGCGACGCCCGCTTTCCGCCAAATCTCAACTACCGGTCTACCCGCGCCTACGCCGCCCTGACGGAGTAGAGCAATGATCGCTGGCGTCACCCCCGGAGTTCTGTTGCACCGCCCGGTTTGCTCAATCGCCGCCACGGCAGAGCACTCCATTGCTTCTCCCCGGCCTTCGCGCCGCTTCCCTTCTCTCTCTCCGCGACGCTTCCGTTCCTCTGCTCCCGCAGCTATAAAAGGAATGCCCCGTCGCCGGAGTTCCCTCCGCTTTTGTTGCCCTTAGTTCCCTCTAGCTCCCTGCTCAAGCTCCTAGCGCCATCCGCCCAATCTTGAGAAGCTCTTCTCCAGTTCCTTCTCAGTTCATCCAAGTCACCCCACAGCTTGCTCCCTTGTGCTGCGCAAGAGCTCTCTTGCGATTTGCAAGAAGCACCGCCGGCCTTAGTCCCTGCTCAAAGCTTTAGTTCCGTGCCCAAGTCTGCCTCCTCCCGACCCCAAGCTTTCCTTTCAGGAAGAAGGTGAGTGCCGACCCTAAGTCCGCTTCACCCGACCCCTCCTATCCGCCCGACCCCAGTTCCGACTCGTCCGATCCTGTCTGTTTGCCGACCTTTGTCCGCCTCGCCCGAGGGTCTGGCTGTGATCTTTTCTTCAACTTGAGGGTGTAAGTGTAAAACGTGGGAACCCTTCAGCGCCTACTTCTGAGGATCCCAGTTATCACACCCTCTAGTTCAAGGATCAGACCACTCGTTTCTTTCCTACCCTTACATGTTGATCATCATCAGCTCTCTCAAACAGTCTCCAACTCCCGCTCTTTGTCGCAAGTTTCTGGGCTCAGGAGAGCCAGTGTTGCTGTCAAATCAAAACGTTTAAGCTAACCCTTGCATTGCATTCGTGTAGAGCTGCACCTCGCTGACGGCTTCTACGAGCTGCACCCGGCGCCCGAAGAAGAAGCTGTAACCGAGTTCCCACCCGCTGAAGTCGAAGCCGCCCCCGAAGCCGAGCAGTTTCCGCCCTCCTTGTTTGCAGGCAAGCCCCGGTTGCATGAAAATCCTACGTGTTTTGCCAGACTTGCACATGCCTTCCGAATAGCATGTTTGTGCATTTATGTGTAGGAGTTGTGTGAAACCCTAGATGCATGCCTTAGTAACCCTTGATATGAGCACTAGTTGTTGGACCGAGTAGCTGCATTGCTTAAATAGGAGACGGTAAAAGCCGAGTGATCTCCTGTCACTCGCGAGTTGTAGGAGTTGCATGTTTACTCTCCTGTTACAACTATAAGGACGATGGACGGGGCAGGGTTTGGTAACTCTTTGGTGGTTGGATGGTTGCCCCGTCTGTCTATGATAACTTGCTAAGGCCCGACAGTGGTGGTGTTCGTGATCAAGTGTTTGAAAGTACTAGCCTCATACTTAGTATGGGATAAGGAAGCCTAGTACCTGATTGAACCTAGACGTGAGCGGTCGCCCCATTGTTCTTGGAACGGAGTTTCCCCTGCTGGTTGTCGCACGTGGTGGCAAAGCGTAGTCACAGGACGGCAGAGGCCGGGTCTGTGGAACCTTGCACCAAAGGAAATGGGCCCGACACGGGTTAGGGGATCGATGGGGAAGGCCGACACAGGAAGCGACCTCCGGGTGCGCGGATGTCGTGGGGCTAGGTTCACCATGCATGGTTAAAGAACTCGAATCGATTCGTCTGCCTCTCACAGTTTGAGATTACTTGATCGCTATGTCACCCTGAGTAAATGAGGAATCTGATGATGGCAATGTCGTTGTTCTGTCTACACACTTGTTTGGTTCGATGTTTGCTTAGAATAGGTTGCACAACCTAGACTGGTAAATAAAAATAGAACCGGAGCTAAAACTTGAGAATAGGTCACTTAGCGCTTTTGGCAAATCAAACCCCTCAGCCAAGAAGCCTTGCATGTCTAGTTGGAAGAGTAGTTAGCTCCTCCCCGGTTAAGTCTTGTTGAGCTTAGTAGCTCAGCCTTGTTGTGGCTCCTGTTTTTCAGGTGAAGTTGCAGCTTCCAACCCCTCCCTTGTTGGTGCTTGGCCGCCTCAGCTCCCGCCAGGCTGGACGGTCGAGTGGGACCCCTCCTCGGACGGCGAGGAGAGGATTCAGTGATGTTCTGGCTGGCCTCGCCCGGACGTCCGACCCCGACGAAGTCTTCCGCTAGTGTTTTCTGTGTTGTTCTTTTGTTATAAAATTCTGATGTTAATTTTTATGGCCGAACTAATTGAGTAAGACTGCTTAAAGCTCAGTGGACTTGTTGTATTCTCTGTAACCGCTCACCTTCGTGTGGGTCTGCTGAACTCGATCCTGTTTTAAGTGGTTAAATCGGACGAAATCCGACGGCACTTCGTGTTAACTCGGCTTAGGCAGTGGTGTCGCATGTTAGGCGGCTTAACCCTGCTTAATCAAGCTAATCCGAGGTGGTTCCGCCACACTAATCTTCCTCACCCGTCCGATCTTTTCCCCGGTGGACCCGTGAGATCTTTTTCCAGATCCCCCGCAGCAGCCGCACTCGAGTTGCATGGCCGCCTCAGAGCTTTCCTGCCGCGTGGCTCGTCTTCTCCGACGCCACCGCTCAGTTTTGTCTCTGGCAAGCGACCGAGTGGGTTCCCACGCCCTTTTCCCCAATAGCAGCGGAAGCCCTCTGCACCCCTTTCTGCAGACCCTCGCTCCCCGCGCCCATCATCACGATACCAGATCCCGGCCCCGGAGACCGATGTCGCCCGTCTTTTCCGTCCTTTCCAGCAACAGTTGCGCCACCCGGTCGTCGCTACACGACGATTCCCCCACCGCCAACCCCGACCGCGGCCGCGACAGTTCCTTTCCCCGCTCTGTCAGAAGCCGCCCGACAATCTGTTGTTTCGCGCTCTCCCCCGCGCCGCGTCCGCTTGTTCTCCCACCTGTGCGCCCTCGATCCTAGCGCCGTTTAACCGGTCGCTTCTATCACCTCTCCCGCACGACGACACCCGCTCTCCGCCAAATCTCAACCACCGGTCTACCCGCGCCTACGCCGCCCTGACGGAGTAGCGCAATGATCGCTGGCGTCACCCCCGGAGTTCTGCAGCACCGCCCGGTTTGCTCAATCGCCGCCACGGCAGAGCACTCCATTGCTTCTCCCCGGCCTTCGCGCCGCTTCCCTTCTCTCTCTCCGTGACGTTTCCGTTCCTCTGCTCCAGCAGCTATAAAAGGAATGCCCCCGTCGCCGGAGTTCCCTCCGCCTTTGTTGCCCTTAGTTTCCTCTAGCTCCCTGCTCAAGCTCCTAGCGCCATCCGCCCAGTCTTGAGAAGTTCTTCTCCCAGTTCCTTCTCAGTTCCTCCAAGTCACCCCGCAGCTTGCTCCCTTGTGCTGCGTAGAGCTCTCTTGTGATCCGCAAGAAGCGTCGCCGCCGGAGTATCGCCAATCTTAGTCCTTGCTCGAAGCTTTAGTTCCGCGCCCAAGTCTGCTTCTTCCCGACCCCAAGCTTTCCTTTCAGGAAGAAGGTGAGTGCCGACCCTAAGTCCGCTTCGCCCGACCCCTCCTATCCGCCCGACCCGAGTTCCGTCTCGTCCGACCCTGTCTGTTCGCCGACCCTTGTCCGCCTCGCCCGAGGGCTTGGCTGTGATCTTTTTCTTCAACTCGAGGGTGTATGTGTAAAACGTGGGAACCCTTCAGCGCCTACGTCTGAGGATCCCAGTTATCACATCCTCTAGTTCAAGGATCAGACCACTAGTCTCCTTCCTACCCTTACCTGTTGATCATCATCAGCTCTCTCAAACAGCCTCTACCTCCTGCTCTTTGTCGCAAGTTTCTGGGCTCAGGAGAGCCAGTGTTGCTGTCAAATCAAAACGTTTAAGCTAATCCTTGCATTGCATTCGTGTAGAGCTGCATCTCGCTGACGGCTTCTACGAGCTGCACCCGACGCCCGAAGAAGAAGCTGTAGCTGAGATCCTGCCCGCGGAAGTCGAAGCCGCCCCCGAAGTCGAGCAGTTCCAGCCCTCTTTGTTTGCAGGCAAGCCCCGGTTGCATGAAGATCCTATGTGTTCTTGTCAAACTTCCACATGCCTTCCGAATAGCATGTTTGTGCATTTACGTTTAGGAGTTGTGTGAAACCCTAGATGCATGACTTAGTAACCCTTGATATGAGCACTAGCTGTTGGACCGAGTAGCTGCATTGCTTAAATAGGAGACGGTAAAAGCCGAGTGATCTCCTGTCACTCGCGAATTGTAGGAGTTGCATGTTTTACTCTCCTGTTACAACTATAAGGACAGTGGACGGGGCAGGGTTGGGTAACACTTTGGTGGTCGGATGGTTGCCCCGTCTGTCTATGAAAACTTGCTAAGGCCCGACAGTGGTGGTGTTCGTGATCAAGTGTTTGAAAGTACTAGCCTCATACTTAGTATGGGATGAGGAAGCCTAGTACCTGATTGAACCTAGACGTGAGCGGTCGTCCCATTGTTCTTGGAACGGAGTTTCCCCTGCTGGTTGTCGCACGTGGTGGCAAAGCGTGGTCACAGAACGGCAGAGGCCGGGTCTGTGGAACCTTGCACCAAAGGAAATGGGCCCGACACGGGTTAGGGGATTGATGGGGAAGGCCGACACAGGAAGTGACCTCCGGGTGCGCGGATGTCGTGGGGCTAGGTTCACCATGCATGGTTAAAGAACTCGAATCGATTCGTCTGCCTCTCACAGTTTGAGATTTCTTGATCGCTATGTCACCCTGAGTAAATGAGGAATCTGATGATGGCAATGTTGTTGTTTTATCTACACATCTTGTTTGGCTCAATGTTTGCCTAGAATAGGTTGCACAACGTAGACTGGTGAGTAAACCTAGAACCGGAGCTAAAACTTGAAAATAGGTTACTTAGTGCTTTTGGCAAAACAAACCCCTTAGCCAAGAAGCCTTGCATGTCTAGTTGGAAGAGTAGTTGGCTCCTCCCCGGTTAAGTCTTGTTGAGCTTAGTAGCTCAGCCTTGTTGTGGCTCCTGTTTTTCAGGTGAAGTTGCAGTTCCCGACCCCTCCCTTGTTGGCGCTTGGCCGCCCCAGCTCCCGCCAGGCTGGACGGTCGAGTGGGACCCCTCCTCGGACGGCGAGGAGAGGATTCAGTGATGTTCTGGCTGGCCTCGCCCGGACGTCCGACCCCGACGAAGTCTTCCGCTAGCGTTTTCTCTGTTGTTCTCTTGTTATAAAACTCTGATGTTAATTTTTTTTTATGACCGAACTCTTGAGTAAGACTGTTTAAACTCAGTGGACTTGTTGTATTCTCTGTAACCGCTCACCTTCGTGTGGGTCTGCTGAACTCGATCCTGTTTAAAGTGGTTAAATCGGATGAAGTCCGACGGCGCTTCGCGTTGGCTTGAGTTAACCAGGGGTGTCGCATGTTAGGCGGCTTAACCCTGCTAATCAAGCTAATCCGAGGTGGTTCCGCCACAGTGCTGCCCGGCACGGCACGACACCAGCTGTACTCCGTGCCGCCCGACGCGCGGGTGCGCTACTCGAGCTCGGTGCCCTTGACCTTGGCGGCGTGCTTCCGCCCGGAGGTGCGCGTGGGACGGCGGACGACGGGAGCTCGGCGCCATTTTCGTGATGTTGCGGCCGTGATTTGGGGATTTTTTTTAATCGACTTTGAGATATTGCAACATGATTTTTGTGATGTTTCGATATTTCACATGCGATCTGCGATGTTGCATCAGTGATTTGATTGGGATGAAATGTTTCATGCATCGTCAGTTCGATGTTGAATGGTTTATTTTTTCATGATGTTTTGGTATGTTACTTTGGATGTTGCACAACATTTTTATGATGTTGCAATAGTTAGTTTGGGATGTTGCATTTTTTCCAATGCGAGATTGAATGTCGCACGCAACATGATGCAGATGTTGCGGCGGAATTTTTTCATCATCAACGAATCACTAAGAAGTTTTTTACACGTTCTTTGATGTTGCAAACGTTGGTTTTCGATGTTGCAAATGTTAATTTTCTATGTTGCAGATGCTATTTTTTGATGTTGCAACGGACTATCAAAGCATCCGATAGATTTGACTCCGTCCGAACATTCGAGCGCTAGCAACTCCGGAAGCGAGCACTGAGACTACAATTTTAGCTGGATTGGTCATCGGGCGGAAAAGTGTAGCTGGTTACTCGGTGAGTCCCTATTTCCTCCAGCTGGCCAACATCATCTGCATGATCCATCTCATGCTTAAGGCGGGTCTAAAGTCCAGTCAGTAGACCGAAACTTGCTAATTGCTAAATGTCTCTATCGTGTAAGGGTGTGTTTGGTTGGTTGTATCATTTGATTCATGTATGAAATGATTCAAAATAATAATGATCCTTTTGTTTGGTTAGGTGAATTGAATCAACTCATCCAGGATGAGGCCATCCCACTTAATACATTATTCTACTAATTAGAGTGAACCATATGGTACAAGTAAATTGGTTGAACCACCTCATTCAGGATCATCCATGCATGCATCATGTGATGCATGCAACCAAACACACCCTAAGTATCGAAGAAAAATCTCAGCCCGGGATCCAGAGCACTCGCAGCTCGTGAGACTGCTGCGACTGGGAGGGTGTTGTGTGCGGTGACGACGACGGCTACGTGATCTCCCTCGACTTGGGCGACCGGGGATTGGAGAGCTCTGCTCTTGATCACGTGATCTTTAGCCTGACATCGCTGAGGTATCTCGACCTTGCCTTGAATGACTTCAATGGCTCCCAGCTCCCTAGTTTTGGATTTGAGCAGCTCTCCGAGCTAACCTATCTCAACCTCTCCTCCTCCGGCTTTCAAGGCTAAATTGGAGTCTCTTGACCTTTCTACTAGCTTTTATGTAGAGGATCAAGGCGGTCATAGTAAGCTTTATTCAAATCATATCTGGTACTTCGTAGGGCCAAACATCGGGTCATTGATAGCAAACCTCGGCAATTTGAAAGAGCTCTATCTGGATAGGGTATATTTGTCCGGCAATGGTGTAAAGTGGTGTGGCGCATTTCTTAACTCTAGCACTCCTGAACTCCAGGTTCTTAGCCTACGGTGGTCTAATCTCTCCGGTCCAATCTGTGGATCTCTTTCTGGCATTCGCTCAATCACTGAGATTAACTTAGAGTTAAATTGCATAAATGACCCAACTCCAGAATCCGTGGCTGAGCTGCCCTTCTTGCGATCTCATGTGCTTTCTAATAATTATCTGGAAGGATGGTTCCCATTTAGAATCTTTCATCATAAGAATATAACAACTGTTGATATTCGCTATAATTCCTTCATCTCCGGTTCTTTACCAAGTTTCTCATCATATAGCAGTCTACAAGTTTGCTTGTCAGCGGCACAAGCTTCTCTGGTCCTATTCCGAGTTCCATTAGCAATCTCAAATCTCTGAAAGAGTTGGGTCTTGCAGCAAGCGACTATTCCCAAGAGCTTCCGTCTACAATTGGCAAACTCAAATCCTTAAGATTATTAGAGGTAACGGGGGCCGCAACAGTGGGAACTATACCATCTTGGGTCACAAATTTAACCTCCTTGGAATCACTTCGGTTCTCCAGTTGCGGTTTGTTTGGAGAGGTACCTTTGGCAATAGGCAATCTCAAGAATTTAACTAGGTTAGAATTGAATGGATGCAATTTTTCTGGCATGCTACCTCCGCATATATTTAATCTAACTCAATTGGAAGTCATAAATCTTGACTCAAACAACTTCATTGGTACAATAGAACTCAGATCATTGTGGAATTTGCCACATCTATTTATTTTGAGTCTATCAAACTACAAACTCACCGTTATAATAGATGGGGACGATAATTTGTCTCCAGTCAATAACATAATTATGTTGGGTTTAGCATCTTGTGACATATCAAGTTTCCTAATGCCTTGAGGCATAATTCTGTAAGTTTGGTGCATTAAGTGCTGGAGGCTCACAGCGGCTACACCCTAGTGAGGCACAAATCCTATGCGTGGCAACACGTGCTCTCCTCGCTAAAAAAGTAGAAAAGTCTCAATGACTATTTTATGCACAATCGTGCAGTCTTTTTGTCGCAATGCCAACTAGTTATTTTAAATGTCTTCTCTTAGCGGTGGTTAATCTACTCGAGCAGAACATGCTTCGATTCGTGAAAGCCTTGGATCTTCTGTCATGCCTAAATGCTAGGACGTGAGACAAAGATCTTCGTAGCAGTAGTGCTAGTACGCGTACATGAGACAAAGATCACACACGCAGTGGCAATGACTAAATTGGGTCTGGGAGCCTAAACGTAACAGGCTAACTAATCGGAAAAAATATGGCCGAAACCAGAGCATGACACACAACATTTGCATTCTGAATAAATTTCAGTAGTTTCAATATTCCACAATATGCTACATAATGCATGCATCTTTTTTTTTCTGATCAAGCTTCGGTGACGACTCTCCAGGACGCTCCGCATACCTTCAATGGCTCTGGTAGCTCCCAAGCTCGGAGGCTAAGTGATAATTACTACTCGAAATACCTCCAGTAGTTCCGCTAGCTCTCAGGCTCGGGGGCTAAGCACCAACAACTACTCGACGTGGCTCCTACAGCTCACCTAGCGCATAAGCTCGAGGGCTGGATGCCGCAAAACTACTCAGATGATGATTGGCGTGAAGACCAAGCTTGCTAAGACCCTTAATCATTCCAAGGCTCGGGGGGCTGATAAGCTACACTCAACAATCAATTTTTTCAAGATGAAGAAATAAGATTCAAGATTTTATTAACCCTCAGCCTGATTCTTCGATTTAACCTAAGGCTCGGGGATTACTCCATATGAAGTGCGACTTCCGCCGCCTTCCATATCACATTCTAAAGATGAAGATTACAAAATCAAGATTATCAAGGGTTTGAGCACACCATAGCCTCATGACAGCTTTGAGGAACTTTGAAGATTCAGCCAAATAAAGTACTCGAAGAGCACCAAACTACTCGGTGAGGATCTGAAAAGTACTCAAAGACTGCTATACTCGACTATGAAGCGCTCAGGGGCTTATCGGGGATAGATCCCCAGTACCCGTAAGGAAGGAAGAAAACGGACTCCTACTAGGATTCCTCTGTAATCATACTAGGACTCATACCATGTAATGCTACTAGGACTCCTACCTTGTAACCGACTAGTAATCTCACCCCTGTAGTATATAAAGGAGGGCAGGGATCCCTGGATCGGTAGGCCAAGACCTCATAGAACCACCACAGAGGACCAAATCCTCAATACCAAACAACACCCAAGCGCAGAGCGCAATATACAACATCCCAAATAGAACGTAGGGTATTACGCTACTCTAGCAGCCCAAACCTGTATAAATCTGTGTCTTGTGTCCTCACTTTTACCGTCAAGTTCTAGGTCTGACGATCCCCCCACCAACCAATCTACTACCTCAGGATACCCCTCGGTAGGTTGCCAGGTATAAAACACCGACGCTTCGTATTACCACTACTTGTCGAATCTGACAAACATAAGGAAACTAAACCAGGAAAAAGAAAGTACCTGGAGATCTCACGGGAAGCTACCGGGCAGGGAGTCGACAGGACGAGAAGCAACCGGGCAGGGTGCAACGGGACCAAGGTGATGCCCTCTGTTGGGGGCGCCGGCAGCACGTGAGCGACGCCCGCTGTGGCACCCTCGGACGGCAGTGTCACCCGTGACTTTGATGGCGGCACGGGGAGGCGCCGGCGGCGTCGGCGTCCTGGATAAAAATTCGACAGGGTGAAAGGGTAGGCGGCAGGTCGAAAAAACTGATCCATCCACAATTAATATGAAATAATAATTACTAAATTACCCTTACTAATGATAAATGGTTAGATCTTCTCTATATTATATACTACTGAGTGATGCAATCAATTCGAGGGAACATTACCAAGATCCCTAGTTGGTTGCAAATACTTGGAGGTTTTTGACATTGGGAACAATCATATTAGTGATACTTTCCCATGTTGGATGAGTATGCTTCCTGAACTTCAAGTGCTTGTTTTGATTCCAACATGTTTGTCGGGGAGGTGGGGCCTTCTGTAGCATGGGAAAAGAACAACTGTGAGTTTATAAAACTCCGAATTCTCGACTTGGCTTCAAACAAATTCTCTGGCACTTTGCAAGATGAGTGGTTTGTTACCATGAAATCCATGGTAAGAAAATCCGCCAATGACATGATGTATAATCAGGTCAGTCAACTTGGGCAAACATATCACTTAACCGATGCAATCACGTACAAAGGGAATGAACAAGTACTGCTTTCCACGATTTTGAGTGCGCTTGTACACATTGATGTTTCGGATAACGCATTCCATGGTGCAATCCCAAAGTCAATTGGTCATCTTGTTCTACTAAATGGTGTAAACATGTCGCACAATGCCCTCACTGGCCCAATTCCACCTCAGTTTGGTGCGCTAAAACAACTCGAGTCATTGGACCTCTCTTCAAATGATCTGTCAGGAGAAATTCCACAAGAGTTAGGGTCGCTGAACTTCCTTTCAACGTTGAACCTGTCCTACAACGAGCTGGTGGGGAGAATACCCGATTCGACTCATTTCTCGACATTTTCCAACCTGTCGTTTATGGGGAACATCGGTCTCTGTGGACTTCAGGTATCCAAAGTACGCAACAGCACAAACACCATACGTGGAGCTACAACATTCGGAGAAGAACGATCTTATATTGTTCCTTGTTACCGGACTAGGGTTTGGCGTCGGATTCGCAATCGCAATTATCTGGACATGGGGAATCCGTGTTGGGAGAGGATCTCGAGACCACACTTTCATGTGCTGGAAGAAAGTTCTCTTCTTCATGTCGATGGCTTGGGCGAAAATGCCTCTACATTAGCGAATATCGCTACGTTTGTATCATCAATAATGCTGTACTGAACATTAATTGGACCTTGTAAGTGTATTTGTATCCATATGTAAAAGGTGAAGAGGGCAGGATTACTGGCCTGTTCAATTCATCATATGCAGACCCAATGCGTCCTCCTCGCTGTTGAACGCTTGCATTGACGGCAGCGGTGGTCGTCGTGCATCCTCACCGCGTCATCTGCCATCTCCGTCCACTTGCCACCGTGCCGACCCGGTTCATTAGAAAGATGGGTTCGGTTAAGGACGTATGGGCCCCGCGTGTCGGAAGCCCACCACCGCGCTGTCTAAACAACAGGGTTTTCATCGTGCTATGGCGGCATGTGGGCTGCATACCACCAACCAGGGCCTAGATTGGTTTCGACGCACTGCCGCCTGGGCTCTGTGGCCTGGCTCGCCGTGCATCCTTTGCGTTGCGTTGGGCCTGGCAAGGGCAAGGGCGATCCGGAAATGCTTTTAATTTCCAGCAGGATGCACGCGGCGAGGGCCGGCGACACTTGAATCATGGGGGAATATGATCACTCCATGGATATTGGTTAGGCCGGCCAGTAGCAGGTACCATAGCTTCTAGTCTCACCACGCCCTTAATTAACTTGGACGCGGACCAGCTAACGTGGTTACGTGGACGCCTCCGAGCCCGAGAGCTCAGCTGCCGCGCACTCACCCAAAAGCAAACGTAAACGGTCACCATCGATACGGCTGCTACAATTCGGCTTTTCAATAATCCCCGATGGTAATCAGTAGTACTAAACTTAAGCCAAGGCTGATTCGATCAGCTCTTGACCGAGAGCACGCGTGTATGGTGTATCAGTCGTCCAGCCACCGTTCCCATCTACTAGACCAGGCCACGCACTGATGAACCTGACAAAGGTCAAATGATGCGGTTGCGCGCAGAAATCTGCTCCATTTACACTGTCGTCAGAAGCAGAGAGATGCTGGAGCACAAGAAGGCATTCCACGGATTTTTTTCTCTTCCCCCCAACAGCTGTTCTAGAAAGATTCCTCGCTCCCGAAACGGCGGGCGCCAAAACCATGAGGGCACCCGCGATGGTACAATACCGAGGTGTCAAGGCCAGGCACAGCTCAACTTGTAGATAGCACAGACGGCAACCCGTCCAGCAATACATCGTTTAGCTCTGGCTACCGTGGGTCCCGCATGTTAAATTACTTTTCCTCATCCCCTCCGTCTCATCCGGCAAAACAGAGATCGCCGCCGGGCGCAGCCCCCGCACGCGCCGGCCGCCGTACCTCCGTACCTGCTACACCGGCGTTCACACTCCGCCCCCGATGGAGGCCGCCCACATCCAGCGGCCGCGCCGGCAGCTCCTCCCCGCCCCTCCGTCCCGCGGCTGCGCCGGCAGCACCACTCCGCCCCTCCAGCCGGCTGCTGCCCGCTCCTCTCCCCCATGTTCGGCGGCCCTGCTGGCTCTCGTGCTCCGGCTTGAACCTGCACATCACGTTCGTGCTCTTCCAATCTGGGCGTTGGCGGCGCGCCGGCGGCCAAAGCGACGGAGGTGGAGAAGGAGACGGCCAGACGGGCCAGGTGGGCATGGCGAGCTTGAGGAGAGAAAAGAAAGGGCAAGGATGAGGGCGCGTTTGCTTTCGGTGACTTAGCACTGACTTATTTTTAGCATCCGTCGTATCGAATGTTTAGATACTAATTACGAGTATTAAACGTAAACTATTTACAAAATCCATTATATAAGTGGAGGCTATTTTTAGCACGTGTCACATCGAATGTTTAGATACTAATTAGGAGTATTAAACGTAGACTATTTACAAAACTCATTACATAAGTGGAGGCTAAATGGCGAGACGAATCTATTAAACCTAATTAAACCTAATTAATCCATCATTAGCAAATGTTTACTGTAGCAACACATTGTCAAATCATGGACTAATTAGGCTTAATAGATTCGTCTCGCCGTTTAGCCTCGACTTATGTAATGGGTTTTGTAAATAATCTACGTTTAATACTCCTAATTAGTATCTAAACATTCAATATGACGGGTGCTAAAAATAAGTCAGCGGAAGCGGGGCCGGAGGAGACGGGAACTTGTGGGGTCCGCTTGGCGTGGGGGCCGTGCTATAGGCTCTCGCTTCGTTTCTCTCAGCTCCACGTAGGATAGGACGTGACGTGGAATTGTTGTAGCAGGCTGCTATCGGCCCGTTGCCATTGGCACCTGACGCTTGCAAATTGCAATCCATTATCCTCGAGCGCATTTGTTATTAATCACCCTGCACATCGATCCAACACGTAACCCAAAACTCACACGAGACCTTTCTTCAGATGCGTCTTGCTCTGTTCACAGTACAAATGCGTCTTGCTCTGCTCCTCCCGTGGTTTGCCGCGCAAGAAACGTTGCGAGTTGCGAGCCGAGGCGCCCCCGGATTTGCAGTGCACTCTGACGGTCTGACCCTTGCCAAAAAAAGTCCACGGCCACGAGACCCCACTTGTCACGCACCTTCGAGCGCCACCTGTTCTAGTACCCTCTCGCTGACACGCCCGGCCCCACTCACCACCACCATAAATGCCACGGCGACCGTCCGCGCACGGACCCAAACCATTCTCCACTCGCATTCGAACCGCCCGCCACCAAGGCAACTAACTTTTTTCCCACGCGAACCTTCCGCTCTCCTCGCGCCCCCTCACCGCCGGCCGCTGCCGTCACTCACCCCTCGCCATGGACACGGCCATCGGCTCGATCCCCTCCGCCTCCGACGGCGCGGCAGCGTCCTCCTCCCCGGCCCCCTCCTCCTCGGCCCCGCGGGAGGCCACGCTGGGCCGCCACCTCGCCCGCCGCCTCGCCGAGGTTGGCGCCCGCGACGTGTTCACCGTCCCGGGCGACTTCAACCTGACCCTCCTCGACGAGCTGGAGGCCGAGTGCGGGTCCACGGGGGTGCGCCTCGTGGGGTGCTGCAACGAGCTCAACGCGGCGTACGCGGCCGACGGGTACGCCCGCGCCCGCGGCGGAGGGGTGGGCGCCTGCGCCGTCACGTTCACCGTCGGCGGGCTCAGCGCCATCAACGCCATCGCGGGGGCCTTCAGCGAGAACCTCCCCGTCGTGTGCATCGTCGGGGGACCCAACAGCAACGACTACGGGAGTAACAGGATCCTGCACCATACCATCGGGTTGCCGGATTTCACGCAGGAGCTCAGGTGCTTCCAGACGGTCACGTGCTACCAGGTACTAGAATTCCTCCTCCTCTTCTTCTTTTTTTATTTTGGTGGCGAGTGATGATGTGTGTCGAGTTCTAGACTTCTGCTGACTAGTGCGGCATTACGTGTCCACTGGTTGGGCCCAACAATGCATATTGTGGTACTATGGTAGTATGGTTATTTTTAAGTGAAATACTGATTCTTCCCCGTCAAAATTACCATGGTTATGTTGGAAATCATGATGTTAAAGTTGAGATGTTTGTGTTGACTAAGAATTCGTGGTAGGATTTGCCATGTATTCTTTATAAAGAATCAGTCGAATTCTCGGACTTGCTAAGGTATTATGTTTTTTGTTCATATACCACAGGCTGTGGTGAACAACTTAGAGGATGCACATGAACAGATTGACACTGCCATCTCTACAGCAATAAAGGAGAGCAAGCCTGTTTACATCAGCATCAGCTGCAACCTCCCTTCGATCCCACATCCAACCTTTAGCCGTCATCCTGTCCCTTTCTTCCTCTCCCCAAGGTATAGTTGGGAAACGTGGCAGGTTCTTATATGTGCATAAGCCAATGTCGCGATTAGTTTGAAATTAATCATGTGGAAAAATTGTTCATTTGAAGGCTATCGAACCAGATGAACCTGGAGGCAGCAGTGGAAGCCGCTGCGGCGTTCTTGAACAAAGCTGTCAAGCCAGTGCTTGTTGGTGGACCAAAGATGAGGGTTTCCAAAGCATGCAAAGCCTTTGTAGAGCTGGCAGATGCCTGCGGTTATCCGGTTGCGGTGATGCCTTCTGCAAAGGGGCTTGTGCCGGAGCACCACTCTAGGTTTATCGGCACATACTGGGGTGCAGTGAGCACTCCGTTCTGTGCTGAGATTGTCGAGTCTGCTGATGCCTATCTATTTGCTGGTCCCATATTCAACGACTACAGCTCAGTTGGATACTCGCTGCTCCTGAAGAAGGAAAAGGCTATCATGGTCCAACCAGAGCGGGTAGTTATTGGACATGGCCCTGCTTTTGGGTGTGTTCTGATGAAGGATTTCCTGCATGCACTTGCAACCCGTCTGAAGAAGAATACCGCTGCATATGAGAACTATCGTCGAATTTATGTGCCTCCAGGCGAGCCACTTTCATCTGAACCTGGAGAACCATTGAGAGTGAACATACTCTTCAAGCATATTCAGGCAATGTTGTCTGGCAACTCGGCTATCATTGCAGAGACAGGGGACTCATGGTTTAACTGCCAGAAGCTGAAGCTACCTGAAGGATGTGGGTAAGCTCCTGTTCGAATCACAATTTAGCTGTGAAATGATATAATGATGCAGTATTTATTTCTGTTTCCTAAAAAATGCGTTGTTGGGTAAGTGGTAAAATCACTCTCTGCTTAAAGACATTGGTGACACATGCCCCTAGCCACTAGCAGCCACCCGCTCATTTCCTGGGTCGGATCTGCTCAAATCTTGTTCCGGGTCTTCCACTCACAGCACTACTTTCATTTTTGTCAGCTGCTTCCTTATAGAAGGGTACCGAGTATTAGATAGAAGTGATACATAGGTGTTTTATGTTCGGTGTGTTTGTAACTAAACATGATTTGCTTTCACCAGATACGAATTTCAGATGCAATATGGATCAATTGGCTGGTCAGTGGGTGCAACTTTGGGATATGCCCAGGCTGCTAAGGATAAGCGTGTCATTGCATGTATTGGAGATGGCAGTTTTCAGGTACAAAACAATCAAAGTTATGCTATCCATATGAATTTCTATCAAAATATGCAGTAAGAGTCTAATTTGACCGCAATCCAGGTGACGGTACAAGAGGTGTCAACGATGCTTCGATGGGGGCAAAACAGCATCATCTTTCTGATAAACAATGGAGGATACACCATCGAGGTGGAGATCCATGATGGTCCTTACAATGTTATCAAGAACTGGAACTACACTGGTTTGGTGGAAGCTTTCCACAATGGCGAGGGCAAGTGCTACACAGCAAAGGTTGGCAATTGTATACTGCATTACTGTAAGTACGCAATCATAAATGGCACATTTCAATTGCAAAATTTGCATTCTATTCCCGCAGGTTCGAACTGAGGAGGAGCTGAAGGAGGCACTGAAGGCAGCTCTGGGACCTAAGAAGGACTGCTTGTGTTTCATAGAGGTCATCGTGCACAAGGATGACACCAGCAAAGAGCTCCTCGAGTGGGGATCTAGGGTTTCTGCAGCAAATAGCCGTCCACCGAATCCTCAGTGAGCACATCAGCTCCTGAATTGCACGGGAAATGGTCCTCATTGTGTTTGATGTCCATTTCAAGAAGTCTCCGGAGAGGGGATGCTGTTAATCTCTGAATAAAATGTCCCTGTAATTCACTGGTGTTGTAAGTCCTCGAGTAACCTTCAGTCCTTCACAGAGATGATTTCATAAACTGAGGTGGCGTTTGGTTTGCCTAATGTATCGTAATCCGTAAGGTGTAACGTTCCAGCACAACCCGTAAACAGTTAACAGCGTAATCAAATCCTAGCCTATACAAATCTCATAACATTGCTGCTACTCCATAATCAGAAAAGGGATGCGGTGCCGCCCAGCTCGAGATGAAACGAGATGCCAGGCCGCGCACGTCGCCGCCGCCTGAGGCACTGACCACGTTGCTCTAACCTCTTCGAGTCACCTCCGCCGCCGTCCGCAGTGGCCGGTGACGCGGCCGCGAGGACACCGGCCGCTGCCTCCTCCACCTCATCCTTCTCTGCTTTCTTCTCAACGCGTCACCACCAATGGCCATGCTGCTCTGGCTCAGCGACCTCTTCATGTCGTATCGACGATGACGTCGACCACTACTTCCTCCGCCTCATTCCCATCTGCCTTCTTTTCGATGCACCGCCGCTGATGACGCCAGCTGCTCCAGCTTCTGCTCGAGGTCGACCTCCTCCTCGAAGCTCCATTTCCTCGTGGCTGCAGTCTGTGAGCATCCTGGAACCTCCGTTTCCTTAGTGAGCAACGAGCGCACGGCAGAGATAGAGAACAGCAGGCCTGACCAGCAAGGTGCAGGGAGAGAAACGGGGAAATGAGATGACGATGGCATGTGGGTGGTTAGAGATTCAGGTTTACATTCCTGTTACAGTGTGCGAACCAAACAAAGCGAGCCATTTGTTTCATTGTTAACGTTACCTCTGGCTTCTGATTACATTTGTGTTTGCGTTACATTTTTTGAAACAAATAGCACCTGATCTTGTATGGCTGCATTGCTGCCAATAAATCTGAACTCAATTTTTGTTGTTCTTGTCTAACTAGCAGTTCGTGTCGGCCTCTCTTGAACTTCAAACTTTGTAGTCCAAAATATGTCCTCAATTAGTCAACTTTCGTATTTAGCTCCAGCCCTGTAGTCTTTGTTTCAGCCTATTCTCTCAAATCTGATCATAAGGGAATCTAAACCTTTTGCAACGGTAAAAAGGAAGAAAGGTGTTTTCAGTAAACAAAGATTTGTGGTTTCTCCGAAGAGGGGTGCTTTTCATTCCAAATTGTGACTCTTCCAAGTTCCTTGAGTCAGTTCAACACGTGTACTTTGTATATCTAGCACTTTCTGTTCAGCAGCTAAGTGCACTGCTCGTTGTAAACACCAAAAGGGCTACACGTCTTAAGTTTCGGCAGATCAACAACTTGAAACCGAGGGCAGCAAATTGCAAGAGCTGAAAGAGCATTAACCCTTACCAATTGGGCCCATGAAAAGCAAAAGTCACATCGTTGAGAAAAGTCCTACTTTTCATGAAAGAAAGCAAAATTTTCTTCACCTATGGGTAGCTGCCCATAGTTTCACATATGATTGTACACCAGCTATCGACGAAAAAAGGAAATGCTTCAATGAGTTGTGAGAAAATTTATGCAAGAGAAGGCCATTTGCGTCAAAGAATATTTGTTATGTGAAATATATTACATCTAGTTCCATGTGACATATGGGCCACAAAATGTACCAAGTTTCTTTTCTTCTACTCTTGAGAAAAAAATATTGGGCTGAAGCTTCCACTATCAAGTAAGAAACTGCTACATTATATTTGGTACAGGAAATGGCTGAAAGCTCTGGCAAAGCTAAATGTTGAGGGCGTCTCCAACAGTATAAGCTAGCACTAGCTCTAAGAACTTTAATACGAAGGAGAGAAGGTAGCATTAAGTATTGTGCAATGAGAGAGAAGTTTATCAGAAAGCGTTTGAGACTATCTCTTACCTTCATCCTAGTCTCTTCTTTTTTCACTATTCATAAATAAATTATTGATTCAGCTAGCTGTAAGGTAGACCGACACTCTTAGGGCAACAGATAAAGCAGAGTACATTCTTGACAGGGAGCCAATCAAAACTCAAAAGGTGTCACCGTCTTTTCACCCAAACCCCGAAATCATCTGACTTTGCAGAACAACATTTCTGCATCCATACAGTCCTCACACTACATGTCTACAGCACACCCCATCTAACCCTGCTGGGCCCTGACCAATCATTACAGCACTAGCCCCAGTTCAGAACTTCAAGGTTCGTTCAAATCACACAACATTTCTGATACGCAACAAACACAATTAGCACTCTTAATCTGAAGAATTTCCCACCATTTCTTACAGGATTTAACAGTCCCTAAATCACCAGAAGTTAAATAAAAATCTTCTATATGGACATAATCGAGTAATGTGACTCCAGAATCCTCTGCCTCTTGCTCTGAAAGGGACTACTCCCATATGCCATTTCAGGAGAAGCAACCTTGGCTAACGCTTGCCTGAGAGCCTCCTTCAGAGACCTCAGGCTTGCACCTTCACTGCCCCAGCCCTCCTCCCTGCACAGCACGAACACATGCTGCACCCTTCCTCCTAACGAGGTCAAGTCCGCCCTCACCGTCCTCAGCCTCAGGCCATGGAACGCCTGGATGAGCCCGGCGATGAGGTCCGGCCGGTCGTCGCAGCTGATGGAAGCCTTCATGTAGATCATCTTGTCGGTGCCGGCGACGACGACGCCGCTGTCGCCGGCGTGGAGCTCGATGGAGACTTCGTTGGTCTCCGGTGGGAGGGCCATGCTTTGGGTGGCCTCACTCGCTTCCCTCTTCAGCAGCTTCACTTGGTCTACCACTCTCGCAAGCAAGGTGGCCTTGTCCATCTGCAGTGCAGGGAAAATGAAAAGGCATTTGCTTAGAAGCCATAGCATTGTACTTTGTCTTATTAGATAATTCCAAAGTGGAAGCATGATGAAATGTGAACAAATGCGAGCGCAAAGGTTCCGTTCATATGGCTTTCTTGCAAACCTCAAACTTCTCCATAAAATATGCCCGAGGAGAGAGAATTGATTAGTAAGCAATAACTTATTGATATCTGGCACTGAGATTATGGGCAGTGATGGAGATTAACTTATTTCCAATTTTAATTTGTAATTTCCCTGCTTTTAGCTATAACTACTAATGTAAATCAGCCGAATCTGGACTGCAAAAATGTGAAAAATCAACTCTGATGAAATATGAACAATCTCTGAAATGGCTCAGAAATCTTGCCAAATGCTTTCACAAGTGAACCACTCAGGTGGTAGGATCGCACGAACCTGCCTAGTATCAGGGACCATCCTCCTAAGCGTAGTCAGATGAGCATTGATCCTCTCCCGGCGGCGCCGCTCAGCCTCACTGTGGATCTTCAGAGCCCTCGCCTCCGTCGCGCTCCTACCAGACCCCGACGAAGACGACAACGCCGGCGGCGCCGGAGGGGCCGAGCTGGCCTGCCGGGGCAGCAGAAGTGGCCCTACGAACACTGAAGGATCGCAGCCATCGTACGGCTGCAGCCCCTGCAGTTCCTTTCCTTCTTGCATAGGTTGGCATGCAGCCATTCAGCCAAGCATCACCTCACCTAGAGGCTTCTTGTCATTGCAACAAGAAAGGCGAATGTTCTGAAGGAATCAAACAAAAAGGCAGCTACACAAACTTGAACAGCATCGACACTTCAGTGACTGAAAATTGCTACAATGACGCAGCCAGCGACAAGGATCAGAGTAAGAGGAGGTGAGAGACGAAGCAAGCAGAGAGAAAGCTTCTCATGCTGTTGAGTGGGTGATGATGCTTACAATAAGTGGTGCAACGTCGTCTTGTCATCCCATCTGTATTCTCTAGGATGGGTCATAGGTGATATGCTTGTGTGTGAGATGTGATCATCTTATAATACGTATGACGGTAGGCGTGCTGCAGTGTCCTCTCCTTTTTACTGGCCAACCACTCTATATATATCTCATGTTTCCCTCTCCAGATGTGTTCCCACTAGCAGAATGGATGAGGTGGCTTGCATGAGTGTGGCATGAGTAGGATATGAAGAAAAAGCCTGCCAAATGGAGAAATTTCAAGAGCTGCCTAACAGGTTTCTGTTCTGATGACAAGGATTCAGATGACTTCAGACTGTAATCGTGAGACTCGTAACTCAAGTAAAGATTCTTTTTACTGCTGTTAGGTGAAATGAAATGTGCTTGTGTGCTTGGAGAAAGCAGATGATAAGTTTACATGTAGTAATTTATTAGATGGTTCTAGGGCCGTTCCTCATGTAAATTTTATGAACAAGCCATGGACGCCGAACCTAACCAGGCAAGAATTTCTGAAAGTATAGAGGACAGACCACAAGATTCCTCTTCTGGAATTGGATGCCCATGAAAGAAAGTCTTCGCAATTCATTGACTAATGCTCCATGCGTTGTCCCATGAGTGAGAGAGATGGACAGGGACACGATTAAATGAATCCCCATGAACTGTAAGCTCCAACAGTTCCAGTCTCGGCATTTAGCTGCAGGCACACACTCCATAACAAGCAACGTCCCAGGAGAGGCCTTTGAATCCTTTCAGACTGAATAACAGGTCTCGCTTGTTTTCTGCATATGATTCAGTTTCAAGTTTCAGAACTCAACGCTCTCACCAAAATGCATCAATTTGCTATCTCAATCAGACAGTAAGATCACTGTTTACTCGAGCTTATCCCCTGATAGATAAACACTAATCTTTGTCGTCTTGCACTGCCTAATCTTCCCCCCTAAGAACATGTGGCACTAGAAAATTCAGAACAAGTACAGCTTTGTGGATGCTTTAAGAGCATTTTTATTCAGACTGTTTCGAGATCCGACACAGAACAATTGATGTGGTTTACCCCTTTGACCAGTGAACAAGGATAGGGACGATACCAAAACTATGCAGGATTTAATAGGGAGAAGAGACGGTTCTCTCGGGCTCCTTCCTTCCCTCGGTACGTCAGTGCCCTGCATGTGAACCTGCGAGCGCAGCAGGTCGACAAGCGGCCGAAGAAACCGCGGAGTCCAGAGCCAGAGAAATGACAAATGGCTTGCATGGTTTGTTTGTCCTTGTGTCTCAGCCTACGTTTTGGCATCTGAAATTCATGTGTGCATGTGCATTGAGTGACTTGTGAAGAAATGTGATTACTAGTACCACCGCGGTGACAAATACTTTACTGTTTCTTCTTTATCAAGTCATTTTCGGGACTTCGACTGCCCTGACTATTAAAATCTCTGGTACGCAAATAAAAGTCATATGTATGAATTTATCTAGAAAAGTCATATGTATAAATTTATCTAGAAAAGTACTTTTGTTGTCTCATAACTTAATAATATATCTTAAATATATTCTAACAGAAAATCATGGCCACAGTCATAAATCCAAAACCGTGTTACGAAATATCACCCGAATATAACAAGGAAAAAGTTCAAATTACTCCTTTGAAGTATAGTGAAAGTCCAGATAACTTCTAAATTATGTTTTGATTCAATTTATCTCTAAACTATGCTATTTGGTTCATCTTGATTCCTGAGTATTCCCGGGAATACCCAACGTTGGAGAAAAAAACTGACTATATAAGTATGTATACCTAATTTTACTCGTAGGTCGTAGCTGGTCCAGTTATTTCGTTTTATGGTCAGTCTATCGAGCCCACAAAGCTGATGCAAAACACGCACGTTACGCCTACGTTGGTCGATGCCTACCACGCGTCCACGCTTGGCTGATCTCGACTGCAAGTCGATCCCCAGTCCCGTTGCACGCTCTGTCTAGCCATCTTCGTGTTCTCTCCTCCCTTCGGACCCTCAGTTTTTATCCCAACCCCTGAATCCTCAAGGTGGTATGGCTTCAGTGAGCAGGCAAGACTTGTGAGCCGGCGCAAGCACGCCCGATGCAAAGCTCAAAGCTGGAGCCCAGAGAGGAGCTCACATGAGAGAGCAAGCTCCAAGCATGCTCCTAGCACGGTAGCACCGTAGGAGGAGGCAGGAGCGACCAGCGAGCAGGAATCCGGAAGTGTGTTGACCGTTGAGCAATTTGCACACCTCATGTTGCGCAAAATTTCAATTCTAGTTCTTTGAACAACCCATGCTGTTATTTAGCAAAATACGTACGTATGTGTTCAATTTTTATATAGATCGTAGAGCTCTAATACATGAAGAAGCGCCACTAGATTAATTCAAAGTATTTGTGAGAGGAGCTGCAAAGACACGGAATATAAAATCACCGCACCTTGTTAGCAAGCAATAATTTCTGAGATGGATTAATTAGTTGAAACATCTTAGTTTTAACAATTCGTACTTTAAGTCATAGTACTGTAGACCTTTATGTATTTTTGATCGTTGAACGAATAATTTTCTCTTGGGAATACCCAACTCTCAAATCCTAGCTCCACCACTGAACTTACCCCATAATGCAATTGTCTTTTTTTTTTCTCCGTATACAAGTTGAATTTTAATTTGAAACTTTGCAGGTGGTAGTTGACATCATAATCTACATTAAAAATATATTTTATGAATTTTTCATCATTATTTTTATATAGTTTTGTATCTCAAGGATAAATTTATTATTAAATATCCAACCTATCAGAATAATAATAAAAAATTTATAATATATTTTTCTAACATGTCTTTTGATTCTTGATACCATCTTGCAAAATTTGAACTTAAAATTCCACTTGTGTACAAATAAAGATAAATTGTATTGAGGAAAAAATTGAACCAAATGATATAGTTTAGGACTTTAGGGGTTCCTAACTTTAGTTATACTGAGAGCAAAGACTTTTTCCATATATAAAACAATATATTCGGACCGCCCAATTATTTTCAGTTGGACGGTCAAATTTGTATGTTATGCCACTTTAGTTCTATTTTGTTAGATGTGTTTGGAGTGGAAGGTGTTCTTTCTTCTACATTTGATATTATTATAGACTTCAGAAAGAAGATCTGAAGCGCAAGAGTTCATCAGAAGTTCAAACACCTGCTTTCAAATGGCCCTAAATATTCACAATTTTTTCAACGATAGTTATTGATTTGAGGCAACATTTTTTTTTGAACGAAAGGGGATTTGAGGCAACATTGTGCCAAACTGAAGCTGACAGAGACATTTATAGGTGATATTAACTCAGGTTTGCATCTAGCCATGCCTGTTTGGCATCTTGTAGCCCCTAGCTTTGTTGCTCAAGTTCAAAGAGCGGGACCATATAATCTCCCATAGTCTCATCCACGATCTTTTTCGGATCCTTTGGATCTTTTGACGTTGTGTGACGAGGAAAACTGCTGCGGCCTTCTGGATGTTCTAGGTAGAGTCACTTTTCTTTTTGACATTCTCGACATGACGCACAACAACACAAAACTTTACTGCACCTTTCGCTGTTCTTCGAGACTACTTTTTACCATTTTTGTGTGACTGTATATTAGCAATTTCGTAGCGCAATGATTTCGTTGACTTGGGTGACCAATAAAGTGGGCCGGCCCATAAAAGGACAGGGCCGTCTGAACAACAACGATGGTTCCAGATTAGCCAGCACATCCCCATCGCTGTAGTCTACGCAGCAGAAGAACAGTACGGGCCCGCATAGGGCTCCACGTGGCGTAGGAAAGAGGGGAGCCCGCTGGGAGCTGACGGGTGCCCTCCACGTCAGACGCATGCATGCATGCATGCGCTTTGACACCCATTTACCGCGACACGCAGGCATCTACGTGCTCTCCGCCCGGTAAATCCTTATCCACCCTGAACACGCGTCCGGCAGCCGGCGGCGGGCATGTCCGCCACGTTAACCCTCTCCCGCGGTAAAGATCGAGCTGTGTATAAGTAGAGGTGCCGAGGCGAATCAGAGTTTCAAGCTCGGGCGTCGACAGTGAGCAAGAGGACTGAGGGCAGTACACAGCAGCAACCAGCTCGAAGAGTAACAGAGATGGCGTCGCAGCAAGCGGAGAAGGCGGCGGAGCTGCAGGACCCGCGGGTCCGGGCGGAGCTTGACCGGCGCGTCCGCGAGGAGGGCGAGACCGTCATCAAGAGCGGCGGCGGCGGCACCACCCTGGAGGCCCAGGAGCGCCTCGCCGAAGGGCGCAAGAAGGGAGGGCTGAGCCGCACGGCGGAGTCCGGCAACGACCGCGCCGAGAGGGAGGGCGCGGCGGTGCGCGTCGAGCCCGACGAGAAGCAGCTCGAGGAGGCCAAGAAGAGCATCGGCGGCGGCTGAACGCGTCATCAACCGTTTGACAAACCACCGTAGTGTCACTAGCTAGCGTGCGTGTATCGATCGGTATGGACATGTAGTCTTAGTCTAGTTAGTAGGTTTGCTATTTGGTTGCCATGCGTATGTGCATATGTTAGGAATGGTCGAAGGCTACAAAATTTTGGTCCCTGCATTGAGGCCATCGCCCTTGTACACAAGCTAAGCTTGGATGAAGCTACCATATCCCCTCTGGCTGCAACATTTTGGTGCTGCGCATCTCCTTCAACACATGTGGCTGTAGCTTTGAGCCCAATTATATATAAGAGTTCTCTGTCGTTGTCTGAAACTATTGTTGGTTCTGTCCTTACTCGCATCCTGTATATGTCCGGTTTTGCGGTCCTAAAAAAAACTCTCCTGCATGAAGAACACGCTCGCCGAGGCCAGAAATGCACGTCTCTACTAGCACCCCTTGCTCTTCGTAGAACGTACGACTCTGGCAGAGGTCTTCGTAGAAGCAATTTCTTCTCCTTGACCCCGGCGGCGTGGAGTATGCCACAACACTTCCATGATTCCATCGAGAACATGGTTGGCTCATCCATTTGTTGGACTTTGATCAAAGGATGGTTACTGCCAACAATGGAGATAATTTTCGTCTGACTATACAGCAACAGGCAGCCGACAATCAACTTGGTGCTCTTCGATGAGAAGAGGCTCGCCGTCAGGCTCAAGCTGATGACATCGCACAATATTATTTCACATCAATATACCATGAGGAGCGAACGAAACAACGGGGGTTAGTTTGCTTTTCCCTTGAGGAAGGAGTACTGCAGTTTGTAACTGAAATCACAAAGGAAACCCACTTGGGTGCTTCTTGCTTCCTGAGATGTGAGAAGTCAATACATCTGGCCATTAGTAACTCTGGAGCCAGGGAAAACTGAACTGAAATGCAATGCAATTGAAGCTAGGAGGAGAAGGATACAATTAATCCATGTCCAGATGGATCTCAATGCTCCACGCCTCCACTCAGCTAGAGTGAAGCGGGCGGGGACAGAAGGATGACGAGCGAGATGTTCTTTGGGCTCTCCAGTGGCCTCTCTCTCGCGACGCTCGGAAAGGTAGCACCCGCTGAGAGCTCCAGCGCATGGTAGGAGAGGAGTGCGTCGCCGTGCACCGGACAGGTTGAGGAGCTCGAGGTGGCGGCGCTCAAGACGAGGAGATTGGGGAGGAGGGTTCCGGAGGAGGGCGGCTATGGCCTCCAGGCGGCGCGCGGGAGGCAGGGATAGGGCAGCGCGCGAGTGGCGAGAGGCACGGACGGCGGCGGTGGAGGCCAGGGAAGAGCACGGACGGCGGCAGAGGAGGCCGAGGGGATCAGGTGCTAAACCAGGGGTAAAAAAGAGAAATGCCTCTGCTGCATACTACCGGCGACATATATTTTGGTTTTGGTAGAGGTTTTGTACTGAATTGACTGGATTGAATTGAAAAAACCTAGATCCAATATATTGAAATCAGGTGAATTTGTTGGTTGAAATACGAGTCTCATGTCAAACCCGTCTTGTCGAGCAGCCTCGCAGAATTGTCTATCATTAGGTGAAAGATGTGGCTTTGCATTATCTTGCCGTATGTAAATGGGCTTGCCGGCATCTTCGTGCGGCCACTTCTCTCGAATAGCTGGCAAAACCTTTTCAAGCATGAACTGTCGAATAGTGTCCCTTTTTATTGAGTTGATCCCAGCGGGTCGGTTAACACTTAGGATCTTTGATTGGTTTCATTTCTATTGTCCCAGCGGGTCGGTTAACACTTAGGATCTTTTGGCAGGCTCGTGTGTCACAAAGGGGAAGCAACCGATTTTCCCATCAAAGGTGCAATTCCCATTACAATCAAATCTCGGGCGGGCAAGAACAGTCAAAATCTGAATCTTTGGAATGTAGTTCTTGTTCTTGCACGTTCTTGTGGGTTGTTCTTCACCTGGAACTATATAATATCGCAATGCCTTCCTTGTGATGTAAAACCATTTCTCATTAATAAAGACATAATCAAACAACCCTTTGAACACAGGATCGTTAGGTACACTCGGGTCAAGCATGATAAGCACCACTTTAGACGATCCTTATTGTTGTTGTCTGTCAAGTATGGCTTTATCGTGTTTGAGACACGCTTTATCACACCTTCATTTTTCATTCTTTGAACCTTGGCTTTACTGACACCCAAGTGTTTAGCAACATCATCTATTGTTGTACGGCTTGACAACAGAATATCTCGAAGCTTTGAAACATCCACCACTTTCTGCTTACGGCCACATCTGTTTTTTCGAGTGCTAACATCAACTCCAAGACCTTGGTCTAGACAGCCTTTGCCTTTTTTTCCAAATACGTTGCACTGTTCGAATAGGTACTGAGAATTGTACTGATACTTCTTTTGTCTCACTTCCCTTCAGATTTCCACTTCTGGCCCTTCCTAACAAAGCTTCAAATATAGCTCTCCGTTTCTCATTAGGCACTAGTAAATTCTTGCGAGCATTCCCCTCACCAAGTGGATCATCCCCAGTACCATCCTCTTGACCAACTGGATCATCCCCACCACCATTCTCTTGACCAAGTGTATCGTCACAAGTACCATTCGCTTGACCAACTGGATCATCCCCATTCTCTTGACCAATTGAATCATCTCTGTAGTCTTCCGGTGCGAAGTTTAAATCAATTTCATTCGTCACTCTTTGGCCTTGGTCAAGTGGAGTATGAAATATAGCAGATGGTGATGTCTCCTGCCTCACTGAAGGGGACCTGAAACATGCTCTTGGTGACAACATCATTCTGCTCGATGGAAAGGGTGGCATGATCGCACAAAGGGATTTCCTTTTTTTGCTCCTCTGTCCTCGAATATTCAGCGCACCTTCTTGGACAACCCTGCATGAGTGTCAATTAAATTGTGAGATGAAAATGTATTGTGAAAAGTTTACAGTGATTGGCACAATGCAATTTAACAAACTGTTCATTTGCAGTTCATTTGAAACACATGAACTCAACAGAAATCTAAAATACAGTCCATTATTTGTGAGCATAAAAGTTTACTCCCCTGCCCACTACAGAAGAAAGGCTCCAACAGCTCATAGTGCATACTCTGAATTAAAACAGCAAGTTCAGAGAGTGCAGATAAGATGCAAGTTCATATCCATGATCAATACACACGTAGCAAGTTCAGAGAGTATATAGGAATAGCTTCTTCGTTCAGTAAAACAAGATTTAGGTTTCATATGCCAGGTGATTTAGGAACTAAATTGTATACTAATCAGTCATCACCTAGCCGCCTACTACCAAATCAGAAGGATACACGAACAAGACCCATCACTAGAGCTGCTTTGAAAGGATTGGTGAAACACCACTTCCACACACCAAATCATAGCAGTAGATCATCATCTCCATCCACACCCTCTCCGTATTGTCGTCATCACGATACGGCCGGAAGATACAGCTCACAAGAACACTACCTCGTGTACAATCGGAGACATACAAGTGCTCAAGAATTCACGGATCACAATCGTACCTCGGAATGGCGAACACGAACCCTGGCGCCGATGCCTGCACCATCTTGGCGATGTTGATGCCCGCGACGACGATGCGGCGCTGGTCCGTGCGGCCGAGGCGGAGAGACGCGCAAGGCGGTACTCGACGGGTAGAGCACAACGCTCGCCGCCAGGGCGTGGGATCGGCAGGGTGGGAGCGTCGATGGGGTCGGGGTGTGGCATCTGGATGCTGAGCCATGGTGCCGTTGGCTGTGGGATGAGATCGCCGGCGGCGAGGGACTCGGAGGGGGCATCGGAAGGAGCGGCGGTGGGGCAGGGATTAGATGGGGCAGCCGCGGGGAAGAGCTCGAAAGGGGTGGCGGCAATGGCTTCAGGGACCGCGAATCCGCCTGGCAAATTGCACGGAGGCGCATTGCTCCCGCCGCCGCAAGGAGTGCGATGCGTGGCCAGGAGAGATGGACGATTGGACAAAGGGCAAAAAGGTATTTGCACTGTTTCCTTAATTTTTCAAGGACGTGTCTCCTAGTCAGTCGATTGATTTTTTTCCCGTCAATTATGCCGTTAGATTACGATCAAACGCCTCCCGTGTCATTCATTCTCATCCTTACCTTTTTCTTCTAACGCCGCCGCCTTCCGGTCCACACCACATGCCCACCCGGCACCAGCTCAGCCTGTCGGGGCGGCGCCCCCCACCAATCCCTTCCTGATCAATCCTCGCCTTTCACCGGTGCCCCCATCTTCAACTCTGGCGTGACCATCTTCTTCTGTTCTTAAACTCTGGCAGCCCCCGCAGCTACTGCGTCCCGTCCGGCTCCGGCAGCCCTATCGCCTACATCGTTGCCCTCTGCCATGGCCCAACGCTAATCCGTCTGGCCGGACTCCCCCGTCGCCTCCACCGCCCATCGGGGGTACCCCGCCACCCGGCTCTAGCGGCGCCCTCACCGCCTCCGCTTCACTGCCGTTTCTCCCACCTCCACCGCCGGGCGGCAAACTGCCCCGAAGCTCTCTCTACATCTGGGTACTAAGGTAACCTCAAAACCCTAACCTCAAATTCTTATCCCTATTCAATTTCAGTGTAATTTTAGGTGACTGATGGATTTCAGTCACGTGAGGAGGAGTAAATCTCTTTTTTCAAAGCTGTCGGAAACGTATTTTGACATGGAGGGAAAAATTGGCAACAAAACTAATAACGCAAGTCTTAAACACGCAGTCTGTTTCGTCAAGGAATCATTGTAGGCACCGCGTGTATATACAGATCACATCCACTTAATACTCCACATCAGAGATTCAAGAGGTACCGTACATATGCGCAGTGCAGTGCAACACAATGTACAAAATCAAGACGCAAGTCCGCATCCGACCGGATGGATGGACGGCAAAATGCCACGGTGAAGCACGCGACGATGGCAGAGAGAATCGCCAGCGGATCGGACTCGCCCGTCTCGATCGATCTCGACCGCTCAGCCGCGGCACCTCTCGATGGCGCTACAGCCGCGGGTGTAACGGTTGGCCACGGCCCCCGGGCGGGTGGCGTCGGGGGTGCCGGCGTTCTTCTCGCAGTTGCCGAGCACCTTGCAGCTGATCATCTTGCTCGGGTACGTGATCCACTCCGCGGCCTCGGCTTCCTGGGGCCCCGCCAACAGCAGCAGGCACAGCGTTACCGCCACCACGGCTAGCCTCGCCGTCGAGTTCACCTTCTCCATACTGATGAGCTCTCGTCTTACAACGGAGAAGATCTATGGAGAGGTGTTCTTTTATTGCTTGCTTCTCTTTTTTTTCTTCTTAATATAAGGCGACTCTTTGTTGAGGTAGGAGAGACCAAGATTTTGTAGGGGCAGGCTGCCTAAAATGTTTGTGGACGAGAGCGGAATTAGGGTCTGAGAAACGCCTAGGCTTCTATTTTTGAAGGAGTTTTACTCGTTTGGAATGGACAGGCTCGTGGTCCAATTCTGAGTTTAGGTTTTCCTTCTATGAGCTAGAGAGAGTAAATACTTAATTATAGGTGCACAGCTAATATAATGTACTTAGAATCTGAATTTGGTTTACAGATTACAGTGTTAACAAATTGCAACAAGATCGATGGGCTTAACATAGAGAAATATCCTTTTGTTTAGGTATATTATTAGTTCAGCTTATGATATTTGTTGTAATTTCGTAAAAGCAAAAGGAGAAGAGGATTGCTAAAATACACCCGAGCGTTCCCCAGCCTCCTCACACTCGATTTTTTGCTCTTCCTCCCTCTCACCGATCAAGGCAGTGCTGCTTCTTCTCTGTCTTGGACGTGGTCTTCGACGAAGTTAGTGTTCAGGATTCGAGTTTAGGGGTCTGGGCTCCGGCGAGCTCTTCATTGCCTGGTTTAGAGGGGGGACCCGGCAGGCCAGCTCGGCGGTGGTGGCGAGCGTGGGGGCGGTGAGGCCAGTGGCGGTGGCCCCGCTGGCTCGGGCGATGGACAAGGCCGGTTGGGCTAGGTGGGGGGGAGGGGTGACGACAGTTGCGGCAGAGGTGGCGCAAGGCGGGAGCAAGAGGGGCGGGGAGGTGGCTGCTGCGGGCGAGCTAGGGTCTCGCCGGAGTGCCGCGCCAGCACTAGCGGGTCGTCTAGGCGGCGGCGAGGCAGCGAGCTCAGAAAAAAAGGAGAGACGCATCAGGAGGAAGAACGGAGGTCAAAGACGACGTCCTAGCTGTTCGATCTGTATCATGTGGCTATGAAATTCGGGTGTCAGGGGATCGAGAAATGCTCGAGTGCCCCATAGACAGCCCTAAGGAGAAAGGAGGGGGATCGAGAAATGCTCGAGTGCCCCATAGACAGCCCTAAGGAGAAAGGAGGAAGTAGGCTTGCCATACCGTAAACCTATGCAAAATAGGGCTGGCCTGGTTGGCCCGAAGCTCATAAGAGGATTGGTGTGGCAGAACCATCCGATTTAAACTGGCTTAAGTGCGCCTAATCGCTATCAGAACAACAATTATTCAAAACGCACTTAAAACAGTTTAAGTCCGGGAGTCCGTCGAGTGTCCCTAGGACGTCTCGAATCATCCATGATTTGAATCTTAGCCATACATCAGGATCGCTTCCATGAAGGAAAAAAGTATCAACAAATATTATATTTTTACATAAATACTGAAGGTACGAATTGTTACGAACCATAGATTGAAACAACTTAGAGTGCAAGTTAAACCATTCTAGGAGTTTCAAATTTAAAGGAAGTAAAGTAATTAAATAATTATGTTCAATATTAGGGTATTATGAGACCCGTAAAATACCCTAGTCCTTCGGGCCTTCCTCTTTAGTAGACCCCTGCTGCAAGTCTGTAAACAACAACAAGGGATCCCCTGAGCACGAAGGTACTCAACAAGACTGACCAGTCTAACCAGTATAAATAGATTGAAAAATAACATTTCAAGGAATATGATAGCTTTTAGTGTATTGGCTAACTCAACAATTTTTGCGAAAAAACTTACTAATTGTGAAACCTTAGTTTTATCATTTTAATCATGATTAGTTCTTACCTAACCAGCCTATGTGAAATAAAATATTTTATTCAATCAAGTGGAACTACACATCATACAACAATATTAATTTAAGGAAAATATTATATTAAACTAATTTACTCTACGATGCTTAAGCGATGATCAAGTGCGTTCATAACTGAGAATTGCGGCGATCCGGACCGATTTACATCCTGTAGGAGATACCTAATCACCAGCCATGCACACTGATCGGGTTGCACATAACAACCTTTCAATTAGCCGTACCCAAAAATCGAAAATATAATTACCCGAACCCAAGGACGCACCCCCACATGGGACCCTCCGTCTGGTCAAATCTCCATGTGAGTTTCAGGCTACGCCCCTGCCTTTCTCCAACACACCAAGCACGGGTAAAAATATTTCCAATTAGAGAGCCAACTAACCTACTAGGTTTGCTGGTTCCCAATGGCAGTAAGCAACAAGGTAATATCACTTGATCAAAAGTTAAGGCAACGAACGAGCCTTAAACAGATTAATCTTAGTGGACAGAATTACCATCTCTAGCTTCTATCCACATCTTCAAAATTCAAAGCCATTTCCTTGATCAAGATGTATGGCAATATTAACCTTAAGTGGTTGAGCAACAAAGTTACTCAAAGGTGAATCTAAGCATTACTAAGCATAGGATGGTTATCAATTATTTGAACAGGTGGCAAAGATGTCCTACCAATAAGGTTGGATTATGCATAAGAGTAAGGTTTCAATCAACTCCTAGACTTAATGCATAAATAAGAAAATAACCAATAATTTCGATACATGAATAGTAACTTCTAAAATTAATAGGTGTAGATGCTCTGGGGCTTGCCTTGGTTCACAAAAAAGTTAGTTCCTTCGGGAGATCCTTCAACACAAGGAACAACCTCAATAACCTCCTCAAATTCCTGAGGTTCTTCCCAGAATTCCAAGAAATCCACTTCAGGAGTTTCAGGTTCTACGATATCATGTATGCCATAGTTAAAATATGCAAAACTTTTTGAAACAATAACTATACAACTTATCTTCAAGATTAAGTTGCAAGCCAACACTAATCTATCCCTAAAAGATTAACTCACAATTTAATTTCTTAACTAACCTAACTTAAGTCTTTTCTTTTATTTAGAAAAGCATTATAAATAATTTCTAATCTTAAAACCTAATTCCTACGGATTAATAACATTTGTGAATAATAAAACATTATTCAAAATTTTATACATTTTATAAAGGTTAAGTATTTATTTACATACCTTAAATAAAGGCACTAAAAAATACCAAATTTTTATTATCTTTTCCTAGGGTTTAATAAATTTTAATGCATAAAGGAAAATAAAATACACCTAATAAAGTTGGTTTCACTAATTTTGGACATTTCTACAAATTATAATGAATTAAATATGAAAACAAAATTTAAATCTAGTTTCTAAAATTCTAAATCAACATTTCTCCCGAAACCCCCCCGGAAAACCTTTCTCACTCACCCCTGCCCTACCCATTACGCTGACACACGAGCCCAACCCAACACACAGTGTACCCAGCCCAAACCGCGGGTACACCAGCGGGTAAAGGCGAGAACTCGCCACCGGTGAGGTCTCAAACGATGATGACTACACTGCATTACTCGCCTCGACTACGCGCACCTACCGGGGGTGTTGTTGGGGTGGGTTGGCTAGCATTGGTGGTGAACAGCGGAGCGGGCGGTGCTAGGGTTCCCGACGGTGAACGGCTCAACGCGGCGACTGTCTGCCCACAAGCTAGCTCCAGAGCTTCACCTCGACCTAAAACACCCGGCGCTCTCCCAAACCAGAGCTCCCCGCAGCCAGAGCCAAGAGCTCGACTGCGGTGGCCATGGCGGAGGCGCGCGCACAGTGGCGCAAGAGCTCCAGCCAACCCGGCTGTGCTCCAGGCCAACAAGACGGACCTAAACCATCTACAGCTCATGCGTGACACATCCTAACACTCAGACAGCGACCAAAACCCCGGCAGCATAGAGCTCCACGACGGCAGCCTTACCAAAAATAGAGGGCGGCCGAACTTGAGGAAGACGGTGGCGGAAAGGTGTTGAGGTGGAAGGGACTGGATGGTGACTGGTGGGATCAATTTAGGATGTCAAGGTGATGGTTCTGGTGGAGGGAAACGGCCAGCGGTGGTGGGACAACGGCGGAAATCACCGGCGACCGAGGCACGGTGAAAAGCTGAGCGGCACAGTGAAAAGGATAGACTCTACCGGTGGGAGCGGTAATTATACAAATTTTTCACCGCCTCCACAATGGCCACCTCTTGCTTGCGTGTTTGCTTCACCCCGCACGCATGCGCCGATGCGTGGCACGGCAAAACCGCCTCTGGCCATCAGCGGCAAGCAGCCGCGTGGCAGTGCCTTCCCTCTGCTTCTCCCTCCCTGCTTCAGTTCCGCCCAAAATTTAAACTAAACTTGCGCCAAATTTCCAATTCAAACTCTACAATCTCCTTTAATCAAACTTGTAGAGGATTCTCTAGACTTCATTCAATAGATTTGTAGCTGGGTCTCTGGATCACTCCATCACTCAAATTGAAGCCCCCAAAATAAACCCATATACTGTCAGTCAGTGTTCCATTGAACACGCCATTCAGTTTCGTCAAACAACTTTCAAACAGCAATTGTGTTCCATCTTTAAGCTCCAATTTAAATATCTAACCAACCTTTCCTTGGCCAAAGGCTACTGTCAATTGTTAACCATATGTTATAAACCCCATTTTGCATGTTTTTGTCCAACATCTACATGTAGAATCCTTCAAAACTTTGAGCCAAAGCTGGTTATTTATCATTGGTTTTCAGAGCCGAAATGGCAAGTGCCATTCGGTTCGTTAGTCAACTCAATGACAGTACAACTTTCAAACTTTGGACCTTCTTAAGAATTTGAATCCTTTGAATTCTCTGCTCAACAACTTACTCAAATTGTTCACTGGATATTCAAGTCCAATTGCTGTCCAAAAAGATCGAAAGCTCTCATATAAACTCCTTCAAAAATTGATCTCAAAGTTGGGCACTTATCTCTGTTTCAGACTTGGAAATTTTTCAGATTGTGAATAGTATCCCAAGTCAACAATTTTGACTATGCATTTCAGATGCCTATAAATTGAATTTGATCCATAACTTGATTCCTTTGACTTCTAAATACCTTCAACTCTTGATTCCACATTTTTGTCAAATTTTTCTAAATTTGAATCTTTAATTTGAAATTTTTTCAAATTTGACTCAAATTTGAACTTGGCCCATAATACTTATTTTTAATCCAAATTCTATTTTAACATCTTAAGGATCTTCTTAGACTTTTAATAACACTGGTGTTACAATTGGGAGTGGGGCTAATTTTAGGGTCAGCTTGGTAGCTGGGAGAGCATTGCCTAGCTTTGCTTTGACAAGCAAGCTTTGTCTTGCTTTTGGTGGAGAGCTGTTTTGGCTAAGTTGATTCAGCAAGCAAATCGAGCAGTCCTCGAGACAATCCGGCAAGAAAACCAAACAACCCTTTTCTTTGGTGCAAGACAAGCTTTGCAGGTGAAACCAAGCACGCCCTTAGGGCAAGTACATTGCTACACGTCGGCGGTCTCATAGGTCGTCTCATGCAGTGCCACATAGGATTTTTGATGATGTGGAGGACAGAGAGCGAGGAGAGAGAAAGAGGTCGTTGCTTCGCGAAACAACCACCTCATGAGCTAAATTGTAGGACTACGAGATAACTTAACAACCATTGTACGAGTTATTGTTGCCATGCAACTCATAATATTTTATTTTTCTTATGCACAAATTAAGGAATTATATACCACTACCAGACAACTTATAGGACAACCCATTGTATAGGTTACCTGTTGAATCGTCTCAAGATTAGTGTCAATGCATGAGACCGCCTATTAGACGACACCAATGTACTTGGCCTTAGTGTCCAAAAAAGTTGGGCCGACCAAGCTTGTCCTAAAATAATAATATCATTTACTTTCACATAAAAAATTGCGGTAGCTTGATCCCAGTGCAACTTTACAATGATAAAGTAAATAGGCTGGCTTGGACATTTTGGTTCAAAAGAAATCATGCTTTTTTATTAGCCCTGACCATAAAATTAAATATATGGGTTATCTTTATAATAACAGAGTAAGTAATTCCGATATAAATTTAGAGGTTACTTTATATTTTTTTAAATAATGGCATAGGCGAACAATTTAGATGTAAATTTATAGAGTTATTTAGATTATTTTTCATAATAGCATAAGTGAGTTATTTAGATAAAGAGTAGGAGTACTTCGTATTATTTTCGAAATGGCAGACATGGATAATTTAGATATAAACAGATTTAGGTAGTTATTTTTTATAATAGTGGTGGCGGGTAAATTTTTACATGTTTAAAATATCTAATTGCTATTATTATCAATGATAATTACAGAGTTGAGTAGCATATTTTTCATGAGAATTTTTACAATTTATTTATTTATAGTACATCTCACGAGGATTAATGAAAAGGTTTCAAAACAAATATAAAATTAGCAATGGTAACATTTCCTCCCCTGACTTATATGAAACTTGATGTTTAAATTCATGGCTCACGTACGCCCAAATAAATACATTCCTTCAATTAAAAATATAGCTAAACCGTGAAGTTAACAAATGTCTGAAGGAATGCGGGCCAACTTCGACCACGTCGTCAAGTCTAGTGCTTAGTTGCTGGAGTTTGTCAAAATTTTGTTCCACAATACTACTAGGGAATGGACCTTTCGTCCACGGTCTTAGTGTCAGTTGCATTTTGGTCCGGTACCACATTAGTACCGGGCCTAACGGATAGCCCTTGAGGAGCCTCTTGTGACGCCCTTTAGTACATGGTGGAGCCTCCAACCGGTACGCTCTTTAATACTAGGTGGAGCTCCCACCCAGTACTAAAGCGCATCCGTCCGCCCGCCACCATCCCAGAGAAATTAAAGCAAGGCAACAGGCCCTTATCCTCTCTCCTTTCTTCCTCTCTCCGTCCGCAGCAAAAGCGTGCTCTCTCTCTCTCTCTCTCTCTCTCTCGGCACTTTGCCTCCCCTTCCCCCTCCGTTCGCCCATCACCGGCAGTGAGGAGCAGCGGCGGGACGAGGTGAGGCGGTGATGGCGATGGCGGGCGGCGAGAGCGGCAGGCGGGTGGGGGTGGCAGAGCGGCGGTAGGCGGGCGGGCGGGCGGGGGTGGTAGGCAAGCGGAGGGCGGCGGGCGGGCGGGAGCGGCGGGAGGAGGGCGGAGGCAGCGACAGGCGGCGGAGGGTGGCGAGAGGGCGGCAGGCGGGCGGAGGAGGGCGGCAGGCGGGCGGAAGAGGGCGGCGGGGGGCAATGGGGGGATTTCATTTTTTTAGTTTTTAATAGCCCTGTAGTACCGGTTATTTCAATCAGTACTAAAGGTCCCTTTTAGTACCGAACTACGAGTACCGGTTGTGAAACCAGTACTAAAGGGGTTCCCAACCGGTACTAAACGTGGATTGGGTTCCCAACCGGTACTAAACGTGGATTCTAGTGCGAGCATGCAATCATCCGGTCAATTCGATGGAATCAAGAAGAAAAATTCAAGCATGCCTTTGGATAACTACTAAAAGAAAAGATGTCGTCAGTTGTTCTTCCTTTCTACCGTTCAAACATTACAGGGCAGACATGGAGTGCGTGTATATATACTGTCTTCAATTGGGAAAGAAAATGATGTCTCTGGTCAAGAGAAAAATCGGACGCACATGTAGATAGGGGAGGTAATGGACTTCACAATCCAACTCAACTCTATCTCATTATAACTCAAAATCATATATTGATATAGCCCGACCTTTATTAAGTCCGATCCTTAATACACTAAATTAGATGGTGGTACACCTGTACATGTACATCATCACAAAGTATATTCATAGCACGATGTAGTAATATGTTCATAACATACAAATCGAGACACATAGGAAACAACCACCAGCAGTCAGCTTCGTTCGCATGCATGGACGACGGAGCGGCGGCAATACGTGCACGGCGTTGGCAGGCGACGGCGATATCAGCCGCGGCACTGGTTGATCGCGCTGCAGCCGCGGGTGTACGTGTTGGCAACCGCCCCGGGGCGGGTGGGGTCGGCGGCGCCGAGCGTCGCCTTCATCTCGCAGGTGCCGGAGACCTCGCAGTCAGCCTTGCTTGCGCCCAACTGCGGCGACGGCGACGACGCTTCTTCCGCGGCGCCGGCCGCCTGCCCTGCCAGCAGCACGCCCAGTAACAGCACCACGACCAGCCGCGTGTTCACCTTCTCCATGGATGGATGATAGATGAACTAATGTGCAGAGGTGTACAAAAGTGTTTTTCTTGCTTGGCGCAAGGTAGATGAACTGTGGATTTATAGGAGGTGGTTGTCTAAGAATAAGTGTTCTATATGAGTGGATGAGAGCGAATTTAGGGTTGCTATATATGCTCAAGGGAAACACTCATGCATGCTCTAGTTTTGAGCGTGGGAAGTTTTCTCATTCTCAATAGTTACTTGAGATTGTGTAATTTTCCTTACGCCTAAAATCCAACTAGCCACCACCTCCCTCTGTCTCTTAGCAATGTGATACCCTTAAGTAATAACCATTAAATTCGGTGTAAATATTGTTTGTAAAAACACATCTCGATCAAAATTCTTGTAAACATTACCTATATGAGATGTCACCGGCCGAAATTGCGGGTTATCAATGTGAAATGTGAAAATAAAATAGTGGATGTGGTGAATGGTAGTGCGCGCAATACAAATTAGAGAAAATTCAATAAGCATAGATGATGCATACATAAGTCTTATAGTAATTAAGATTATTGGGACTTGCTTCTAAATGTGGACGGTGTGCAGGAACGTGCGGCAAGAAACCAAACGGAAAATTCAAACTAGTCGTAGATTTGAACGAATGGATAGACTTGGCGGATGCAACAGGGTTCTGGAGGCTCAAGAGAATACTCCTTTTAAACTCGTGTCACTTGTTAGTGCAAGTCGTGTTTGCGGTACACCACCCAGTGTTGTGCCGTGTGCCATATCGGCACGACTCATCAGCCCTCCCACTGACGTGTGGGGCCGGGCTCGCCGTGCCGTACTCCCCTACTCCTACACACGGAAGAAAAGCTCCAAAAAGCCGAGAGCGCAGTGTCCCACTCTTCTTCCTCACCTCGCCACTCCCTCTCCCGCCTCTCTCGCTTCCTTCCGCCGAAATCCCAAAACCCTCGCGCAGAGCACCGCTGATCCTTCGTCCGTGCCGGTGGGATGGCGGGGAAGCGAGGTGGGTTCTCTTCTGCGCTGCGGAACGGCTCGATTTGGTGCGGAGTTGCGTGAGTGATCCCGCGAGCCTGGGGCATTCGGTTGCATGATTGGTTGGTCTCTTGAGCGCAGTTGCTCGCGGCGATGGGCGAGAGGAGGACGGCGCCAAGGTCGGGCTCCCGGCGATGGACATCACCCTCGCGTTCCCGCAGGCGACGCCGGCCTCCGTTTTCCCGCCCTCCGGTGAGAACCTTTTTTTTTTGTTGCTAAATTTTGCTGGGATAAGGAATGAGGGGATCGTGATCTTTGGCTGTGATTGAGAGTGGCGTACATAGTTGGATGAAAATTGTTTCTGCTAGGATTGCCGAGGTGGTTACCTGCTAAGTTTTGGATCCTGTATTGCAGGAACAGTTTTCTCCAACTATTTTGGTTCGAGATTGCTAGAATTGTGAGATGGAAAAACATATCCTCTTTTATAGTACCAATTTGGATGATAAGATCGTACTAGTATAATTGGCTAAGTGTTCAATTGTCTGGCCATTGTATTGACTGGTACTGTGTCTGTGTGTGGTGGATTTATTGCAGATTTGCAGTTCCAACTGCTTTCTTTAATTATTGAAGGCCCCCATTGGAACCAGCATACTATGCAGCTTCCTTTCAAATTAAATGGCACTGCTGCTGAACTTTTGTTCAACGGTTTTAAGCTTCTAGAGTTTGATTTTAGGCCAGCTCAAATGGAAGTGCAGTTGCTCTCCTGTAATCCTGCAGCTTCCTACGACTTATGGGAGCGGAATTGCAGAAGCATCAAGTTGAGCAGTTGACATGGACACATGGTGCAAATAGATATTTGGTGTTTTGGGTAGGCTTGTTCTTGGATGGGTTGCTTTCATTGCTTGAATGAGCAGCCACAACTGTATAATCATGTCCTGCTTTCCAACCTGTTTTGCTTTAATTGTTAGTAGCGGCACCGTGACCATTTCTGGGTAGGCCTTAGATTACTCACCCTTTCTATATGGGGGGTGTGAACCTAGATATATGATCCTAATTCCCAAAGCATGTGGGGGATGCTAATTTTGATGCTTTTCCAATTACAAAGAGTTTGAGTATACTGCATTATTGGCTTATAAGTATGGACATCCTCATTTGCAGTATCGGACTACTACCAGTTGGATGATTTGCTAACCAGTGAAGAACGCTCTATCAGGAAGAAGGTCAGGAGTATTATGGAGAAAGAAATTGCGCCCATTATGGCAGTGGTATGTTAAATTATTAACTAGTCCATCTGTCCGTGTACATGATTACCCCATCTCAGACTAAACTACTGTCTGCAACTGCTTGCTTATCACACAAATCATTACCAAACATGCCTTCATTTCTACAATACCTTGTTAGATAGCATTGCAGTCTACTTATCCGTAAATCACTTTCTTATTATGGTTTGGATCGACTATCTAATGTCCTGTAGCAACATTTTCTATATGATAACACAGTTTTTTTTTTGTTGATTTGCTACTGCAGTACTGGGAGAAGGCAGAGTTTCCATTTAATGCCATTCCTAAACTTGCAAGCCTTGGCGTTGCTGGAGGTACAATAAAGGTAATAATCTCTCTACAATGTAGTTGCCTTTTTATTCGTCAATTTACGTTCCCAATATGGTAATTTTTTATTTGAATCTGTGGGCTAGAGTCACTTTAAGTTTAGCATATATCTCACAAACCATGTCTTTTTGCTATTAAATTGAAATGGAGCTATTATGTTGAGGGTTTGCCTCAGTACTTCCCTTAAGAAAAGTTGGTTAATTTTTTGAAGAGTCCCTTTTCTTGAGCTTAATGTTGTAAATTGAAGCCTTTTTACCATTTACGATCACTTAATATAAACTGTTTTGCCTTCATATCTGTGTACTTTCCCCTCTCTATGGTGGAATACTGAATCGTATGCATTTACATGATTGTGCACGTTTCTTGTGTTTTTACAATGCTTTAATGCTCCATGTCTTAAGTTCAATGTGAATCTGTGGATTACTGCAGGGTTATGGGTGCCCAGGACTTTCAATTACAGCTAGTGCTGTTACTATGGCAGAAATCGCACGGGTAGATGCAAGCTGTTCCACATTTATACTGGTGCACTCCTCTCTTGCGATGGTGACAATAGGTTCAAGATCTGCATTTCTTTTAATTGAAACTTTCTTGTGTTAAGTTCTACCAAACACCAAGATCAATTTTGCTAGAGCTGAACCATTCCCTCTCTGTTATGTCTGAACAGCTCTTTGTGGATCTGAGGCTCAGAAGCATAAGTACTTGCCATCCCTTGCTCAACTTACTACTGTTGGCTGTTGGGTAAGTTGCAGTATTCTTTAGGCATAAAAATGTCTAAATGATGGAGTCTCCTTCTGAAAAGGTTTTCTTTTCTGTAGGCATTGACAGAACCAAACTACGGAAGTGATGCAAGCTCCTTGAAAACTACAGCGACCAAGGTTAAGCTTTGGAAGCCCTTTTTTGGATATTTCTGGATAATTTGGATATTTTTTTATCAGCCAGAAGTAGCATGCAGCTTAAATCTTGGTGTCATGTGGAACAGGTACCTGGTGGATGGCACATAGATGGTCAAAAGCGCTGGATAGGCAACAGTACCTTTGCAGATGTGCTCGTGGTATTAGCTAGGAATGCAGATACAAAACAATTAAATGGGTAAATCATCATGTCTTGAACCACTGATGAACTTTCCTTTGAAGCATGAAACTGAGCATGAATAAACTAGTATTTTTTTTATCTAATTGGTGTTTTTTTGTGCTGCTCTTTTTCATTTTAATTATCTTGTTGTCTAGTCACAGTCTGTTTGATTGCCTCTAGGTTTATTGTGAGGAAAGGAGCTCCTGGTTTGAAAGCTACAAAGATTGAGAACAAAATTGGTCTTAGGATGGTTCAGAACGGTGATATAGTTTTTAATAAAGTGTTCGTCCCTGAGGAGGACCGATTGCCAGGTGTCAATTCATTTCAGGATATAAGCAAGGTACTGATCACATTTTTCTTATTCTGCTTCTGTTATGCTAAATTGCTATGCTGTCAGGTGATGTAATCCAGTCCGCTTACCTACTTTTACAACACAAAACAGGTCCTCGCTATTTCGCGTATCATGGTGGCATGGCAACCAATCGGCATATCAATGGGGGTCTTCGATATGTGCCATCGGTACGGACCACTATACCATTTTACACTTCTTTTGCCATTAGCAATTACTTTACAATTTCGTCAAAATTGAACCAGATACCTGAAAGAAAGGAAGCAGTTTGGAGTTCCCCTGACAGCTTTTCAGCTGATCCAAGAGAAACTTGTCCGGATGCTCGGTAACATCCAATCCATGCTTCTTGTTGGCTGGCGCCTATGCAAGCTTTACGAGTCGGGGAAAATGACGCCAGGCCACGCTAGCCTAGGAAAGGTTCGTGACCCGATCCCTAGCTGCCAAATATGCTTGTTCTCGAACTATGCCTCTGCTTTGAATTATCAGAGGCTAACAATTTCCTTCCTTCCTTCCTTCCTGGATGTCACTGTTAGGCTTGGAACTCCAGAACGGCCCGCGAGGTGGTTTCCCTCGGCCGAGAGCTGCTAGGTGGAAACGGGATTTTGGCTGATTTCCTTGTGGCCAAGGTACAGACTACAGGGACCTGATTGATATACTGAAATGTGCTCATGGCTAGTTGGTTTGTTGTTCTAGTGGTTTACACCTCAACCATTTCGTAGGACACCTTTAATTTTATCACCCTTTTTCTTTTGTAAATTGTATTAACTGTCGCGATCTCCACAGGCGTTCTGCGACCTGGAGCCCATTTACTCGTACGAAGGCACGTACGACATCAACAGCCTGGTGACCGGCAGGGAGATCACCGGGGTCGCGAGCTTCAAGCCGGCCGCATTAGCGAAAGCCCGGTTGTAAAATTTGTACACAGCTAGGAAAAGAAAAAGGTTCTACACGGCTGTGACGACGGTTCTTCTCGTGTCAGCAACGGTGTGGAAGCGAATAAAATCAGGTCTCCTCGTATACTGAGGTGGTTGGCACAGGATTAAACGGCAGCGTAACCTGATGCGGACGAAAAGATGTTCCTCGCAAGTGCCCGGAAACCGACGGTCAATGTTGGCTGGCTGCTCATGATGTGAGTGAGGACTTGTAGCGAACTCCCTTGTGAATTTGTACTGTATGGTGGAGGAACCAAAAACGTAGAAAGGTATTTGTTCAGCCTGGTTTTTTGACACGGTTTTTGTGCATCAGGCTTGCTGCCGGAATCTTTTGATCGTTCACCGACTTTCCGTCGGAGGGATTGGAGCACCGGTCTCAGACTCTCAAAGGCCAAATTCGTGTGATCATTCCCTTCACTATTTTTCCAAGGCCATGTTTAGTTACTCCCAACTTCCAATTTTGACACTATGCAAAAAGAAGATTCCCCATCACATCAAACTTGCGGTACATGCATGGAGTACTAAATGTAGATGAAATTTAAAACTAATTGCACAGTTTTGTTGTACTTTGCGAGACGAATCTTTTGAGCCTAATTAGTCAATATTTGGACAATAATTCACAAATACAAACGAAACGCTACAGTGTGCTACAGTGCTGTAACAGTAATTTGGTACCTCCCAAATTCCCCAACTAAACAAGGCCCAAGACTAGTTTCGTGCGTGCGTGTACTGTTGTGTACCATGTGGTCAGATACGTCTAGGAGCGTACTAGTAGAGCTTATCAAATCTCGGCTATTAGGCTAACGTGCGCGAGCGACTGATCTCACCTCGCTGCACTAATCCATTTCCACCCCATTTGAGTGCAAGTAGGCCCGTAGGCCGTAGGCGTGCCGGGAGCTGCAAAGCCGCAGAGGCGATGACTTCCGCATCTGTCTCTCTTCTTTCGGGTCTTTGCGAATTGCGAGTTCATTGCCCGGATCCCCGTGTGGCCGTGTCCCTGTTGACACAAATGATACTTGCGAGAGCGGATTGCGTTGGCGTGACGCTCGGCCGGCCTGGTCTGATCCACGGAGTCCCCAGTCCCAGAGCTCGATCGGGCAAGAAAAGGTTCGCCCGCGGGGCGCCGCTTATTGGTGGCTGGTGGGATGCTCTGGATGTAGTGGGGTGTGGGGGCGGATGATGAGGTCGAGTCGAACCGGGGCGGGGTCTCCGTGGGGCCGTGGCGCGAGCGAGCGGGCGGTGGCGACCGCACCCGATGAGCGCCGGGCCTCCCGACGGGCGACGCGGTCGCGGTCGCGCACCCACGCCACCACCTTCCCCCACTGGCGCTGGGCGCCCCTGCCGCACGTGACGGGGGCGGTGACGGACCCCGCAGCGGGGGGACGACGTGTTGCCCGCTCTGGTATTCGGGGGTTGGGTTGGACGACGAGCGGATGGAAGGAACGGGCGATTCGACGGGATCACATGGCGAAAAAGGGAAAAACCCATGTGGAGCTCGCGCGGCCGCGCAGCTGGCTCCGCTCGCCTCGCGTGCTACGGGGGGGCGGCGCCCCCCGTGGCCGTGGTCCGCGTCTCCGGCCGCGGCCGGCTGGGTGGGGTGGCCCAAGCGTGAACCGTTGCGTCGGGGGCGCGATAACTACGCGGACGCCCGCCTGCGTGCCTGCCTCTGGCTGGTTGCTGGTCACATGCCGCCGCCGATTGATGGGATGCCTGCCTGCCTGCCTCCCTGGTGTCCCGCCTGGCGGGCCACGGCCACGTTTCCTTCCCGCGCTCTGACCAGTGGCCACCGCTCTCGCTGGCTCGCTGCCGAGTGGGCCCCCGCGCCGTATCCAAGAGCGGCTCCGTTTGGTCCAGTACAGGTACAGCGGCTACCTTTCTTCCCTTGCTGGGAAAGCCCTCCTCGGCTCCGCCCGTCCGTCCTGAGCCGCACGGTCTTGTGCAATGCTAGGGGAGGATCGTGCCGGACAGAAGAAAGGAAAAAGGAAAATGTGCGATCACTTATTTTCGTCCGGCAAAAAGATAAAGGAAAACGAAACTTTTCGGTGATCATGAAAGCGTGGAGGAATCTCAAATCTTTACGAACCATACGCTGTTCACGGGCCCCACCTGCGGCTTGCAGTGCAGGAGAAGGGTTCGTGTAGTACCGGTCTGGGCCTCTGGGGTGTGGGGTGTACCGGAGACTTGTGATTCCTGAAGAGTAGTAGCCACGAGCACTCCAGCAGAGAGCAACAAAAAGAGGCTCCCTCTCTCCCTCTCGGGACTCCCCCCCGTTTCAGGGAAGTGTGGGACATGTCATCGCCCCCCGCACCGGGGTCAACCTGCCAGTCTGCGCCTCCTGCGCTCGGCCCCATCGGTTCCCGCCCCGCGGAGTGAATACTCCATACTCCTCCTGACGCCGAACCTCCAACTTTCCCGGCCCGCACCCCCCCGCCCCCCCCCACCCCACCCCACCCCACTTCGTTAGGTTGGAATCCAAAGCCTTTTCCATAGCCGTCCTGTTCCTGTACCGTATCCCCTGACCCCTGCCCCGTTTTCCATTGAGCGTGAGTGTGAACTTGGAGAAAACAAAGGGGCAAGGCAAAGCCATCCCACACACGGTATCCATCTACCTCACTTCCCCCATGCCGAAAACGAGAGACGACAGCAGGGATCGCAGCGAATAAGGGGTACTACTACTCTTCTACTCGTACATGACATCGTGGCGTGCGTCCGTGACACATGCCATGCCGGGCCGCCGGCCGGTCAAACAAGCAATTTTTACTCTACGTGCCGATGGATGGTTCACGTCACGTCTTACCACCCATGCCCCCTGCACAACGATACGTACCACACCGATACAACACGTGTCACGTCGGGCCCCGCTAGTCCGACCGACGCGTGGGCCCAGCTGAAAACTTTTTTTGAGAGCCCATCAGGGGGCACACCAATGCTATGTACAGATACAGCACGTGTCGCGTCAGGACCGGCCCCCGAGTCCGACTGACGCGTGGGCCCAGCTGAAAACCGGAGACCCAAAAAAAGAAAAGAAAAGAAAAGAAAATTCACGTCTACTCGGAAAGGAACTTTTTGTTATCCTGGCAGTGGCAGCTCGCTGGTCGTAAAGGAGAGAGAGAGCCGAGGGAGCGCGGGCCAGCCACAGGTCTGTGGGGCCCACCGCCTGGCGGGCCCCTCCTCCTCCGTCCCGGACCCCGCCTCCCCTCCCCGTTCTCCGCCCGCCCGGGCCGCGTGCCTGCGTGCCATTATAAATACCCCGTCACCCTCCTCGCCCACCCCGTTCCCCTTCCTTACACGGACAAATTCAGCTGTTTGTTTACAGCGGCAGGCGCAGCGGCGCGGGGTTGCGTCTCCGCCCCACCCCATCCCCTCCCCGAAGCTTCCGCCGTACGGCGACCTCTTCCTTCCTCATCCCGACCGCCCGAGGAATCCCCCTACCGCCGGCGCCCGGGGGATTTCGTCGCCGATTCGGCGGGGACCACGGATCGGCTCGCGTTTGAGGTACGGCCCTCCGATTTGCGGCCTGATTCTGCTGTTTTCGTGCGATTTGACCGGTGGTATGGAGCGATCGGTGGTTTGTTCCGGCTTAGATGCTCGTTTATCCGAGAGTCCGGGTCTAGGCGTCGGTTTTCGTGCGTGCTGGCCCGTTGGATGGCGCGATTCCATCGGGCATGGAGGCGATTTGGCGCGCCGAGCTGAGGAATGCGATTCGCGCTCGTTGATTCGTTTAGAGATGTTTAGAGTCGTAGCGAGGTGTTTCGAGGAATCGTCATGGATAGATGGATGGGGTGTGTGGTTGGGATTCTGATTCTACAATCTCGTTGGTCATGTGGACTCGTATCATTGCGGATAGGTGGATGTTCCTTTCTGGTAAGCCATCATGAGAGCTAAGCTACCATAATTGTTTCTCGAAAAGGGTAGTTAATCGAGTTTAATTCTACGGACAAAGATTGCTTTTTTAGAACTGAGCATGTACTTTCCATTTTAGGGGGTATACCCCTGAGCACCCCTTTTTCTGCCTTCGCTACTAAGCATTGTTCTGGTAGCTCTTCAAATCTGCATAACTATTCTGCTCCGGTATCCATTTTCACGTCTTCTGCATCTTCGACTTATCCTCGTTCCATGCTTTGTAGTTTCCACTTAAACATTGTGTGGTGTAAAAATGGCAAACGAAACATTTTTTCTTATGTTGAAGTGAATGCAGGGCTGATGTTTAGCATTAGCAATGTGACTTCGGGCCTATTAGAGTTTGATTTTCAATCCAGTGACCCTTCGATGTGTGATTTCTGTTTTGACATGTTGATTTCCATTGACTTAGAATGTACTACCTTCAGGTAGATGGATATGATGGTTGTCTGCATTTGTTTACTTGACTACTCAGATATGATGCCGAGATGCTACAGTAGGAATTTGTGGTGCATTTCTCCCAGTTTATACTACCGTGCCTTCGGAACACCTGTCTTAGGCATACTCCAATGTCATTGGTGTTGTCCTCGTAGTAATACAATGTGGTGGTTGTGATTCAGCTACATTAGACATCTGATTGTCTGAATGTTGTGTGATGTTCACTCGTTTGATGTCTTATCGGGACATTATCTGGTAGTCATTTATGCTGTTGGTCATGTGATGTGTTGGTTAAAGATTAACTCTGTTCTTTTGATGGTTTATATTCATATCACATTTGCTGCTTTAACTACTTACATCTAAACTTTTATAGTGTAAACATGGAACCTGACATTGTCATTTGTGAAATGTTAGGTTGTAGTGAGCATAGTTCAATCAGAGTGTTGATTTAGCATATCCTTCAATACTTACTGTTATGAAATTGATCATGCGTAGGGAAGATGTTTTCTAACCTCTTAGTTATGTAGAACTAGAAAGCAAGAACTCATACACAGGATTAAAGCTGCAGCTTGTCTCCAGTTTTGCATGCTGGGAGTGTTATTTCTGACAAGATGAATCATGTCAGAAAGGAATACAAGCTAGATAGCTGTTGATTTTGGAGTGAGGTGGATTTACCAATGGACAGAGGAAGGGCAGAAGCACATCCAGAGAGAATTTTAGGAATGACATAGTTGGGGACATCTGGGCTTGTAGCTTTGAGCATTTCTTCTTCCATTTGCAATCTGCTCTTTCTTCTTTTTGTTCTTTTCTCTTTGTATATTATGTTTGCTGGTATGTAAAGTAAAATTATTTTGTTTGATTTGGTTTATATATTTAATAACAATGTATAAAAAGATTGGAAAGAATAATGTGATATACAATGTGGTTGTAAATCCATTTGATGGATCATTTTGCGTTGTTTATAGGTGCCATGTCGCTGGGTTTAACTAGATAAGTCCCCTTGGCAGTTTGTATATATTGCTCTATTATTGTGGACGATGAGGGCACTTCAAAGTGTCCAAATCAGTGTTCTGCAGTCAGCTTACCAGTTGTTACATTTACCTGTCAAGGGATGTGAATGATTCGGTCTAAAACCTTGTAGCCCATTTACTTCTCGAGTAAAGGTAGTATCATATGGATTGCATATTTGTGATTCGACTATGTAAATGTCTCATAAGGGTGGTTCTGCTTTGGGTGTGAGTGTGACCTTTGCAGTTTTATGAATCGATTGAAATTCTGGATTCTTGTGTTGTGTTGTCTTGCTGTCCCTCATTATGCTCATTTCAGAATTGTGTTTGTTTTTTGATTCATGTACTGGCAATCAAACATTGAAATATGGAATGAACTTGAATGATTTCGGCACTTATTTTGTGATAGCTTACACAGCATATATCAGTAACCTAGCAATATTGGTGATAACGTCATGGCAATTTATTTTTTTCATTCAAGTTTTTAATGCTATATGTTGATGCTGGATTATTGATATAGATTTTATTTTCATTTCCAGATTAAGGGCGGCCAGACCTGACTTCTTTTTTTATGGCTAGAAGTAACCACAGCCATATCCAGCTGCCAGAGATGGATCATATTCAACCCAAGAATGTTCCACACAATGAATCCCTGCCTTTAGGTAGCTGGACTGAATCCAATACACTATACTTTTGTGCATTGATCATAATTGTTATAAAATAAGTAATGTTTTCTGTTCTAATCTCAGGTCAGAAGCTTCTAGTGCACCGTCGAAGTGATGCACCTCTTAGAATTGATCCTTCAAGTCATGGGAATATGACAGTTAGATCAAATGACCTTCCATCTTCAAGTCATGCTGTGCAACCTGTAGGTTATAGAGTTGGGAACCAAGGGACCGCACATGCTTCCTTTGTTCATTGTCCTGCTGGAAGCTCCAGCAGCCATTTAGCAGAGCCTGCTGTGAGTTATCCACATAGATCTGAGGAAGGCTTTCCTCCAGTGAGTTCCCATATGGACAACAGAAGGACTGCAATGAAACGAAAAAATCCCATCATAAACCCTGTAGGGTTCAGTGCTAATGGTTATTATGTTGGAAGCTCTTCCAATACTCAGTTATCTAACTCAGTGCAGCCAAATCCTGCTCCACCTGCTGAGCCCTTTCTTCCTCAAATGCCTTTAAGCATTGGGCAAAGTGGTTGGAATGGCCAACACTTAATCCATCAAGAAGGATTTCAGAGGAATGTGAGAGCACGGCACAATCATAATGTTTCACTGGAACCCAGACCAGCTCCAACTTACACAGCAAACACCATTCATCTGCCATCATTTGGTTCAGCTGCAAGTGCTTCCCTAGGTACATCAGTGGAAAGGAACCAAGCACCTGTTTCTGTGCCAGCAAGAACTGTACCATCAGGTTTGTATTCGGTGCTTAATTAAATACGCTAGATATCTGATATTGTTTCTAACATGAGATCGTGGAAGCGAACTCGATCCTTGTAAGTTTCGTTGGTAGTCGCGTTCATGGCTTGATTTAAAACACTGGTTACCTGTCATTGATTTTGAATTGAACAAACCCATCCGTCCAATGTTATCACAGTTTTCTGTTGTTGATACTTACAGTGCAGGAGTTTTGATGGATTTTGTAGGTGCACCAGGACTCACTAGCAGAGCTCTGGAGAGGACTTACTATCCTGCTATTGGAAGCATCAACTTAAGTGTTGGTGCTGTTCCAACTGTCCCATCATCTGGCAGTGCAACATTTGCTAATGGTGGCTATGCTCCTAGAACTGTTCATGGTGGCTCTGTTCCCATCTACCCTCATCCAGCTCCCGCAGCTTCCTCTGGCTCCAGAGCAATGCCCCATGGGGCGGTCATTCGGAGCTATCCACCTGCTACTTCTGCAGCTACCTCTACATCCATGCGGATCGCTCAACCATTACCTGCCAGAACTGCTGCATCTTCTAGGCATGGAAGGCATGTCTCTGTAGGGCATGCTAGCAATGGAAGGAATAGAAGGGCTAGGAGCTCTTACTATGCTCTTCATCCTTTGATGCTCGAGGCTGAGGTAGATAGCTTTTTCTTTCCTGTTTCATGAAATTGAGTTAGTGTTTGTTGTAGAACTTGAAACTGATCTTGCTGCTGTTTGTGAAGCGGTTTATGATGCTGGACCAGTTGGTCTTTTACGAATCAAGAGCAGCAGCAGCTGACCCCCACAGGAACATGAGACTGGACATTGACAACATGAGTTATGAGGTAAATACCACATCTTGTTTCTTCATCTTTCTTGCTCCAGAATTTTGATCCTTTCTATTAACTTTACATTTCATTGCCGGCAGGAGCTCTTGGCTTTGGGAGAATTTATGGGTAATGTCAACACAGGGTTGGCTGATGAAAAAATTGCTAAGTGTGTGAGAGAAGTGGTCTGTTGCAGTTCTGACCTAACACAAAACGATCAAGATGACCAAGATGATGGGAGCTGTGTCATTTGCCTGGTACATTTTCTCAATACCTGTGTTTAACTGATGTCCATAAACCATGGCCTGAAACTGTCGAATTCTGACCTATGGATGCATTCTGGCAGGAGGGTTACAAAGACAAGGATGTGCTGGGAACACTGAAATGCAACCACGACTTCCATGCCGACTGCATCAAGAAGTGGCTGCAGACGAAGAATTCATGCCCGGTGTGCAAAGCAGCCGCGGCTTAGGACACCAGAGGAGCAGCAATTGTGCTCCTCGATCCATTCATTTTAGGCTCAGGTCATATTGTCCCATTCTAATTCTTTCCCTCCTAGCCATGTAAATAAATGCTCAAATCAGTTATTCCGTGGGTCGCAGTAAAGCCCAAATTCTTTTATTGTACTGTAACAATCAAGTTAAAAGTAAATTAACCATCAAGTGGTTACATGCTCATGTCGTGACCTTTTGAATTTGCCGACACTTTAATTTAGTTGCGAGGTGCATTTCTGCCAGCATTACCTTTCCTGGATGATAGGTTTGGTGCAGGAATTCTGAGATCACAAGTTCTACTCGATGGTGAAGTTGCTTAGAGGCAATCGTTGGTGCCTAGTAACTTCGGTTACAAGCTGTTTTAAAATGTTAGCTGAGATGTTTAAGCTGCAACTCTGCTGGTCATTAGCATTTTAGGCTGAGAACTCCTCTCTGCTCTTTGCCATCAGAAACTGTGCAATTGTGCATGTACATGGATGCGCCACCGTGCTGATGGAGACGGTTGGATCGGGTGTTAGCGTCGTAGCAGGCCGGAGCACACCGGAACCTGCCGTGCACGATGGCAACTCGATCGTAGTCGTTTTTGTTTGTTGCCGAGCTGGGAGAATTATTGGACCATTTTCCTGCCCTCTGGAGATCATGCGTTAGATGCACCGGCTATTCATGATGAAAGAAATGCACCAGCTGCTCGTTTACTTTTGTCCCTGAAATATTCCCTGGCGATCTGATTTGGTGACACCACTGGACAGAGTGTCTTTGTGGTGAGGAACAGAGCAGAGGAGCCTTGGTAGATCCTGATCTGCACTTCCTCTCTCTATGGATCCATTAGGATAATTGGATTGATCACGGAGTATTGGATCATCCTAGTTATTTTCATCCAACGTAACAGCATGGTTGCTGAAGTGCTAGTGGACAGTCAACTGTGAAACCTTGCACCTAGTACTGTACCCGAGTACCTACTTCATTTTCCAGAACTGTAAATCACCTATCGATTCGAGTTGTCCAATAACAAATTCTACCAAGGCTTTGTTTAGTTCACCTCCAAATCCCAACTTTGACACTATGCAAAAAGAAGATTCCCCATCACATCAAACTTGCGGTACATGCATGGAGTACTAAATGTAGACAAAATCAAAAACTAATTGTACAGTTTTGTTGTACTTTGCGAGACGAATCTTTTGAGCCTAATTAGTTAATATTTGGACAATAATTCACAAATACAAACGAAACGCTACAGTGTTGCTACAGTATTTTGGACATCCCAAAGTTAGGCAACTAAACAAGACCCAAATTACAAATCATCCTTGCTATTCGCCCGGCAAAGAGCCAAACATCAAAAAAAAAATGGCGCGGCAATTGATGCGCCATTTCATTCATTTGTCCCGTTCCAAGTTCCGTTAAATTGGCAAGATCGCTGCAGCTAATCAGTCCTCACACTAACCCTCTTCGCACCAAGCAAATCACCATCATTTCCACCTTGTGATGGTCAGAAAGAGGAGGAAAAAACCTGAGCCCCCTCCTGTGACTCACTCCATCCCCACTGCACTTGCTGGCTCGCTGCAGCTTGAAGCAACCCCGGCTGTTAGGCTGTTCCACCTCGGCAGCTCACCTCACCCGTTTGGTGCCCCGTAACTGTATCTGACTTACCCCCACCACCTCTCTTACAGCTCACTCCTCTCATGCCCCTGCGCCCTGTGCCGGTGTGCCCCCAACCTCGTTATAAGTGGCCGCGTCACAGGCCTCCCTGCCACACTGATCGAGCTCCACTGCATTGCTTGCGATCGCGTCGCGTCGGGTGCACACTGCACTTAGGCAGTCGCTAGCTAGCGGTAGCGATCACCATGCAGGCCATGCGGAGGCTCGTGCGCGTGCTCGTGGTGCTCGGCGTGGCCGCCGCCACGGCGTCGGCGCAGCAGGGCCCCACGGCGGCGCCGGCGACGCCCACGCCCACGACGCCAGCGACCCCAGCGGCACCGGCCACGCCGACGCCGGCGACCCCAGCGGCGCCGGCGCCGGTGGCCGGGACGACCAACATCACCAGCATTCTTGCCAAGGGCGGGCAGTTCAACACCTTCATCCGGCTGCTCAAGTCCACGGGCATGGCGTCGCAGATCGACAACCAGCTCCAGAACAACGGCAACGGGCTGACGGTGTTCGCGCCCACGGACAACGCCTTCACCTCCCTCCCCTCCGGCACGCTCAACTCCCTCTCCGACCAGGAGAAGAACGCGCTGGTCCAGTACCACGTCGTCTCCACCGCCATCCCCAAGTCCCAGTTCGACACCGTCAGCAACCCGCTCCGGACGCAGGCCGGCAGCGCCTCGCCGGGGGAGTACCCGCTCAACATCACCTCCGATGGCAACCAGCAGGCGAACATCTCCACGGGGGTCGTCAACGCCACGGTCGACAACGACCTCTACTCCGGCGACAACCTCGTCGTCTACCAGGTCAACAAGGTGCTGCTGCCGGCGAAGCTCTTCGGCCCGGCCGTGGCCCCCGCGCCCGCGCCGCTCGCGCCGGCCAAGAAGAAGGGCAAGACGCCGGCATCGGTTGCGGACTCGCCCGAGGCGGCCGAGGCGTCACCGGACGCGACCGCGTCGCTCGCCGCGGCGAGGGTGACGAGGGGTGGCCTCGCGGCGGCTCTTCTTGCGCTGGCCGGCGTGTGGTGGGGGCTGTAGTGACGGGCTGACGGCGACGAGAGTGTGAGGTCTCCATGACGTCATCCATGCCATCTTTTTGTATACTTTTTTTTTGTTTGCAGGTCTTGTCGGTCTTTTCGTTTCGCTTTTACTTTGGCCATTTTTTGGATGAATTGTTTCTTCCTTGCCATTGCAATTGCTAGGAGTATTGTCGTGTAATGTTGTCGTTCCATTTTTATGTAATTCTACTAAATAACAAATATGAGTTGTGTATATTTCAGTACCCCGTTGTATTTAATTATCTTATCAGGGTTTTATTCAGAAACGTGAAAACACTAGTTTATCAGACTGCTCTCAGGAAGATAAAGTTCACCTGCCCGGTTCCATGAATAATCACTAGAGCAATGTTGAAGCACATTCGTTGGCAAAAATTGACACGATGAAAATGCAAAGAGAGAAACAATTTTCCACGAGATCCAGGAAAATATGCACCAACATTACATGGTACAACAATAACTAATTCTACAACCTCTTTCTCAAAACAAGAAACAAAGAAAAACTAGCTTTACAACCTGTGGAAGTGTAAGAACTAAGAAACAAGACGTTCAGTTAAAATTTGTCAAATCCAAATCAATCAATCAAGAAGGTCGCAATGAGCTTTCCATGCTCGAAGTCTTGCAGTTGCATTACGGCAACATGGACTAGAAATCGATTGCCCACCCCTTCAGTTGTACGTCGACTCATCTGGAAACATATCCCTGTCATCGCCACCGGTTGTTGCAGCATGGTCCAGTATCCCAAAATGTTGTGGTAAACTCTCAGTGCAGGTCTGCATGCAGGACAATCTTGGTTCTTGGGTAAGCGATTGCTGTTCCTGACTTTGAGCCAGACAACCACAGGCAGATTTTGCTACCTCTTCAAGGCTATCTGCACCTTCGATTTGAATCCTTTGCGGACTGGTTATTTTTGGCATGCCGTCTGTGAGGGCTTGTGGCTTGGGACAGTTGACGAGCATCGGCGCTCGAAATGTGGCGTTAGGATGACACGAGGAGGGTTCACTTGCATCTTTCTGTAGAGATCATGCGCACCTACGTTGTGGTGGATTTAGGCTTGTGTCTGGTCCAATCTGAAAAATTTCAAAGTATGCACAACCTTTAGTCCTATATTGTTAATTTAAGAAAAGGTTGTCTTGCTTAAATATGGGAGTCTCCTCTCTATGCAAAATAGGTGCAAATGAGAGAGAAGGAGACTGTTGCTACACGCATGCAGCTCGCGCGCATTTTCGCTTGACTTGTGACTTGCGACGAGCACAACACGTACGTGTATGGAGGCTATTATTTGTGCAGGTTCTATTTTTTATATGCTGAGCCTAATGACGCTTCAATGTGATTGAAACTGCCATTTTAAACAGTAATAAGGTGCGCTATTTGATTGTAGCAATTTCTGTCATTCAAATGGGCAGTTTCTATTGCTTGATGAGGGGAATTGATGCGCTATGAGAGCCTATAACACTAGGAGACATCCTGGTTGAGAGGCACGCTGTCACATGCTCGCCTCCCAACTCGAGCACTCCATTTTCGCTATGCTAAACTTCTTGCTGCTGCGCCTCGTCAACCTTTGAGTTCAGCATGTACCAGACTTGAAGGAAAGCGTGATCTCCGAAACCACTGCCGCGAGACTCCTGCATGGGGTGGCAATCAGGTTTATGGGCAACGTCTACACGCGACCGCTTGGTGATTCTGTGACATCTACTTCAACACGATCGACTATATTCTGCGCAAAATCATTAAGTAATTTCCCTGCGCAATCCTGTTCTAGTCAGTATGTTGCCTATTTACATGTGTTATATGCTTGCATCATTTTTATCTATGTATTTTTCCTCCATATAAAATCTGGATTGTATTTTAGGCGCATATTTCCAACATGTTGTACTCCCTTCATTTCAAATTATAAGTCGTTTTGGCTTTTTCTAAGTGCATACAAATATCTATACACTAAAAAAACTAAAACGATTTCTAATTTAGGACGGAGATAATAAATATCAAATACGTAGCACAATTCAAATTTAGGAAGAGTAAAATTTGTTCACCCCTCATGCCTTGGCCTACACGCTCTGTATCCATCTTAACAGCCGCATCTGCTCCTTCGTTCTACAACACCTGCAGATCAGGCGGTTGACAGTTCCATTTTTGGTGGAATTTGGGGGCATGAGATGCAGCTGTTTAGGCGCAAGTTATATAATAAAAAAAAATGTCTGCTAAAGAGTAAAATACACAAGCAGCCTCTAAACTTGCGAGGGTACGCCACTTAGGTTTGTCAGCATGAAAAATATATTACTAGGTCCAGAAGCTTTTTAAATTGTTCGTTGCGGATCTATACCTATCCATATGTGCACATATCATTTACATGGCATGCTGTGCACGTTACACCGAGTAGAAATTCATTTTCTATCCTCTTACGCCTAATCTTATCTTATCTTATCAATCCCTGCCATCCTTTTGATACTGAAAACGGCAAATTTGCATCAACACCTCTGTAAACACTCAGTTTTCCGACCATACTATCTTTGCTACTCCAAAGCATCGGTCTGACGAATGTGCACAACATTAGTCCAATAGTATGGTCTGGGGTAATTGTATCCATTCCGCGCGTAATTCCGCCGTTCAAAACTATGTCAAGTCTTCCGCTGTTGCTTTTAATTCTGCAACGAAAAAAAAAATCTCGCGGTTGGATTGAAGGGCACCAAGACAAAGATAAGAGTGGGAGTTTGCGGCATATTACCAGTTAGTTGATTATTAAGCATGGAAGATGGCTGACCTGACCATATGGGAACTCGTTGGCCATGACTGCTGCACCAGCGATCGTCACTATCTGGAACTGGAAGCGAGGAAGACGAGAGGACGCACCTGCGATCCGTGGAACGGTAGAAGCTGCCAACCCCGTAGAGCTAAGAGTTGGCCTGGCCTGGGACAGGAAGATAAGAAGGGAGATCACAGTACGTCGAGTCGGCGACGACAGAGCCGCCGCGGTCCGACCAAAACTGGACCGGCTCCACCGGCGAACAAAACGCCAAGGCGCTGTGTTCTGGAGCGAAACAAGAAAGAAGAAGAAGAAGAAGAAACCGGGGCCCTTGTTTCCATGTCAGTAGCAAGTGGGGAACGCCGCAATCCATCCATATCCGGCAGAGGAAATACACGTGAGGTGGTGCTGACCGCTCCTCCCTGCGAACGCGGCTGTGGTGGTGTGGCCGCAGGCCGGGCTGCAGCCTGCAGCCTGCAGCTGCTTCGCGAACCCACCCACACACCACACACCAGCCCCGAAGGTGGAAAGCCAAAACCGGGGGCCGGAACCTGCCGCGGCATCGGCCCATGCAGGCAGACTTGCGGCTGCTGATTCATCTGATCCTCTCCTATTTTTCTTTCTTCGCTCCCAAGACAGGAACGGAGCAGCTCGCAAGTGCAGCTCACCTCACCTGCGGCCGCAAGTGGATCTTCCTCCCTCCAACAACTCCATCTGCTCTGCACGGCACCTGCATTGCTTGCCTCTGTGCCGGGGAACAGCGCGTGCCGTGCCGGCGAGAAAAATATTTTACACCTTTTTCCATCCCTGGAATCCGAGCTATCCGATCGCTCCCAAGTTGACGATTTTTATCGCTTTATAATCTTTTCTAATAAAAAATGGCTTTATTTCGGATTTTCGCTAGTGGGAAGGTGCACAAGTGGACCCCGTATCCAGTTGAGTTTAGAACCCCCACTGCCCCACGTGACGAGGGATCGATCGACAGACCGCGTAACATTCATATCTTACAGACTACGTCTGCCCCAACCAACGTGGGCAACGATTTGATGGGAGAACAACAAATGAAATTTTTTGCAACATCCTGCAACCTCTACAACAAACTGAAAAGAAACTACAACAACGTACTCCCTCTGTATAGGAAAAGAAAGTTGTTTTGGACAAGGTTTGGATCAAACATTGAAAATATAAATCATGAATAATTTTTAAGTTGTTGAGTTTGAAAATGTGAAAGACATATAAATAGATTTGTCTTGAAAAATACTTTCATAAAATATATACATATATCACTTTTGGATAAATATTTTTATAAAAACAAGGAGTCAAAGTAATGCTTTGAAGACCGTGTCGCTGTCCAAAACAACTCCCTTTTCCTATATGGAGGGAGTATACAAATACTGACCGAAACATCTAAAAGCAGTTATTGAAACATATGAAAATAGTTGTTGCAACACTTCGCACCTTTTTTTTCTTTTCTTCTTTTCGTGCTTAAAATAATATCCATTGGGAAAAGGGAACAGCTAAATCTGCCTGTGCTCATAGAATTTTTTGATTGTGCTGTCTGTTTATATAGACCTTGTATGTGTTTACTCTTGATTTTGTTTTCTGAAATGTGCACTCAGAGTTCCTATTTTTATTGTTGCGATGTCATGCAGTGTACCTGATTGTATGTCCAATACCATTGGTCCCAAAGGAAGATCCTAACAGAGAGAGAACTATTTATATAAATTTAGTGAAGTTATCTGCAAGCAGACAATGTCTGCGATCATGTTATGCCTTTTACGTCATGACAATTTCACTCAAATTATAGGGACCTACACATATTAGTACAGTATACCGGGATCCCCGGCCAGGATCGAACCTGCTGCTCAGTGGGCGGGCGCAGCAGCTACATGGACCCCTTTCTTTATGTAGAGAGGGGCTTCGACCTTCTTAGGAAGAGCCGTACGAGGCTGCTTACATATGGTTCGGGGGAGTTGCCGCTGGGGACCATGATCGAGAAGGCATTTTATTTGCCGTAAAAAGATGAAATTTATCATAGGGGATAGGATCCATCTGCTCTCTCTCTATTTTCTTTGATGCAATTTAGAGAGAAAGAGCGGTGCGAACTAAAAAAAAAGATAATCGGGAGATGATTAAAAAAAAGATACATAGACATCTAAAGTAAATGTACAAGTAAATCAAGTGATTGCAACATTTTCAAAGGTATCTCACAACAAATCAAACGAACTATTGCAACATTACACATTTCTGTAAAAGATTAGGTGAAAAACACCTGCAAGGCTGCAACATGAAAAAAATGTTTTTGAAACAATTTCAATAAATACCCGCAACATGCCTACCAATGAATCGAGACGTGATGGCCTCCTTGCTGGAACGGAGCACCGACGGCTCCAAATCGCGCGCCTCTGCACTCACCAGTTGCCATGTAGTAGTTTGCCCACAATAAGGTCGTGCTCATCATAGAGGAACTCAATGCCATAGAAAAGATCCTCGTCGGGGCAGGCCATCACCACTGTGGAATCATGGAGATGCCATTGATGCCATGGACGAGCTCTAGGACCCTCACACATGGACAGTTGCCGCGCTATCGACAGCTTCATACTGGGAAGGGCTGAGCTACAACCGACCTCGCTCGAAGGAGGACCATGCGCGACGCCGCGACGGAGGGGCCACACCACCAGAGCTCAGGTTTGAGCTCGTGCGCATGCTAGAGAGAGAGTTTTTATGTGTGGAGGCGAGAGAGAGAAAGAGAGAAGGGAGGGGAATGGCTGAATAGGTGGTCGAAGGAGGAGGGGCAGAGGATAAGGATGCAGGAGAGACAAAGAGTCTAACCCGTTGACTGGTGTCCGATATTTTTTAACTAGATCGGACGTTCTCACGGAAGCATTACCGTTAGTTTAGCCATTTTTTTTTCATGGTAGGTATGGCCATTTTTTTCATGACTAGTTACTTGCACTCAAACACAATGTTCCTGCAAACACAATGTTCCATTTGCTTAGTTTTAGCCTCCTTGTTCGAAAAGGAAATTGTCGTTCTTGACACCAGACTTGATTACCGAGATGTACTATTTAACCTCTGGTGATTTAGTTTTCAAGACCAGTCTCGCCGAGCTATTTTTGAAACTTCATGCAAGAACATTGGTTACCAAAGTTTTATCATGGAAGGAGGGGCAAAGTCACTAGATGCCAAAGTCATACGTTGAAAAATTTACAAATAAAATAACCAGGAAAACGGGGCTTGTACACAGTACACATACGTAGAAAAGAACAACGGGATTAGATAATCAAGAGGCCACGGCCCAAGGGCGATGCACCAAGCTAGGACGCCCCGGCTCAAGATTGCCTGGGTCCCACCTCCACATGCTTACATGGAACGTTGCCGACCACATAAACATTTCTCCTAGAACCTCGTGCTACATATGCTAGCACAGTATATTTTGTAAGAAAAATTAACTTGAATTAAAAGCGTCCGTAAACATATATCAATTTTGAAAAAAAAAGGCAAAGGAGAACACTGGGGCCCAATGCAATGACCGACATGGGCCACCTCTATAAATGGGCCCCTCCCATCGTTACCTCCGAAGCCACCGTGACATTGACACCCACCACACCCACAACCACAACGACCGCCATGTCCACCACCACCCCACCGCCACCGGCGCCACAAGCTCACGGCGGCCGCAATGGCAGCATCCCGTCGTTGTCGCCTTCCAACGAGTCCTTCTCCAGGTTCTTCGAGTCCTGGATCGCCGAGCAGTCCCGCGACCTCGCCGCGCTCCGCGCCGCGGCGTCCGCGGACCCGCCCACCCGGGAGGCCGACCTCCGCCGCCTCGCCGACCGGGTGCTGGGCCACTACGAGCACTACTACCGCACCAAGGCCGCGGCGGCGGCGGTTGACCTGCTCCGCATGTTCACCCCGTCCTGGACCTCCACCACCGAGAACCTCTTCCTCTGGTGCGGCGGCTGGCGCCCCACCGCCGCGCTCCACCTGCTGTACACCAAGTCGGGTATGCAGCTCGAGCACCAGCTCCCCGCCTTCCTCAACGGCGGCAGCCTCAAGGCCGACCTCGGCGACCTCAGCGCCGGGCAGCTCCAGGACGCCGACCAGCTGCAACGCCGCACCATCAAGAGAGAGCGCGAGATCGAGGACGCCGCCGCGAGCGCACAGGTGTGAGTCAAATAAATCGATTCTTCGGTGATTTTTTTACGGAAAAAAAGATCTTCAGTGAGCTGATGAGAGGGGCGTGCAGGAGGCGCTGGCGACGGCGAAGATTTTGGAGCTCGCCGGCGGCGGCGGCGGGGTGGACGCGGATGCGATGGAGCGGGAGATGAAGACGAAGGCGGACGGGATGAAGCGCGTGCTGGAGATGGCGGACGCGCTGCGGCTGGAGACGATGCGCGGGGTGGTGGCGCTGCTCCGCCCCGCGCAAGCCGTTCACTTCCTCCTCGCCGCCGCCGAGATCCACCTCGCCGTGCACGACTTCGGCTGCCGCAAGGACGGGCACGCCGGCAACGCCGCCGCGCCGGCGCCGCAGCAGCCGTAACGGCGCGTGGCAGCTGGCCTGGCGCTCGCTTGCACCTCCTCCCCCCGCCAAAGCGGCCGCCGCCGCTGCTTTGGTCAGCACGAGCTGTCGCGATAAGGCTCTGACCTTTTGTTTTCTGTTGGCGTGTGTGGTGTGCGCCTGTACCATGTCGCTGTCTCTCCAGTACTGAGCTGTCAGTGTTCGTATTGTTTAGGAGTATATGACCTACGAAGTACGTAGTACGGTAGTAGAACTGGTGTTTGTTTGAGCAGAGTCGCCGGAGTAGGGGAATATTAGGGGTGATTGGTTCCAGAACCTCCTAAAATTTCTCACATAGGATATTCAGATATTAGGAGTATTAAACATAGATTAATTATAAAGTTAATTGCAGGGTGTTAATTGGCGAGACAAATTTGTTAAGGCCCCGTTTGGGTTCAAGGAATTGGAATCTATTTAATGGAGTAGGCTAATTTATGTTGGAATGTGTCATTCCACAACTTTCCAAAGTTTAGATATAAGCCTATCTTAAATTCATGGGGTGGGAGATGGAAATTGATTATATAGATTATGGTTATTAGATGGAATTCAATTCTTATAGCACGCTCTTAGACTCGCTTCTCTATAGTAGAAGTGCAGTATACAAGTATCTCTCCCATATCACCAACTATAATATACAACTATATTCCACATATAATTATATTAGCTTAATTAATTTGTGTCTAAATTATGATTATTAGGATGGAATTCAATTCCAATGATCCAAACGGGGTCTAAGTCTAATTAGTCCATTATTTGATAATATGATGCTGTAATAAACATGTGCTAATGATGGATTAATTAGGTTTAATAAATTCGTCTTGCGAATTAGCCTCCGTCTGTGTAATTAGTTTTATAATTAGCTCATTGTAATTAGCTTTATAATTAGCTCCTGTTTAATCCTCTAATTAGTCTTCCAATATTCGATGTGATATGAATTTTAGTCCGGACTAAAGATCCAAGTACTCCGTATAAGATTTTTCACTGCAGTAATGCCCGAATTACCCAAACAAAAATCTCGTCTCAAACAATGCTTAAAACTCTAATTCTTTCCTTAGTCTCCTATCATGCCATAAAAGTGACGGCTGAATTGATCAAAGAGTCAAAGACCACTCTTGCTGTTTGTGCAGTTGGTTAAAGCTCAAAAGTATTAGTTTCCAGTTTCCACTACGACTACATATTCCGGTTTGTGCTTAGTTGGAAACGTACTTTCGGACTAAAATCATGTAAATTACCAGAGATTTTTTTTGAAAAAAAGCAAATTGCGAGCATTCGCCAAGAAGGGAAGAACTGAAAACCAAATTGTGTATAGGGAAATGGATAAGAATTCAACTAAGCCCAGAACGGAACAAAACAACAAATTGCAAAACCTCGGCCCAGGACTACTTCTGTGGGCTGTTGACCTGCTGTTTTTTTTGGGGGGCATAGCCAGATGAACCCAAAGCCCAAGTATATGAAGAAAGCACAAAACATCCGGCCCAATTTATAAAAAAGAGAAGGAAAATATCGTGGATCACTGGATCGACCTGCAAAAAGGCCACTGCTCACATATCTCGCGCTCGTCCCCCTCAAAAAAAAAAAAACAAAACATATCTCGCGCTCGCCGCCACCACCGTCTCCGGCGACGACCACGCCGCCGGCCATGCCGTCCTCCTACGCTGCCGCCGCGGCCGGATCCTCTTCCCGCAAGACAAACCGCGTCCCCACCGCCGCCGCGGCCGGATCATCTTCCCGCAAACCGAACCTCACCTCCACCGCCGCCGCAGCCACTGCTCGCCCACGCCCACCAGCACCCTCGCCGTCGCCGGCACCCGCGCCACCGGCGGCGAACCCTACCGCGGTCTCTGACTCCGATCCCTCCTCCTACTCGTCCTCCTCGGGGGATGAGGCTGATCTCACGGCCTCCGACTCGGCGACCGCCTCCGTCGTCTCCGCCTACCTCTCGGTCGCCGGCGAGGGGGCCGACCTCTCGAAGGTCGGCATTTTCCTCTCCTCCGCCGCGCGCCGCCGATCGCCGCCGTGCCTGATCTGCTTCGACCCCATCCGCCCCTCCGATCCAGTCTGGTCATGCTCCTCCTCCTGCTTTGCCATCCTCCACCTCCCCTGCATCCAGTCATGGGCCCACCAGTCAGCCTCCGGCGCTGCCGTGCCGTGCCCAACCTGGGGCTGCCCCAAGTGCCGCTTCGCCTACCCCAAGTCCCAGACCCCCACCTCCTACCTCTGCTTCTGCTCCAAGACTGCAGACCCGGCTCCGGACCCCTGGATCCTCCCCCACTCCTGCGGCGATGTTTGCGGTCGCCGCCTCAATGCAAATCTCGACTCCGGCTGTGAACACACCTGCCTACTGCTGTGCCACCCAGGGCCGTGTCCACCATGCCCGGCTGTTGTGCCAAATGCGCCGTGCTTTTGTGGGGCACACTGGGAGCCTCGACGCTGCGCACATCAGCGTTACTCTTGTGCAGGGAAATGTAACAAACGTCTTAGCTGTGGACTCCACCGGTGTCCGGTGAATTGCCATGATGGGCCCTGCCCGCCGTGTGCAGTGCGGGGGAAACACAAATGTGAGTGTGGAGAGACAATGGAGGAGAAATTGTGCTCTGAAAGGGTTTTCCAGTGCAAGAGGGAGTGTGGTGGGATGTTAGATTGCAGGAAGCATAAGTGTGAGAGGGGGTGCCATGGGGGTAAGTGTGGGGAATGCCCACTCCGAGGTCGGCGCACTTGCCCGTGTGGGAAGAAAGATTATCCGAAGTTGGAGTGTGATGCAGAGGCTGCCACATGTGGGTCTACTTGCGAGAAGGTGCTTGGTTGCGGACGACACAGGTGCCCTGAGCGCTGCCATCGTGGTCCTTGTGATGAGACTTGTCGGCTTGTGATCACAAAGTCCTGCCGTTGTGGGGGTCTGAAGAAGGAGGTATGTATCTTGATCTTATACAGCATGTTTGTGAAGGATCAAACCATAAAAAATGCAAAACTCAATTTAGAGACATTACTAGCATCAGTTCTCATAATACAAAAATCAAGTGATAGTGCTTAGAGACATTACTAGCATCAGTTCTCATAATACAATTGGATGTTTGGATGCCTCTGTGCTTTAAATTCGTTTGGATGGCAGAGTTTTATTTTTTACACTTTTATATGCAAATGACCTAACAGAGTAACAGTTAGTTAAGTAGTGACTTCTTATTTTCCACTGTCCTCAAATTGGTCAAGTATGTTGTGCAACAAGCAATTCCTCTAATATTGAATTTTATAGCTCGTGATACTTCTATGCTATTAATTAGTGAAGTACTCGGATGCAAGTTCTTAAGCTCTCTTGTTCATGTGATGCACTGATCAGGTGCCATGCTACCAAGAATTGACATGTGAAAGGAAATGCCAACGTTTGCGAAACTGTGGCCGCCATGCTTGTAAACGACGTTGCTGTGCTGGCGATTGCCCACCCTGCTCTGAGGTGCATCTTTTTTTTCTCCCTTTTGCTATGGTATTAGATCTATCATGCACTAAAAGAAAGATATATCTTTTTGTAGACTTGTGATAGGAAGCTCAGATGTGGGAACCATAAATGCCTTTCACCATGCCACAGGTACTTTCTGAACCCCAAATCAATTTACATTTTGAGCCATGTACTTGCACAACACACTTTGCCAAAATGTCGAATCTGCCATATATGTGCTGACAGATAGTAACGTCTAGCTTGTTGTTTGGCAGAGGTGCTTGTTCACCTTGTCCTCTGATGAAGACCATTTCATGCGCCTGTGGGAAAACATGCTTTGAGGTTGAACTCGGTAGACTCTCAGTTCTGTCATTCATTTCCTTTGAATAACTTATGTTTCTGCTGTCTGCTTCATTGGATAAGGTTGTTTGCTAAAAATTTTTTATAGGCCCATCGCACACAAATTACTCATTAAAAAGGAAATGAATAAAACTTCAGAAGTGTCTCCTGTTTCAACTTCTGTATATCGTGTTAAGTAGTTGTACCATTGTTGCTAAGTTTTATTACCGAGACTAATAAGCAAATTCTATTGCAGGTTCCTTGTGGGACTGAAAAGAATCAGAAACCACAGAAATGCTCAAAGAAATGCAACATACCTCGCCTTTGCAGGCACAAGCTTGAATGTCGGGTAATCTTCTGTCTTCTTCTACGGGTATAACCATAATATATACACATTGGTTTCATGTGATAAAGTCTAGATATCTTTATTTCAGTTGTTTGGCACTGTCTTTGTATGCAATTTATAATTGTAATAGTAGGTTTGGGTGCTTTTGCTGTTACAAATGGGTTCTCAGAATTGATGTGATATTTGATTCCTTCCCTTAGCCCCACAAATGCCACTATGGAGCCTGCCCACCTTGCAAGCTGACCTGTGGTGAAGAACTTTCCTGTGGCCACATATGTAAAGAAAGGTATGTGTTTCACTTTCACCTACAATGGATGTGCCATTGAATGGTGCTCGTACTTTCACTTCCTCTGATGCCTTGACAATTTTCACATACTACACAGGTGTCATGGCCCTATTTCTCCTCCAAACCCCGAGTTCACACTAAAACCAACAAAAAAGAAAATGGAAAAGCACATAGAATGTACACCTGGAACACTGTGCCCACCATGCAAAGAGGTGGTTGTAGTGCCATGCTTTGGGCAACATCTTGGCCAAGAACGCGCTGTAAGTTTTTGTTAATACTGTAGTCTTTTGGTTGATTTATTACTGCCCCCCCTTTTCCTCTGTTGTGTGGTGCACACAGATGACTGCTTGCAAACCAGAATACAGAAAACACACACTTCATTTCTGTTTCTTGCAGATGCCTTGTTCCAAATGGAGGCCGTTTCCCTGTCAAAATTTATGTGGGAATCCTCTTCTTTGTGGCAACCATTATTGTACGAAATCTTGCCATGTGTTAGAGGTCCCATTGAATCAACCTGAAGGAGATCCTCTACCATCTGTCAGTAAAGAGAGCACACTTGCTGAGCCTTGTGAACAATGCAACCTTCCTTGTCAAAGGGTTTGTTACTCTCTTTCATGTAAAACAACATTACTTTAGTTTGTTTTACAAAGCTTAATGTGAAGAAGCTACTGCATTTCCGTATGCCTTTTAAGCTTGGTGCAGGATATTGACTCTAATGTTTTGTTTCAGGTTAGGGAGCCTTCTTGTTCACATCGTTGCCCTTTGCGATGCCATCCGAGCGATTGTCCACCTTGCAAAGTCCTTGTTAAAAAACCATGCCATTGTGGTGCTATGGTACATGCTTTCGAGTGTGTGTATTTTAACAACTTAAAAGCTAAAGAACAGGTTAAAGTGAGGTCGTGTGGCGGCCCATGTCATAGGTCAGTCGCTAAATCTCTTCTTGGCTCCTTACTATTTCTGTTTTGAAGTTGGTGAACTACTCTGTTGTTACTAATCTTGAACACAAATTTCCATAACTTTGTTTATATTGTATCAAGTATTTGAACATATTTTTTGAACAGGAAACTACCAAATTGTTCCCATCTGTGCTCAGAAGTATGTCACCCTGGTACATGCCCATCGGTTGATCAGTGCATGAAAAAGGTATGGTTTGAGTCTCTCAACATACATATTCAGACTTTCAGAGTGTTTAGTGTGGAACGACTAGCAGTAATGTCAATTGGTACAAAGTGCTTAATCTGTGATGCTACAATGCTTATCTGCTGGAACTGTAGTCCAGTGAGAAGTTCTATTTAGCACAAAGTTTGTTTACAGTTTGAACCTGCGGTTAAATTATATTTGTTTAATCATACTTATCATACTCACTCTATGGTATCTCATTCTATCTATCAAGGTCAATGTCCGTTGTGCATGCAACACGCTGAAGCAAGAGTGGATATGCCAAGATGTCCTTAAGGAATACCGCAATTCTGGTCGTGATCCAAAAGAAGTGCCCAAAAGTCAGTTTGGAGCTGGCTTACTTGCCTGTGGTGAAGACTGCAAGAAGAAGGTGAAGGTGCAAGATTCCGAGTTGCATCTCCGGAAAACCCAGGAGAACAAGGTACTAAATGCTACACCTTTAAATACAGAACCTTTTATATCTTAATTCTGTCATTTTTTGCAATGTTTTTGCCATCAAGCAATCAAATTTGTAGCTATTGGTGCTTTTTCGCTCATTTCCTGTGTTTTCCTTATAGATTCCCGCTATGGAAGTTGCAAATGTGCCCAAACGCAGGAAGCGGCGTGATCGTGGACAAGAGGTTGAAGTATCAAAATTCCAGGTGTGTACTATACAATACAAATGTGCTGCTTTCATTGAGGAAAAAAGTGCTCCTTATGACAAATTTATATGTTGCAGGAAGTCAAGACCTACGTGCTGAGAGTGCTGCTGATTATTTTTCTATCGATGATTATCGCTGCTGGATTGTACCTATTGTGGAAGGGTATATTCCGGCTTTCTGACTGGATGAATGAAATGGAAGAGCAGAGGACCAGTCGAAGGCATCCGAGGGGTGCAATGTTGTAGAAAAAAGATCATAGTTATTTTTCACCAAGTAATCATTATCGAGATGTGGATCAATAAATGGCAGTTCAGTTCTGATGGATTGAACTTGGAGGGTAGTGAAAGATGTCACCGATTTGTTTCTCACTTGTGTCATTATAAATTGATTGGCAACTGTTTACATCGTGTATTGTTATTTTTTTTTGCGAGCATGTATTTGTTGTAAATGAACAAATGATACAATCAATATATACTTTATCACTTCTATGATCCTATCTGGTAAGAATCTGTGAATTACTCGGACTCGGAGCATCCTTTAGCCAACTGCATTCGTGCATTTCGTGCAGCCAGCGTTGCATGATTGTCATAGTATGCTCTTTTTTTTTTTCCTTCTTTTGCGTGATTTGTATTTGGCTGAAAATGTTCATCTCTAGGACAGTAGGACTAGTAGAACTTGTGCTACAAATCGAGTTCAAACTTTCAAGGTATCTCTTTACAGTTGCATAAATTTATTCAAAGTGAATTTCATAAATTTCGAGGCACGCATTTTTTAGATATATAAATCCATTCCTAGACATAAAATCTAGTATTTTCTGGATTAAAATCCATTTCTTTATCAACCTTTCCTCGCGTGTCCGGCGCTCCAGATCGGCTCGGCTCTGGCCCCCATGCGCCCATCGGCCCATCCCATCTGACCGTCTCGCCTCACCTTCGCCCCCGCACCAGTGACTCGACTTCTTCCGCGAACCGCCACCGCCACCTCACCCACCACCTCGCCGGAGATCACGAGAGGAAGCCTCGCCGCCACCCTCCATGGGGGACGCCGCCGCCGGCCGCGGCCACGTCGTCTACCCTCCCCGCTCTGCCGAGGACATCTTCAAGGACTACCGCGCCCGCCGCTCCGCCATCCTCCGCGCCCTCACCCACGGTCAGTGAACTCGCCCCCCCCCCCCCCCAAGCAATCCCCACTGTCTTACTTGTTGGTGTTTCTGTCGGGATTTGATGCTTGTGCTTGCGTGATCCGGTGATGGAAATTTCAGAAGCCTAGGCTGTTTCCCCTCTTTTATATATTAAAAAAAGGGAGCTGCTAGCGCCTGGACGTCCGATCCGGGCGCTGGTGTTGGACGGTGGGGTGTCCGTATGATTGGAACTGTATTGACTGTTGGATAGAAATAAAACTTCCCACCACAACATTCACGTCGCATGCAACATGACCTTTTCCTCCAGCTTTTTCATCGCCATGGTCATCTGCCACATGAGTTCAAGGTGTGTCGTTTCCTCCATAACTCCCACCAAAACATGCTTAGGAGCAAAATCAGCTGAAACATGTGAGTGTCTCCTCCAAAGAATCGAGTTCCCACTACTGAAGATCAAGCATATGTCTCTCGTCCCCAACATATTGTTGCCAAAAAAAAACCCCTACAAAGACCACAACACGAAAATAATGTAATTGCAACATGTAAAATCGCTTGCTGCAACATGGAAATGCTAATAACAATGTCCAAATTCGCTGACTGTGACATTGCAAAAAAGGTAATCCCAGCATCTAAATTCACTTGGCGCAACATTTAAAAACGTCAAAAACTAATGGAACATCCAAACACAAAGGCTGCAACACCAAAAAGAGACTGCAACATCAAAAAGAGATTGCAACATCAAAACTCACTTAATGCAACACTTAGAATCTTCAATTGCAACATCCAAAAAATCCCAAATTCTGCAACATCACCGGAAGATGTGGTTCTCCCTGTGCTCACTTGGACAGCAGCAACAAACATGGAGTGGCGCTTGCAGGCGACGGAGCTGAAGACGAGGGGCATGTGCTTCCGGGGAGGTCAATGGTGTGGTCCTCCCAGTCCCAAACGGCAAAATTGAAGGGAGCAAGGAGGTGTGGCTGTGCCGGCCGCTGGCGACGGGGTAGGGACTTGCGGCGGTGAGGGAGCATGAGCAGGAAGCAGAGCGGTGGCCAGCGCGAGAGGAGCTGATCAGCGGCCAGCGGCCATGATGCGGATCCTTGTCACAGCCGTGAGGGAGAGGGAGAGCTCGGAGAGAGATGAGGCGTGTGCGGTGTGGAGCAGGAAAGAACAGAAATTGCGGTGGAAACTTGTGGAGCAAATAATGCCACGTGTCCGTCCGATTTTTTATAAGGCTTCGGACAACTGTTCCATGCGCAATTTCACAATGGACGAGCTGGGATTTTGGAGCATGTTGCCAGTTTGTTGATCTCATAGCGAGATGGTTTTGATCACAAGGAGATGCCATTCTTGGTTGCCTACGGTGTTGCTAGGATCCATAGTTTTGGTAGATGTTTCCTTCCTCAAGAGGATTTTCAACTTGTGCACTGAAGTGGAGATGGTAAAGTTAATTGACTCTCTTAGCAGTAGTTCTGACGCAAAGCGCACTGCTGTTAATGTATTCTGTGATAGTTTAAGTTTGGTCCAAATTTCAAAGTCTTGGGTAGTTGGGGGTGCTTGCTTTCTAAAGAAACACAACTACAGAGACTTACACAGGTACATAACAAAGCAGACTCATGATAAGTTTGGTTGTTTACCGTGAGTTGTTGGAGAAAGCAGACTTTCATGGCTTTCTGTGATGATAGTGAGCTGTGACTGAGTCTTGAATTCTGGTTGCCACATGCTTATACTGAAGTCTTGTTACTTTTTCGGATCAACATCTTGACATGCATCTGTGTTTCTATGCTCTATTTTTGTAAACAGTGGCCCCAGACTCCCAGTGTGGACTTGTGCTAGTTGAAGGCTGGCTTCAATGTTTATGTCATGCCAACTTTCAAAAGGCCCTGTGCCCAGGGAAAAGTAATATTTGGTTGAAGCTGGGAATCTGACTAGTTTTTCACTTGTGCATTGATATTTTGTGTGAGCTGTTTGAAACATTTTATGAGGTCAGTTAATTAGTGGTGTCTTGGTCTCCTAGATACTCCAAACAGTTAAAGGTTACCATCTACTGTAAGGAAATTCCTGCCTTTTTGTTAATTGAAGGCATTTCATGCTGAGAGCCTGAGCCTCTTGTTATGGATCTGGAGAATCAGGACTTTTAGTGCCAATTGTAGTTACAGAATTTGCACTGATGCTGATATTCTCAGTTATCTTTTCAATATTCTCAGTTATCTTTTCAACATCTCCCTTTTCTACACCCAACCCAATTCGTGGAAGCAAATCCCCCTCGTATTCTGAAACACCTGCAACTCTACATCTTGTAGAGGAACTTGAATTTTCTTAGATATTTGAAGTTCAAAACAGTGAATAGCCCCAGTTTCATAACCCCTGGTTCCATAACACCTCTTGTGCATATTATTTTCTTTTTATTTTTTGCTTAGAGAACCAACAAATTAAAGTGTGATTTATTGAAAGTTATATTTCATCAATACAAACTAAAATAGAATACGATTTTCCATGATCTGAAGGGTAAAATATATGCAATGCTGCTGTGCTATGGAGAGCATAGGGTGCAGTTAATTATTGTACTGAAAAGTAAACATGGGTCAAGAGGTTTGTGGAAACATAACATAAAGAGCACATATCTGACATTCATGACCTGTTATCTTATATAACTTCTGTATCCTTGATTTTATGGATATGAAGTTCTCAAGTTATGTTTACAGTGTTGGCGCTTTTTGTTTCTGTATTAATTTCCATAAGAAATTATGAGTGTACTAATAGACATGTGCATGGTATTTTTCTGCAATCTGCAGTTCTTTTTTTCAGGCATTACTCATATAGGAGAGTTCTTATTATTTATTCTTGTCAATCAATCATCTTAAATCAACTTGAACCCACACTAGCATGGAATTTTTTGTTCCTGTTGCACCAAAGGTAGCACCTCAGATTAGGCCTTCCTATGCCTTGCTTTTGTGGATTGGGACTGGCAATAGTCTGCTTTTTTTTCCCAGTTCTACTGTGTCTCTTCTTTTTATGTTGGTAATACTATCACCGTGATCTGAGTATTGTAAACATAGTTTTTGAATAATTATTTTTTATGTAAAGGATAGATATGGTGCATTCCCATTAGTTTGTTTCATTTTCTCTTTTCATAAGATGACCTATGTTGCTGATATGTAACTGTCTTCACTGTCATCCAATAGGAAGCGTTTATTTGGTATGATTAACGAATTGCCAACTGTTTTTGAAGTTGTCTCTGGTGCGAGACAATCTAAGGAGAGGTCCAGTATGGACAATGGTGGGAGGGCCAAGCCCTCAGTAAAGGTAAACGATATATTTTTTTTTATTGCTGCTACCATTCTTTTCCTCTGCATTCAATTCATTCTCATTCCGCAGCAAACACATGACCCACAGATAGAAAATAACGAAAAAGCAACAGACGAAGCATACGGCGAAGATGACAGCGATCACGGTGAAACCCTATGTGGAACCTGCGGTGGGATATACAGCGCAGATGAGTTTTGGATTGGTTGCGACATCTGCGAGAGGTGGTACCATGGCAAGTGCGTCAAGATAACCCCCGCCAAGGCGGAAAGCATAAAACACTACAAGTGCCCGAGCTGCAGCTCCAAGAGGGCTAGGCAGTAGCAAAACTTATGGAGAAGGCTGAGGCTTCATTTACAAGATTAGAACTATATTGCTATCTTCGTTTTACCTTATGTCTACTTTACCTATGATGAAGCTAATGTGAGGAAAGGATGAGACATTTGACAACCAGAGGCACTTGAGTTGGATGCCCCTATATAAACGGTGGGGTAAAAGAAGAGGAAACCTGTGTGCTCCTGTTTTTATCTGTCACCTGTACGCGTCGTTCTTTTTTATACACATGGGACATGGCTGCAGCCTTTACTGAAGTTCTCAACTGTATACTGCATAACCCCATGTGTGTGTAGAGTCCCTGGCTTATGCCTATAACCCTTGACATTCCTATCCTTCTCTGTTGCAACTAACAACTGCCTGAATTGTTTCTATAATTCTATCGTTGTCTAGAAAAGTGCACGTCATGCAAAATCACATACACGTATAAGGACCAAAGGAGAAGAAAAAACAACCACCTTTACAATTTTTTTTGTGGGGATGATTTACATTAATCTTTTTTCCCCATAAACAAAAAAAAGCTTTACAATTTATTTTTTTGTGGGAATGATTTACATTATTCTTTTTTCCCATAAGCTTCCTAATTCTCTTTGTTCAGAGGATATATGCTACAAGATCAATAGTGGCAACAGAGTAATGTGTTATGTAAATTGACAGTTACTTATAGCTTGTAGACTGGAGTGATGCCCAGCAGGTTGAAACACTGCTGCATGACGACGGCCGTCGCGTGGCAAAGCAACAGACGGCTCGTTTCTTCAGGTGATCCGACCACTTGCAGAATCGACACAACGGGAAACTATCAGTTGTATTAAGATCTTGTGCAGAACTGAAAAGGTTCAGAAACATGAGGTGATCCGAGAGAACTGATAGAAGTAAAATGCTACCTGGCAACTGGCGTAGAACTTTGAGAATGCTTCAGATAAGCAGTACAAGTAGTCGCACAAATAATGTGGAAATAGATCGGTGCAGGCCTGCTCAACAACCTAAACAACACAAGGTATCACGTTTATGATTTGTGCTTCCTAGTTCCTAGAACTACTTCAGAAGTAGGTGTCTTGGGCTGCTGCTCATAGAAATTCTAAATCACAGCTCATAGACAGATTCAGCTAATGAAGCGAAATTCGATTAATAACTCCCAACATGTACCTCTTGGAACCGGATTAGATGCAATCCTAAGGCACGCTCATCAGCATGGACAAAGGTAATGGCCGCATTCTGAAACTCGAAATGAGAGAGAAACAGCTATCAGCAATCGCTTGATGTTGTGATCGAGGACATGTCGTTTTGTTGGTTCGAAGTACAAGGAAAGGCTCACCGTTTTCAACTCTTCAATATCCTTGTTGGCTTAATGGAACAGATAGGAGCATGTGCGTACTGAAGGTAGACAGCGGTATTTCCCTGCTCATCAAATCATATGGTGTGATCATCATCGAAAAGTTGTGGTTTTTTTATGAGGTCAAAAGATATGAAAATGCATGAATGTACCTTGTCGCTTAGCATCTTCTCGTAACTAAATGTGTAGTCTGTTAGCCGGTTGTTTTTAAGATCTGCATACCTGAATTTCAAGAGATAAGAGATAAAAGAATAATGAACATCACATTCATTCCAGTCTGATGAAAACACAACTTGACATTTCCATTACTGCAATGTAGGTTCAAGCCTCATCACTAAAATAGATTGAAGAATTAAAAGGAGATTGTTAGTTTTAAAGTCCACAAATACACCTAAAGATGTACATAGGCTACTGGGGACAAGTCTCATCAACAATAGAAATTCTGTTTGCGATATATAAAGATAATGTTTTCTTATTTAATTTCCAAAAGGTTCAAAATAATCACATCAATGAAAAGATATATTGCCTGCAGTTTAAGCTTAATATAGGTGAGAGAAAGAGAATTCAGACTTACTTAACAGCGCCTAATCCTATAGCCTCCGAAGTTGTATCTAGCTCATCATCTGTCCAGCCAGCAATTTTACCTGAGCAAAACCATCGTCGTGTTATGTGAAGACAGAGAAAGATAATTTTCCAAAAAAAAAATTCAAGACGACTCAAAAGCAGAATATTAAGTACCATTTTTTGTAAGGCGTTCAGTAAGTTCTTTGCACCAAGATTTAGCTTCATCAAGTAGATCTACCAGTCGAACTACTTCAGAGCAACGAGTTTGGAAACGCTTGCCATCTAACCCAAGAACAAGGCCAAAGCCAACATGGCTCGTTTTTGGGTACTTCTTTTCGTTTTGATCTGGGAGCCAGCCAGCCATGCTAGCAGCCTACAATAAGGTTTCACCAAAAGTGTCATCAGAAAGAAATCTCTCAAATGGTCTTCTTCTCTTGACAGGAGTGCAAGACCTGATAATTTTACTAGTGGGACTTGGTACTCACACTGAAAAACTTATGGAAGTGTTCCTTCTGACCTACGTCTGTCACATATACTATCCATTCTGCCCTCTCCACATTAAGCCGATACCTTCATGAGTGGAGGAAAAAAAGCAGGCTGAGTTTGCAAAAAAGTTAGGGCAAGAATTTAGATCACATAGAAACATGTAACAAGAATTTGTGCCCTCTGAGAGAGAAGATGCAGGAATGGGAGAACTTTGAAATTTCTGTTTTCACAACTGACCAAAGAGCAGCTAAGTCTGTGGAGGCATAGTTGAAGCCTCCATTACTTTTGACCACAACCAATGCGGATTTTTGGCCCTCAAGAGGTATTACTTGAGCACCCTCATTTTCTATAATCAAGCCTTTATTTGTTAATTCCTCCAAAACATGTAAGGATTGTAAAAGCTCTCGCCCTGAGAAAAATTACACTTCAATCAGTCCACAGAAGGACTTTACAAAAAAAAGAAAAAGAAAAATGTGAACATGAACAAGTGTAGTTATTGGTTAAGTTTGGTTAATGAAACAAGGAAAACATTGGTACATTGCTGGTAAGGCAAATTGAATTCAAACAAATCGAAGATGGGTACAATTGACAATTCTTGGAACTCACCACCCAAAAAAATATTCAAACGGTTATTTATTAGTAAACTAGGACACAGTTATTAAGCGAAACATAAAATTCAGGCTAATTCTTCAGAGTTAGATAGTAAACAGCACAAAAGGACCAACATGAAGTGTGTCTGAAACTAATTGCAGTTTAACACAGATAAGAATCTGAAGCTAACTAGTTTACAGGGAATCATTTTCTCAAATATGGCATAAGTTAGATGTTCCTAGAAATGCATATATGAACAGATATACTAAAATTACATTACTAACTTCACCACAACTTCAATTCATACAGAGTTACTTTCCAACTATAAGTCATAGATGAAATATTTAGGATGTTTTCCTCGGTATTTATAGAATTTTTGGCGTATCAGAGAAAGTAAAACTACCTTTTCTTCAAGCTCCACACCAAGACGTTTGTACACTGAGTCAAATTCATTGCGACTGATTTGACATATTTTTTTTCATGCAGCTCGGTATCTGTCTTCCCCTTGCTACAGTTCAAGTATTGCTTGGATATGAAAATAAGTCACATGTCATAGCAGTGGATTCTCAATGCTGAGGACTAGAAACAGCACTCACCTGCAGCCGAACTACTGCTTGCTGAGCTTTAGCCTTAAAACCACTCTCCTTATCATCAAATTTTATCTTAGATGCTTTGTAGAAGCTCTGCAGCAGAGGGACAATACCAACTTCTTTCTGAATCATGCAAATTACTGGGAAGATATTTGAAGAAAGGAGATTTCTTACAACATGGATGTTTTACAAATTTTTAACTCCGCCTATGTTGTCTCAACATAGCAGGTCCCAAGCCCTGAGGAGGGTTGTGATAGGCTTGGCGAGCAAACGTTAAACCTAGCCATTCTAATGGAGATGGAACCCAAAATAAATCCATTGGGGCGTAACCCTCTTAGCGACGCGCCATATCGGAACCCGAGTATGGTGTTAAATGGGCAAGGGCCGGGTCGTCTCCCCCTTGGTGACGTGCCATGTCGCGATCTGGGCATGGTGTCAAGTGAGCAAGGATCAGGTCGTCATTTCCTTAGTGGCACGCTACATCGGCGCCCGGGTGTAGTGAAAAATGAGAAAGGGTCTTTACATCTCTCTCAACGGGTGAGAAGGGCAAGGAAGCTACTAGGATTCGTGTAGGTAGTTGGAATGTAGGGTCTCTTACAGGTAACTTAAGAGAGTTAGTTGACATAGCGACTAGGAGGCGTGTAAATATCTTATGCGTTCAAGAGACTAAATGGAAGGGCTAGAAGGTGAAGGAGGTGGACAATACCGGTTTCAAGCTTTGGTACATAGGGACAACTGCAAATAGAAATGGAGCGGGAGTTTTGATTGACAAGAGTCTCAAGGATGGAGTGGTGGACGTGAGAAGGCAAGGGGATAGGATTATCCTAGTTAGGCTTGTCGTTGGTGGTATGGTCCTGAACATAATGAGTGTGTATGCCCCCCAAGTAGGCCACGATGAGAGTGCTAAGAGGCTTTTAGGAAGATTTAGATAGCCTGGTTAGAACTGTACCTTCTAGCGTGAAGCTTTTCATAGGAGGAGATCTTAATGGGCATGTAGGTACAATAAGTGCAGGCTTCGAGGCGGTTCATGGAGGTTTTGGGTATGGTAGTAGGAATCAGGAGGGAGAGGAAGTCTTGGACTTTGCAGTAGCTTTTGACTTGATGATAGCGAACACTTTCTTTAGGAAGAGACGGTCCCATTTAGTGACTTTTAGTAGTGGCCAACACTATAGCCAGATTGACTTTATCCTCACAAGAGAGGATAAACGGGCATGCTTGGATTGCAAGGTGATACAAGGGGAATGTGTTGTTTCTCAACATAAGCTTGTGGTGGCAGACTTTCATTTTCAGATGCGCACACGCAGGGATAAACAAGCCAAAACTGCAAGAACAAAGTGGTGAAAACTGAAAGAGGAGACATCAGAGGTCTTCAAGGAAAGGGTAATCAAAGAGGGCCCTTGGAAGGAAGGAGAGGACGCAAACAACATGTGGGAGAAGATGGCAAACTGCATTCGGAAGGTGGCCTCGGAGGTGCTTGGAGTGACCAAGGGGGGTAAAGGCGTAGATAAAGATATTTGGTGGTGAAATGAGGAAGTCCAAAAGACTATTAAGGAGAAGAAAGAATGCTATAGTCGCTTGTTCCATGACAAGAGTGTGGACAACATAGAAAAGTACAAGGAGGCAAAGAAGATCACAAAGTGAGTTGTAAGTGTGGCAAAGGGTAGGGCGTATGAGGATCTTTACCAACGATTAGGTACGAAGGAAGGAGAGAAGGACATCTATAGGATGGCTAAGTTTCGTGAGAGAAAGACGAGGGACTTCAACCAAGTTAAGTGCATTAAGGATGAAATGGAGAACATCTTGGTAAAGGAGGATGAGATCAAATATAGATGGCAAGAGTATTTTGACAAATTGTTCAATGGTGAGAATGAGAACACAACTTTTCAGTTGGATGACTCTTTTGATGACACCACAGGCACTTTGTTTGGAAGATCCAAGAATCTGAGGTCAGAGAGGCGTTGAAAAGGATGAAAAGTGGTAAGGCGATGGGCCCGGATGGTATCCCAATTAAGGTCTGGAGATGCCTCGGGGATATAGCCATAGTATGGCTAACCAAGTTGTTCAACCATATTTTTCAGTCGAACAAGATGCCGGAAGAGTGGAGGAGAAGTATACTGGTACCAATATACAAGAATAAGGGAGATATTCAAAGTTGTACTAATTACCGAGGAATTAAGTTGATGAGCCATACTATGAAGCTATGGGAGAGAGTTATCGAGCATTGTTTGAGAAGGATAACACAGGTCTCTATGAACCAATTTGTTTCATGCCTGGAAGGTCAACCATGGAAACTATTTTCTTAATAAGACAAGTTATGAAGCGGTATAGGGAGAAGAAGAAGGATCTACTCATGGTTTTCATTGACTTGGAGAAGGCGTATGACAAAATACAAAGAAATGTTATGTGGTGGGTTTTAGACAAACATAAAGTCCCAACGAAGTACGTTGGACTTATTAAGTACATGTACAACAATGTTGTAACTAGAGTCCAAACAAGTGATGGCGACACAGATGACTTTCCGATTAGAATAGGACTGCATCAAAGGTCTGCTTTGAGCCCTTATCTATTTTCCTTGGTGATGGATGAGGTAACAAGGGACATTCAAGGGGATATTCCTTAGCGTATGTTCTTCATGGATGATGTAGTGCTAGTTGATGAAAGTCGAGCAAGAGTAAATAGGAAACTGGAGTTGTGGCGGGAGACCCTAAAGTCAAAAGGTTTTAGACTCATCAGAACTAAAACTGAATATATGAGATGTGACTTTGGCACTACTACACATGAGGACGGAGATGTGACTTTGATGCATTTCGATATTTGGGATCAATGCTACAATGAGATGGGGATATTAATGAGGATGTTAGTCATAGAATCAAAGCGGGGTGGATGAAGTGGCGCCAAACATCAGAAATTTTATATGATAAGAGGGTACTATTGAAGCTAAAAGGCAAGTTTTATAGGATGACGATTAGACCTGCAATGCTGTATGGTGCAGAATGTTGGCCTACAAAAAGACGATATGTCCAATAGATAAGTGTTGCGGAAATGCGTATGTTACGTTGGATTTGTGGTCATACGAGAAGGGATCAAGTCTGGAATGAGGATATACGTGATAGGTTAGGGGTAGCACCAATTGAAGAAAAGCTTATCCAACACCGGCTGAGATGGTTTGGACATGTCCAATGAAGGCCTCTGGAGGCACCGGTGTGTAGTGGAAACCTAAGGCGTGACAGTAATGTGAAGAGAGGCAGAGGAAGACCAAAATTGACATGGGAAGAGGCAATAAAAGGAGATTTTGAAGGGATGGAATATACCCTAAGATTTAGCCCTGGATAGGAGTGCTTGGAAAATAGCTATTCATGTGCCCGAACCCTGATTTGTGGCTCTTGTTGGGTTTCAACTCTAGCCTACCCCAACTTGCTTGGGACTGAAAGGCTATGTTGTTGTTGTTGTTGATGATGATGATGGATGTTTTACAAATTTATATATTAGGAAAGAATGGGAATCTTTTTGAAAGAAATAGGCATAAGCAGAGTGATAATTGTCTAAGTAGTAGGCACCACAAGTATGTCCAGAATAGAACATAATCGTTATTCCATATTACTCCGAGAGACTTTGTTTGCTTCCACTAAGTTCATATTTTGATTATAGAAATTAGCATACAACTGCTATCTATAATAGTTGAATTGTGTCATTTTGAGAAAGGAAACAAGTAAACCACTCAAAGTGAGTGACGAGTTGTAAGAAAATTCCAGTTAAGTGTACAGAAATAATGGAACGCAAAAGATGCATATTTTGATTAAATATATCCATTGAGATTGTAAGATTGTGTAGGGTTATATTGCTTGAGCCCCTTAGGCTGATTATATAGGAGTACATGTCTTTGAGGGCAAGTAGCCTTTTCTAGAGATAAGGAAGGTTATCCCAGGATTACAATCAATCCTAAACTAACCATATCCGGAGTTGCCTAATATACTCTAACACCCCCCAGTCACAACGGGAGCGCGCAGACGATGAGACTGGAGAATAAGCTGAAGAGATGACATCCCCCGCAGTCGCAACCATCGATGCGCCGCAGATGTTGTGGCTGGAATGGGAGCCGAAGAGGCTTGTCAAGCAGATGGTAGCCTGGTAGCCCCTTAATGCCGAAGTAGTCGAGGTCGAGGTGGACGTGGTCAAAGCCGTGGAGGAGGGCGTGGGTCCAAAGCGTCAGCGAAGGTGCCCGAATACACAAAATCAGCAGCTTTTTGCCAACAGGTTCAGCAAGACGATGAACCGACTGCGATGGTAGATGGTGCAACTAAAGAGCGCAAGTGCATCTTCCTTCAGCAACATCGAGGGCGGTATCCGCGAGCGTGTGGCAATAGGTGCGGACTCGGACCGTGAGCCAGCGTGACGAGGACCAGCAGCATGGGTGACGCCACAGCCTGAAAAGGCGGCGACATTGGCGGTGATGGCTTGATCACGAGCGTTGCCGCTGCAGCTTGGAGGGCGCAACGGCAACCTCATCCTCAGGAATGTCGACAATGAAGCAACGACGAATGGCAGGGCAACGCAACCCGATCTCTGATTGGGAAAAAGAAAAATAGCAACAACAGGAAGAGGCTCACGGGTACAATCTCAAGTGCACCTAGCAGTTTCCCCTCCCCTCCCTTATCTCTTCCCTGTCGTGGTCAACCACAGGCACAGGAAAAAGAAAAAAGGAGTGAGGTCGACGGTGCGGGGTGCGCCCCGAGCGGCTCCTCCACTCCAGTAGCACGATAGGCCGGTAGCCCCATGAGCTGCCCTCGCAGCCGCATCCTCGCGCTCAAGGCAGTGGCAGAGGCAACGCTGGGAGAGGAAGGGGACGGTGCCCGACGGCGCGGAGGAGAGAGCTGGCGAGGGAGGATAGGAGGGGCGGAGCCCCTCGACGCTGCGGCCCGGCGGTGACAGCGACCAGCGGTGCAGTGGCCTGACGACCCCAACGGCGCGGTGGCCTGGCATCCCCATGGGCATCCTCCGCAGCCGCGCACTCGCGCTCAGGGGCAGTGGTGCGGCAACGCAGGTAGGAGGGGGGCACCTAGGCTGGTGCGCAAAGGGAGCAGCAGATCCAGATGCGAAGCCGGAGGAAACGACGACGCGGAGGCATGGCAGGCCCAGCGGCGGCCCCATGGCGGCGCGGACGACGAGCGGCGGCCATGGATCCGATAGGCCACGGATAGAGGTAGGCCCCTCTGCTGCTGGTTGACCACTATGCGCGGCAGATCAGATATCCTACAAGGGCGCTGCACACGAGGAGATCGGCGCGAGGGCAGCGGAAGCCGGAGGCCTAGGTTTAGAACCTAGAGTCGTGATACCATGTAAGATTGTGTATAATGTGTGGGTTATATTGCTTGAGCTCCTGGACTGATTATATAGGAGTACATGGCTTAGATGGCAAGTAACCTCTCCTAGAGATAAGGAAGGTTATCCCGGGATTACTATCAATCATAAACTAACCATATCCGGAGTTGCCTAGTAAACTTAATCCAAACTTAATCCACTATTGGCATTGTAAATGTTAGCACTTACATGAAGATCTTCAATTGCATGATTGCCAACTTCCTCCCAATTCGGAAATTGCTCGAACAAAAATTCTATCAGCATGCCAAATTGGAGAAATGAATTATCAATAGTTTAGCAAAGAGTTAGAAACATTCATAACATTAATTACCTCAATATATTCAAACTCAATACCTATGTGCCCCAGTCTCCCACATGGTTGCGGCGAAGAACTTCGACATTTGCAAACTCCAACATGCGTGCTAGTGTATCTCCAATTATGGTTGACCTTATAAGCCCAACGTGCATCTCCTTTGCGATGTTAGGGGATGAAAAGTCGACGATTACCCTATTACCTGGTATGGTTGGTGCCCATGTTTTGATACTATACATAAGCATGTCTTGTATCCTCTGCAATCACAAGGCTTGTAATTAGTATGGAGGAATTGTATCACCAGGAGCAAATTAGCAGGGGTTAAGGATCTAAATTGTACCTTTGCAATCCAATCACTAGATATGACTATGTTAACATGTCCAGGCCAAGCAACAGAGGTGGACTGTACAATGTCCGAAGAAGGCAGATTATTCAAAATTGCCTGGAATATGTTAACAGTTCACATGTTATATTATAGGTGGCAAAACAAACGAGTCAACTACAAAACTTGAAAATTCAGGTCAAGCCAGATCTAAACCTGTCCAATTGCTCTGGGATTTTGGAAGTTTGTACCCGATCCTGTAAACTCGAGAATAAGCTCATTGCATTGTTGCTGCACATGGTTCACATCGGTACATTAGACTAAAAATCAAGCCAGCACGGTGATCGTTGAATAATGAAAACCACATGTGAAAAATACATACCACTGATAGTCACCAAACCCTGGTTTAGACACTTCAAGCATCGGCTCCACATCCAGGCTAGGTACGGTTGCAGAAAGAGATGATGCAACTAATCTGCAGAGTTTTCTCTTGACGCTCTCTAGTCCATGCTCAGCCTATCAATTGGGACAAGCAAACCATTTCAGCCCCCACAAAAAGGTGTGTATAGAAAGCAAATACTAAAATGTACAAACACATCTAACCCAGCAAGCAAACATCAAGACGGCAACCCGGAGATTCTCGATCAATGTGTACTTATTTGTCACATGATTTTTATTTTTCTACAAAAAAGAAAGGTTCGCATACACAATAGAAACACGTTCGCAGCACTTACTGCTGCGAATTCTTTAGGCTGCGTTTGGGATTCTGCAGGAGAAGAAGTGGATGCTTCCTCGTCACCCATGATCAGAGCTAGTGCAGAATCCCCCTGGTCACATCCAGAAACAATAAAACAAATAAATTCCCCCGCTCAGGGGCGGACTGAAACGTGAGTAATGCCCCAAAAATTTCTGGAAAATAAACCGCATCCGCACCTCGTTCGGGCATCAACGCTTCCGATTGGGATCGATCGGCTATCGCGCGCGCTGGAGAAGAAGGGAAACAACCTAATGGGGCCGAAAAAATTCGATTAGTCGTAGGGCACACAACAACGAAGGCTGAACAGGGGGAGGAGGAATTGGAGGTGTAACTCAGAGGCATTACCGAGTCTGACGAGCTCGAGGAGAATCCAATCCTCGACGACGCCGGATGCACCCTCTGCAGCCGCTCCACCCAGCGCAGTTCAAGGAGACCGGGAGGTGCCGAGGAGCTTCGGGGGGGGGGGGGGGGGGGGGGTCCACCCGTACTTTGGCTCTGTAAGCATCTCCTCTAAGACTACGCCTTAGTTGACTCCTGGGCAGAGAGGTGGGAGGCTCCGGCTTCACATGGAGGCTCCAGCCAGCACAAGTTCTGCAGCGACACTCTCCTCAGTCGCAGAGGCCGCTGGTTCAAATTGAAATATGTCCAGCTTCCGGGACAGAAGCGATGGCCTGAAGGTGAATCTGAGGATCATGAAAAAGCCATGGGCACTTGGCTCCATGGACCGG
>NC_028454.1:9390150-9394244 GCF_000263155.2 Setaria italica | reverse complement strand
AGCGCTGCGTGGGTTCGGGGGAGTCGTCAGTAAATCAGAATACATTCAGACAGTATTTTAAGACGCACACTATTCTTGCTAATAAAAAATTAACCTTTCTTAAAAAAAATGCACTGTCGACAAATTTCAAAGAACTAAAGTTGTCAAATTTGCAGAGAGATTTTGTACTCACCGTCACCAACGGATGGTCCATCGTTGACTTGGGTTGTAATTAGTGTTGTAGAGTCCAGGTTGTATGGGCTTTTGAGTGGGCTGAACGAGAGGCCTGGCCCCCCTCTCGAACGTGTCTGTATGCCAGTTAAGCCCTTGTTTACTTCACCCCTAACTTCCAACTTTGTCACTATGCAAAAAGAAGATTCCCCATCACATCAAACTTGCGGTACATGCATGGAGTACTAAATGTAGATGAAATTAAAAACTAATTGCACAGTTTTGTTGTACTTTGCGAGACGAATCTTTTGAGCCTAATTAGTCAATGTTTGGACAATAATTCACAAATACAAACGAAACGCTACAATGTGCTACAGTGTCGGCACAGTAATTTTGGCACTCCCAATTTTGACAACTAAACAAGCCCTAAATGTCCAAACGCTATGGTATCTGCCACTGCTTGTTTCATTTCTGTACCCTCTTTATGAGCTACTATTACGGTCTGACTATTTTTATGTGAGACAATGTAGTTCCATTTTGTAATATAGAAACGGGAATTGTTCTTGACTTCAGGGCTTCATACACGCTTAGAGGGATTCTTCTGTTAAGCACACTTGTGGTAAAATTAATGGTCAAAAGATGCTAAGACCTTTTCAAATACTGATAGGGCTACGTCCTATTAGTCTAAATACTAGACTAGTGCACCACGGCTTCACAAGCATATGGGAGGTATACCGAGCATGCATAAACACTGCTCCAAAACAAAACAAACACATCCACTCATCAGGTTTTATCCCTGAAGAAATTAAGAAGCTCGACTCATATCAAGCTGCAGCTTTTCAAAATCCATATCATCCAAGCCAAAACTAAACGCTATCTTCAAACCAAAACATTCCTGCCGAGATTCAACAAAAGAAAAGTTCATATTGCCAGGGTAAAACCAACCCAGCTATCTAATGGCGCGACCATTCCGTTTCAGACGTTCAGTTGTCCTCATCCTGATCGTCGTCACCGCAGGAGTTGAGCGCATTCAGCCTCTCAACAAGCCTGGATCTCCTCTCCTCATGCGTAAGCTTCTTCGAGTTGTACCTGTATCATAGGATAACAAAGAACGCAAGGACATTCAGATGACGAACACGATCATTGATCCGAAAACAGCTGGCCGCGAAAGAAGCTTTATACCTCTTGTGCTCCTTTGGTGGTTCCTTTGTGGATTTTGCCACGCTAGGATCAGCACGGATTGCAGCATGCACCTTCTTGTAAAGAGTCTCCACATCATCTGCCTTGATGCCCTTCTTAATATACTCGCTGAAGTGAGATTGGTACTTCTCAAACTCCTCCTCAGCAAGTGTCTGAAATCAGGGTTACAAACAGTGTAATGAGCTGATACATGCAACAATCCCATGTAATAACCAAAGAACAATATCTATTTAACATTATCATCAACTGGAGAAAAGCTCTAAAATTATTAGTGAACTGGACCATGGTAAACCCTATTTTCAAGTAGTAAGGATATGATCTAATGTCGGACCAAGCAGTGGTACTATCATTCACTCCAGGCATAAGTTTCAAACACCTAAAAAATAAAGAACAAACAAGAATGCAACTCTAACCCTCATGTAGTCCGCAACATGACCACCATAGATGTACTTGTGGTGAACTTCTGCATCAAGTTGCTTCTCATCCTTCTTGAAGCCAGCGAACCTCTTGTCACTGTGAGGAATGTCAAGACCTCCATCCAGTGCTCCCTGTTTGCAGGTTGAAATTACATCAAAGACAAACTTCAATACCGATGACATACCACGAAGAGTAAATATTTTGTGTTTACTTAAAAAGGAAGTTTATACCACAAGAAAGTTTGGTTTGAGTCTTGGCCAAAGCTTGCTATTTTACAAATATAAACACAAGGGTAATTAATTCCTTCATAAAGCTAAGAAGGATGCATAACACTTGATAATGCAAAATACATCATCCAACATGTAAGACTCTCAATCTGGCAGGTGCATAACAATGACCTAGGACTCTACCTTACAAAAGCAAAAGACAAATTTTGCCTATCTAGTGCTGGGCTGCCCGTTGCAGAGCTCTGGTAAAATTTTGCAAGCCATACATAATAGAACTGCACAGCAGAACACAATAGTAGAAAACAGAGGAGCAAAACAATGACATGTTGACTTAGGTATTGAATACCTTAAGGGCTGCAAAGACACGGTTTCCAGTTGTAGTCCTAATAAGGCCGACATCCAAGAGTGCACGAAATGGCCTCCTGCCATCAGCTGGCTCAACACAGAAATCCTCTCCAGTAGCCTGAACATGGAAGTATCCATCATAAGATATATCTAAATTGGGCAAAATTCACGTAAGTTAATTTTAAAGTTGGTCGAGACATCAACCTCAACATTGCCCTCATACTCCTGATCCAAATCACGGAGCTTCAAAACTCGGCGAGCCAAAAGAAGTCCAGTGCAGTATGCTAAATGTAAAAAAAAAATTAGAACAATTCAGTTCACAGGATCCACTCTAATGAAATTAGAATGTGCACAACTCTGGACAATATTCATGTTGGGTTCCAATAAAAGAAAAACCATATTAGTTTGTATCTACCTGCAGCATAGTTTGCAAGACCAACTTCAAGTCCATAACGTGGCAACTCGTGTGAATAGGCTGAAGCAAGGACCATATCACCAGCAATGCTTGCAGACATGATTTGGGCAGTGATGTCCTTGTTGGTCTGCAGCGTCTTGTTAAGGTACACAATTGTGTACGTGTCGACGAGTAAAATTAACTTAAAGCATAGGCATGATATATTGTATTGAAGAACAGAATAGAGAGGAGGAAGCAGTCGAGACCCGAGAGAGTAGTTAAGGATACAAATCTGACAACAAATCGGTACTTGGGAGTGCTGTACTTATTTTTTTCTTGGTTGATGAGCCTAATCCTGGCTCTGTAGTCTGTCTTGCCATCTGCAGTGACGTACAAGTGAGAAAACAAAAGGCAAATCAGTCCTTTTCAAAAAAAAAAGGCAAATCAGAGGGCATAGCATAGGTAGCTGTAGGGGAAAAAGGGACTGCCAGATGTAGCAGTTGCATGGAAGGCAACATAGATGGTTATCGTACCCCGGCGTCTCTTGAACTGAACCTGAAAGCGCTTGTAGTAGGCATTGGCCTTCTGGGTCCTGACGAACCCCTGTCATGTTGAGAAGAGAAGGTAAGGAGTGGCACAACAAGCCCTTGTTTAGTTACCTCCAAACTCCCAACTTTGACACTATCCAAAAAGAAGATTTCCCATCACATCAAACTTGCGGTACATGCATGGAGTACTAAATGTAGACGAAATCAAAAACTAATTGCACAGTTTTGTTGTACTTTGCGAGACGAATCTTTTGAGCCTAATTAGTCAATATTTGGACAATAATTCACAAATACAAATGAAACGCTACAGTGTCGCATTTATGGCAAATGCCAATTTTGCAACTCCCAACTTGGGAAGTAAACAAGGCCCAAGTAAGGCCATCTTTACTTCCCTCCAAACTCCCAACTTTGACACTATGCAAAAAGAAGATTCCCCATCACATCAAACTTGCGGTACATGAATGGAGTACTAAATGTAGACGAAATCAAAAAATTAATTGCACAGTTTTGTTGTACTTTGCGAGACGAATCTTTTGAGCCTAATTAGTCAATATTTGGACAATAATTCACAAATACAAACAAAACGCTACAGTTGCGCATTTATGGCAAAATGTCAATTTTGCCACTCCCGAATTGGGAACTAAATAAGGCCTAAAGCCTAAAGTAACCAGGGAGGTGAGATGCATACAAGACATGATCACACATTCACACACAGACTCAGGGGGTGTTTGGGAGGAGGGAGCTAAATTTTAGCCCTGTCACATCGGATGTTCGGATGTTAATTAGGAGGACTAAACATAAGCTAATACAAAA
>NC_028454.1:9369700-9390050 GCF_000263155.2 Setaria italica | reverse complement strand
CCCATCATTAGTGAATGGTTACTGTAGCATCACATTGTCAAATCATAGACTAATTAGGCTTAATAGATTCGTCTCGCGATTTAGCCTAGGGGTTGTGTAATTAGTTTTGTAATTAGTCTAGATTTAATACTCCTAATTAGTGTCCAAACATTCGATGTGACGGGGGCTAAAATTTAGCCCCCTCCTCCCAAACACCCCCTCAGACATGAGACATATAACCCTTTCGGCAGGTTCATCAGAATAAAATGGGCGATCTTGCAGTGGAAACTTAGCAGACCAAATAAACAGTAGGTGCAATGGATCAACTGATTGGAAGACACGGATACGTCGTTTATTTTCACGTGGTAGTATAAGACACAGGATTTGGTATAGCATACACATGCAGTAAAGCAAGGGTTAGGGTCTTAGGCAAGGAATAATGGCCGGTTGCAGCAAGAAACTGCCTGCCTTTGATTGCTTATCATTCCGGTTAGACAGGAGTAGGAAGAGGGGTTCCTGATGATGTTACCATGTCGGTGGAGGCTGCGTAAGACGACCACGGCGACGGGGACGGGGATGAGGAAGAGGAGACGATGCTGACGACGGGAAGAAGGGGAAATGCGTCGCCGCTCTCTTTTATTTCCTGTGTTTACTCTTTACCGCGAGCAAAAAAAAAAGCCCTAGCTTCGCCAATGGGCCTCCGATAAGTGGGCCAGTTCTCTTAATTCAGCCTATATAATCACTACTTATGAAGCCCATATTTTGTGAAGCCCAGATCCACGTATCGTCTTTCTTCTTCTCCCCTGCCTCTCTGTGTTTACCTGACCACGAACGTTTTTCAGTCTCTCTGAACCTTGGACTTGCTGAACATGTCACCGGCGCTCATCGCCGTAGCCCGTAGGCCAGTAGCGTACAGAACTAGCGCACGCAGAACAGGAGCATGCAATCCTGGCCACCCTCAACCGAAAGCTATAGATTCTCCCGAAACAAATGGCTTCCACTGTATCCGTGCATAAAATTCATCCTCCCGAATCAGATTCCGCGCGCAAAGCCGGAGTTAAAGAACAGGCCAAGTTCCCAGCTTTTCCCCCGCCGCAAGCGCTTTATGCCGTCTCGCCTGCTGACGCCGATCTTCTGGACACGTCTCGCCGGCCGTCCACCGCGGCAAAAGTCAAAGCGGGCTCACATTCCCTCTGCATTTCTTTGTCAGGAATCGTAAAGCGAGCGCTGCCTCAGGACTAGCAGCTTGTTGTTCATCCACTCTAACAAGTTGACAACCTCCTGGCTCCTCTGCACCTTTATATACCGCAGCCACCAGCTGAGCTTTCAACGCACAGTGCGCAGGGGAGTTTCAGGTAGCAGGCAGGCAGGAAGACGATGGGGGCGTCGCCGTCGCGGCATGAGGCGTCGTCCGACTCGTCGCGCGCCGGCAACGGCCGCGCCGTGGCGGTGGCGACGAGCAGCGCCGCTTCTGGCACCGGTAGCAACAGCAACCAGGCCCAGTCGAAGCGGGCGCCGGCTCCTCACATGTTCCATGAGATCGTCGCGCAGGAGAAGACTGCCACTACTGCAGCCGAGCTGGAGGATCAGGTGCATGGCGCAGGGATCTACCTGGCTGGAAAAACAAAGGTGAATTTCATCCAAGATCACACATGAATCTTTGTTACTTTATTGGACTGTTGACAGAGGTGTTTAATTTGTTGATGTCACGATTGGTGCAGAAGTACTGGGTGCACGAGAAAACCAGGTGCAACTGCTTCATGCTGTTCCCCAGAGGGCTGTCCGTCACTTGGAGTGAGGACCCCAACTACTGGAGCTGGCATCCCCTGAAAGAGACAAGGTAGTGATGCAGAGCAATTAACCTGACAAAGGCTGTGTTTCCATTACATGAGCTATCTCCATGGCTCTTCTTGCTCTCAATTCAACTTCTGGCCTTGCTCTGTCCTGAAGCTGACATGTTCAATCTGAACCAGCGACTCCGAGATCGAGGCGGTGTCGCTGCAGAACGTGTGCTGGCTGGAGATCCACGGGAAGCTGGAGCTGTCCCACCTCACGCCAGGAGTCACCTACGACGTCGTCTTCGAGGCGATGCTTACAGAGCCAACGTACGGGTGGACCGCGCCGGTGAACCTCCGGCTGAAGCTCCCCGACGGGGCGGTGCAGGAGCGGAAGGAGAAGCTGCAGGAGAAGCCCAGGAACCAGTGGCTGGAGCTCAAGGCCGGGGAGCTGACGGCGCAGCCGGGGCAGAAGGGGGAGGTGGAGATCTCCTTGTTCGAGTACGATGGCGGGCAGTGGAAGAGGGGGCTCCTCGTCAAGGGCATCAAGATTGTGCCAAAGGAGTGAATGAGTGATTAGCATTTGTTTGAGGGTGATCATTAGCCTTTTGCCTGTCAGGTGTGCTAAGATCAATGGGATACGTGGAATAATGATGTGTGTGGCACCACATATTTCAAGCATTGAGCTGAATGAAACTTTAGTCTTCCAAAGCAAAGTTACGCAAAGTGATGGTCCGGAAACTGCAGAGTGATGGGCTTCATTCTGGTGTTATGCCAAAATTAAAAAAGGGCTAAAATTTAAAAAAAATTAAGCGAGCATACGGTTCAAAAAAAAGAAGCAAATATACAATGGTGTTAGGCCAAGTATACTTTGCATATAGGACGATCCTATTTATTGGGCTGTACTCATGGCGCTTCCTCCCTTGGGCCTCCGACACTAACTAATGGGCTGTTATTGGGCTGCTGCCATCATATTCTGCTCATTTCTTTCTCTTTTCTTTGTTTTCATATTTCCTGTGTTCATTTCTCCATTCCAAACAGGTCGAGGGTCAAATAGGTTGGGCCTTATCCTCATCTCAGCAAGGGTTCCAGCTGAATTCTTATCTGATAAGATATTTAAGCATGGGTCTCACTTAATTCTCAAACTGTAACTTATGACACATCACCATCAGAGTGCGGTTCATGATTTGCAAACAGATTATATAAAAAAAAGCGTTTTCTGACTATGATCAGTCTTTCGAAGATTTTGATCCTTTGTGCTGCACGAGAGCAACAGAATAATTGTTGGTGTTTCAAAGCAAGTTAAAAACAGAACTTCGTCCGGTGGCAGTCTTGAGTCTTTGAACTTATCTAAGGTTCTTTTTTTCTAGTGCTGGAACAATTTTAACTTGCACTTAGGTACAACAAATGTTTCAGTATTAGTTGCAAAAAATACTATACATAAAAAGAGGAAAACCTGTTTCAACAAAACATAAAAAATAATCGAGGGCGTGCAACGTGATGACTGATGACTTGCACATTCTCCCTTCGTTCGACTTGCACATTCTCCCTTCGTTCATTCTAAATTATACGTTGTTTTGATTTTTCTAAGATGCATAATTTTTTACTATGCATCTAGATATAGCGTATGTCTAGATGTATAATAACATCTATAAATCTAGAAAAGTTAAAACAACCTATAATTTGAAATGGGAAGTACCGTTTATTACATATCTGTACAAGAACAGAGAAATAACACGATGGATAGCAAACTCTAAAACGCAAATAAACACATCGCACGTACTTATGTACAAAACTTGTTCGCACACATTCTGGGAATGAAAAGCTCAAACTCACGCATGATTACATGAGTTGGACGGCCCAAACACATGGTAAACGCTTAGCCGCTTGACGTAAGCCCAGCTGCTTGCCTTCGTGACGCTCGCCGGATGACGTCGTCGACGAACGTCTGCACGTGGCGGTCCGACGACCCGCCGGCCGCCCGCGCCACCGCGCTCCACGACCTGGCCCTTGCGAGCGTGGCGTCGGCCCCTGGCCCGGCCACGGCGGCGTCCACGGCCTCCCGCCGCAGCGGCGCGCGCAGGCGGACGCCGATGCCGAGCTCGTCCACCAGGAACTTGGCGTCCGTGCACTGGTCGCCCCACTGCGGGAAGGCCACCACAGGCACGCCGGCGGCCACCGTCTCGAGGGTGGAGTTCCATCCGCAGTGCGTGAGGAAGCACGCGGTGGCGGGGTGCGCCAGCACGCGCTCCTGCGGGCTCCACGGGACGACCATGCCGCGGCCGGCGACGGCGTCCAGGAACCCGTCCGGGATCAGCGGTCGGGTGTCCGGCCGCACCACCCACAGGAATGGCCGGTCGGTGGACGCGAGCCCGTGCGCCATGTCGGCGACCTCCTCGGCGGAGAGCACCACCACGCTGCCGACCGACGCGTACACGACGGAGCGCGGGGCCTGCGCGTCCAGCCAACCCACGCTCGAACTCCTGCTCCTGCATTTAACCTTGACGAGAGAGGAGAACGAGCGAGAACCGGTATCGGTGACGTAGACATGCCAATGTAGCACGTATACTGGCATTACATGTCCAGCTGCTGGCATTACAGTTTTTTACATCCGACAATTGTTGGTAGAGTGTGACCTTGTTTCGGTCCTTTCTTTTTATTTTTGGTTTTGGTGGCGTTTTGTAAATACTTCAGGCCGTCTTGCCTTTTCCCTCTTTTTAAATAACAGCCAGCTCTCTTGGTGGTTCATTTAAAAAAGAAGAAAAAAAACAGAAGTTCCCTTGTAGAGCATTATTCTATTCTGATTTTCTGAAACCGGTAGAAACAATGAAACGCGATGGCTGTCTAACATCGATTATTGTACAAAGCAAAGGCGAAACACGTTCACCTGAAAATGTGTCAACGGATGTTTTACAAGAAGATGGCTTGGCGCAGCGCCGCAGCCTGTTCTTCATCATTCATCAAGCGAGATAGCACATTCTAAAACGTTTGAATGCTATCTGCAGGCTTGGGCATGGGCTCATCGCGCAGGAAGTGCTCGAAGAGCTTCAGGCCAAGCCGTGGACGGTGGAGGGGAACCTCATGCCCCGCACCACGGATCGTCACCAGTGTCAAGCCCTTGTATACTTGGCACCATCCACCAACCTAAGCAAGCAAGATTCACGCCATTAGAACATGATAAAAGTAGCTTTGAAAGTAAATTAACCTGTCACTGTTGCTGTAGTAGTGGCACTGACTAACCTCTCCTTGGTCATACCAAGCATACCAGTTACTTATCGTTGGTAGAAAGAGCGCATCGATGGAGTATCTTGTCCCAGGGAGGGGGACAACAGCATCAGCATCGCCACTGCCAAATTGTCCAATGGAAGAGATTAAAATCCACACTGATTTACCGTCAAATTACTGAACCACACACAAGGTATGATTGTCAATTGATCATGAATTGTTATGCCAAACATCAGCAACGACTATGCAGTGAAAACCGTGCTCACAGCAGAAATTCAACGTACCTGAAGACCCATATCCTTTTGCCTGCAGCGATGAGTTCACGATAAATAGGAAGCATGGATCTCGGTGAATCTTTCCAATATTTGTAAATTGGGTCGCTGCAAACAACCAGTGGTGTTTAGTGCAAAATATTAAGAAGGCAACTTTACTAGCAACGAAACGGAATAGTTGTGACCAAAACAGGACGAAAACAGCAGAGCAGACCTGCAGGCTACCCAGGCATATGGTATTCCAGTGACATTGGCATGTAAAGCTTTCTGCACCTCAGGTAAGTTGTAGTACTTTGTGGAGTATTGTGTGGTGCAGGGATCATATCCTCTGGGCAACCAGGGCTGCAATTGAAGAAATGTGTTGTTAGCAGATACACGAACTATTTTGCTTCACTAAGATATTACACTTTCACAAATGTGATATACAGTAAGTAGTTGCACAATTGTCAAAATAATCTAGGGAAAATTCAGTTATAAATGTCATGTTTTGGTAGCAAAGCAAGCATACCGTTCTTCCTCTTATTAGCCTGTGCCTATGCAGCGAAGTCTTCTTACAAGTAGGAGTATAGATGCTGTATGTATCAATCTTCCCTTGCTCAGCCGAAGCAACTTCTAAAATCTTCTCACATTCCTTCGACGGGTGCTCAGATACTTCAAACTCACAGGTCAACCGCAACTTCTCATAGGTTTCATCTGAGATAAGCCCATGCGTCCACAAGTACTCAAATGTGCCAATGTAGTCATGGTAGTCGTCAATCACCGCATTTCCAACCTAGAAGCATTGACAGAACACTCGATCATTTCTGACCAGAAATGAGTGAACCAATCAAGAGAGCATTATAAAAAATGAGCTTAAGAGTTAAGAAGATCTGACCATGAAGCCTTTGAGGTTCAGGACAGGCTTTTTAACTCCTTTGTTGTTCCGGTATACTAGCTGAGACAACTGAGGCACATAGTGACCTGAAAAGCAGTCATTGCAACAAATTAGGCCCGAGGAATGTAAATATGATCACTGGATAACGTTTTGCATAATCTTTCTGCTACAGTTGACCAATTTTGATAGCAATTCACCTCCGTAGCTCTCTCCTGTGATGTAGAAATCGCGTTGCTTGTATTGTGGAAACCGCTCCAACCAATTCACCAAGAAAGTGTACGAGTCATGGGCTGCAGAACAGCATCAGCAGGAAGCACCCGTAAGAGCTCAAAATAGCAACAGAGGAATGAATAAATGTAATAGCAGAATTAGACAAGTAGTAGCTAAATTAATCCCCAAATTCACCTGTCTTGTTGTCACCGGCAGTGTACAGATCGGTGGTGGTGTTGGAGTAGGAGTAGCCGACGCCGGCCGGCGAGTCCAAGAACAGCATGTTCGCCACTGCGACCCAACCAGCCAATCATCATATCACCATGACAAACAAGCTACACATCAGAACTGAACAGAGTAGCCGAGTGCGAATAGAAAGGCCCCCCAGAAAAATCGGACCTTTGTTCCAGGGGTAGGGGTTCCTGGAGAGCGACCTGCTGTCGGCGTTGATCCGGAAGGCGCCAAGCTCCTCCGATGCGCCGTAGCCGACGGAGGAGCACCCGGGCCCGCCGTTGAGCCAGAGCACGAGCGGCGCGGACTCCGGGGGCACGCCGGCCGCCTCGATGAGCCAGTAGAAGAGCGCCCGCCCCGCGGCCGCGTCGACGGTGACGTACCCGGAGTACATGGAGAAGTTGACCGGCGGCTGCCCCGGCAGGCTCGCGATGCGGTCCGCCTCCGCCTCCGCCGTGGCCGACGCGACGTTACAGCAGGACAGCGCCAGTACGGCGGCCAGGGCCGCGGCCGCGGCGGCCGCCATTGGCGATTTGGCGCTCGCGGTGGGTCAATGGAGGAGCGCTGATTGGATAAGAGCAGCAGAGCAAATGGAGGGGTGGTCTTGGAGTGGGGAGCCAATGGAATGGAACGGAATGGTGGTAGCTGAGGATTCGGGGAAGCGTGGAAGGCGTGGAATGGCCGAATGGGAATGCTGCTGTGCTACCTTGCCTAGCGCAGTCCGAGACGAATCGTGATTGGTACACATGTTCTCGTGCAGCTTGAAACGAAACTACATTGCGAATTTGCCCTGTTTGGATCGAAGGATTTTTTTGCAGGAATTTCGTAGTTTTTGCCGTTCCTCTGGAAAGGAATTGCATGTACGCAAGAAATCCGAAAGGCAAAGATGTGACGGCCGATCGACGTCGATTTATTGCGCAGGCGAAATGCGTTCACCATGGCTTTTACAACTACATGGCTTGACGCAGCCTGTTTTTTCTTCTCCATCAATCGAGATAGCACATTCTAAAACGTTTGAATGCTATCTACAGCCTTGGACATGGGCTCATCGCGCAGGAAGTGCTCGAATAGCTTCAGGCCTTGCCGTGGACGGTGGAGGGCAACCTCGTGCCCTGCACCGCGGACTGTTACCAGTGTCAAGCCCTTGTACACTTGGCACCATCCACCAACCTGAGCAAGATCCATGCCATTAGAAAAGTAGCTTTGAAACTAGGGAAGATAGTTAATCGGTCATTGTTGCCGTATTAGTGACGCTGACTAACCTCTCCATTGTCATACCAAGGATACCAGTTTGTCACTGTTGGTAGAGAGAGCGCATCAATGGAGTATCTTGTCGCGGTGAGGGGGACAACGGAATCAGCATCACCACTGCCAAAATCGTCCAATGTAAGAGATTATCCACACTGATTTACCAGGTCAAATTACGGTACCACCCCCATTGTATGATTATCAATTTATCATGATTTGTTATGTCAAACACTATGATGCCTTTTTTTTCTCAGAGATTTAGAATTCAGTCAGCACCATGTTACACACCAGAAATTCAACGTACCTGAAGACCCATATCCTTATGCCTGCCGCGATAAGTTCACGATAAATAGGAAGCATGGACTTCGGTGAATCTTTCCAGTAGTCATAAATTGGATCACTGCATATAAGCAGTGGTGTTTAGTCCATAATATTAAAGAACAGGCAGCTTTATTGGTTGGCCAAACGAAATAGTTGTGATCAAAACAAGACCAAACCAGCAGAACAGACCTGCAGGCTACCCAGGCATACGGTATTCCAGTGACATTGGCATGTAAAGCTTTCTGCACCTCGGGTAAGTTGTAGTACTTTTCGGAGTACTTTTCGGTGCAGGGATCATATCCTCTCGGCAACCAGGGCTACATTTGAAAAAAAAAATGTAGTTAGGAGATAGATGAAATATTACACTCTCAGAAGTGTGCGAATAGTTCAGTAAATATTCACATGATGGACGATGGTCAAAAGAACCTAGGGAACGTACAGTACTACCAGCAGCTATCAGAAAAATGTCTTTTAAAGTTTTTGTATCAAAGCAAACATACCGTTCTTCCCCTTATTTGCCTGCGCTTATGAAGTGAAGTCTTCTTACAAGTGGGCGTGTAGATGCTGTATGCGTCAATACTCCCATGCTCTGCTTCAGCAATATCATTGATCTTGTTGCACTCCTTAGAGGGGTGCTCTGCTGAATCAAATTCACAGGCCAACCGCAACTTCTGATAGGTTTCATCGGAGATAAGCCCATGCGTCCACCAGTACTCAAATGTGCCAATGTAGTCATGGTAATCGTCAATTACCGCATTCCCAACCTAGAGCATTGACAGAACGCTTGATCATTTCTGATCAGAATTGAGCAAACTAATTAAGAGAGCATGGAAAAAAAATATAAGGTCAAGAAGTTCTGACCATGAAGCCTTTGAAATTTAGGATTGGCTTTTCAATTCCTTTGTTGTTCTCGTATACTAGCTGAGACAGCTGAGGCACATAGTGACCTGAAAAGGTAGCCATTTCAACAAATGTGATGGTCCAAATGTGATCGATGGGTAAAGCTAATTGCATAATCTCCATCCTAGAGCTGATTTTTTTTACAGCAATTCAGAAATTACCTGCGTAGCTCTCTCCTGTGATGTAGAAATCGCGATGCTTGTACTGCGGAAACCGCTCCAACCAATTCACCAAGAAATTGTACGCATCATGAGCTGCACAGCAACATCAGTAGGAGCCAGCCGTAAGAACAAACTCACAACGATAATATAAGAATGGAACTAGTACTAGCGCCAGACAAGTTGCCGCTAAAGTACTCCCGCGATTCACCTGTCTTGTTGTCTCCGGCGGTGTACAGATCGGCGGTGGTGTTGGAGTAGGAGTAGCCGACGCCGGCCGGCGAGTCCAGGAACAGCATGTTGGCCACTGCAACCAAACCAACCGATCCATCCCAATTCTCGTGAGCAAAACAAGCTACACGTTTCCCGATCAGGGGAGGGGGAGGGCGAGCGTGAGCAAGCGGTGAAACAGGATCGGAACCGGACCTTTGTTCCAGGGGTAGGGGTTCCTGGAGAGCGACCTGCCGTCGGGGTTGATCCGGAAGGCGCCGAGCTCCTCGGACGCGCCGTAGCCGACGGAGGAGCACCCGGGCCCGCCGTTGAGCCAGAGTACGAGCGGCGCGGACGCCGCGGGCGCGCCGGCCGCCTCGATGAGCCAGTAGAAGAGCGCCCGCCCCGCGGCCGCGTCGACGGTGACATACCCGGAGTACATGGAGAACTTGACCGGCGGCTGGCCCGGCAGGCTCGCGATGCGGTCTGCCTCCGCCTCCGCCGTCACAGCTGCCGTAGCCATGCCGGACGCCGCGCGGCAGGACAGCGCCAGTACTGCAACCAGGACCGCGGCGGCCGCCATTGGCGCTCGCGGCGTGTCAACTGGAACCCGCGCCGATTCGAGCAGATCAGCAGAGCAGAGCAGAGCACGGAGAGTGATGAGGAGTGGGGGAGGGGGTGGAGCCAAATAGCCAATGGATGGAACGGAATGGCAGCTGACTAGTGCTTGGAATCGGGGAAGCGTGGGAGGCATGGACTGGTTGGTTGCTTTTCTCCCGGTGGTTGGTTGGCTGCTGCTGCTTCGTCAGCTCAGCTGAGCTGAGTGATTGCCATGATATTTTTTTTAATTTCCTGGCAGGCGAGAGGAGAATAATGCCCCTGACGGACCTGCCATGCGGACCCCACTTCGTATCATGGCGCGCGAATATTGAGAAGGATCGGACGGCTCCCAGCCCGTCGTCAAAATCCCATCAGAAACCCATCTCCTCTCCTCTCTTCCCCTTCCGCTTCCTCGCTTCCGTCCACTCCAATGGCGTCCCTCCTCTTCGTCCCGCGCCCCACGCCGGGCTCGCGCCCAGCGCCGGCGCCCACGGCGCGGCCCAGGACGGTCTCAATCATCACCTGCGGCCCGCGGGACAACCGGGGCCCGCTCCAGCGGGGGCGGTCCCTCTCCACGGAGGCCATCCTGGGCATCCAATCCCTGAAGCGCCTCACCGCCGCGGACCGCTCCCCTGCGGCGGCCTCCGCGGCGGCCGCGTCCGCGCTCGGCCGCCTCCTCAAGGCCGACCTCGTGGCCGCCATGGCCGAGCTCCAGCGCCAGGGCCACTGGTCCCTCGCCCTCGCCGCGCTCCACGTCGCGCGCGGCGAGCCCTGGTACCGCCCGGACCCGGCGCTCTACGCCACCTTCGTCTCCTCCGCGCCGGCGGCGGCGGCCTCCGGCGGCGACGACGAAGCGGGCGCCGCCGTGGACGCGCTCGTGGAGGCGTTCCTGGAGGAGAAGGCGCGCGGCGGCGGGTTCGTGGACGGGGAGGAGGACGTGTACAAGCTCACCAGGCTGCTGCGCGCGCTGGTGGCGAGGGACAGGGGACGCGCGGCGTGGAAGGTGTACGAGGCGGCGGTCAGGGAGGGAGGCCTCGACGTGGACGAGTACGTGTACAGGGTGATGGCGAGGGGGATGAGGAGGCTGGGGCTCGACGAGGAGGCCACGTTGGCGGAGGCGGACCTCGCCGAGTGGGAGGCCACCATCTCGCCGCCCGCCAGGGACGTGCTCGACGAAATGCGCGCGAGGGACAAGAGCAAGACGAAAGCCTCCGCGTCGTAGCTTCTGGTGACTTGTGTTTAAATCAGCTTCAAACTAGTACTGGCGATTTTTGATCTAGAAAGATAAAAGTGTTCTACTACTGTAACTATGGTGAACTGTTGAGTTGGTGAGAAATCACACCACCGCTAGGCTGCTTGTTCAGTTTGTCCATATTTTGTTCAGCAACAGTTTGTTCATATTTTAAGTTAAACTGGGCAAATGGCCCGCAAGACACGGGAAACAGCAGGTCATTTTTATTTCAGCACTTGGATATCGTACAACATGCCAAAGCGATGCATATCGACAGTTTACTAGCATATCCTTAGTTCATAGTCAGTTCACGCTTCACGCACTCACATTTTCCAACTACAGCATCCGATGCATTGGTATCAAGGGCTAAGTTACATGGCCACCGATCTGATCAGCACATCCTTCTGTTCGAGGACCGTGAGAGTACATTTCACAATTCACATTTTCAACCCATCAAGAGCTTCAAGTTTACGCAGATGTATGCATGGCACCAGGAACTCACTCGAGGCCATAGTCTTCGCCAAAGTATTTGTCGACCAACCCGTTGGCCATATTCCTCATCAGCTCGTTCTCATGGAACTGAAACCTCTCCATAGCCTCGATGCCGTCCTCGCTCTCCACGAGCTTCGGACCTTGCCCATTGGGGTACCCCCTCATCACCTGCGATATTATCCAGTTTAAGTTAAATCAGCGCACAACTTGATGAAAGAGAACACCGAAAGCTTTAAAGTTTCAGATTCCCTTACCAGTTCGAGGAATTGAAGCCCAAGTCTCGCACTTTCTATATCAGCAGATCTCACCAAATTTATAAATCCAGGAAGGGCTCCACCATTTACGATAGCGACCAAATGATCCACAATTATGTTTGGAGGCGCAGCATTTCCTGCTGGGACAACACACATATTGCCCAGGGTGTATGCCGCTTCCCTGCGGATGTCGAATTGTGCAGTCGTAAGGAGGTGCATCAGCAAAGTCATTGCCTCACTGGCAAAAATCAATTTCTTGTGCTCGAAACTGCCTGCTGCAATATTTGACATGGCCCATGATGCCTCCTACATATAAGTAGTCCACAAAATTATTAGATACATGAGAGAATGTATATGTTTTCTAAGTGCAAATATATAAAATTTAACCAGCAAACAAAAGCATACCTTTTTGAGAACCCTATTGTCACTCTTCAAACACTTTATAAGACTCGATAAGGCTTGATCTGAGAACATATAGTTAGTACTTGGAAAAGTATAACATACTCTCAAAAGTTAAAACTATTAACTGATGAAAAGGAATATGAAGCAACCATGCGTTTCATTTCAGGCTAACCTGTGATACTGTTTCCAACAGTTAGGACTGAATCAACCATGTATCCATCACCAGCTACAAGATTTCCTAAACTGCGAAGTACCTAATTTGAAATAGATGAGTCAATCTGTCAGTGCTGTAAAATCACATACACTCGTTAGACATTTAGCTGCATAGTTCTACTGGTAACCAGAAAATATGAACTTGACTACACAATGTGCAACTCTGTTAGTCTGCAAATCATTATCAGCATCTTTATTCACCAGAATGTGATAAACATATGCCATTCCATGAACCATAGACTACCTTGCTGGGCAACAGTGAGTAAATGAAAGGTGTTTTATTTCAGGGTAAGTGCCATAACTGTGAATATGCAAAAGGAATAATATGTAATGGAGAAATCAGATGATACCGGAATGAGCAATTGCAAGTTCTCTGATGCTAGGAGGCGTCCAATCAACAATTGTGGCACAGAACTTCTTACTATTAGGCTGGTAGCTTTTTCTGAAAGTGCTGAAAGATAAACAACTACCCACGCCACCTCAGTTGCTAGCTCTTCATCCCTAAAGGATGCAAAAGCAACTCATCAGTACAAGTGATGAGCAAAGAATTTCATATATTTTGGTTAGTTGTTTCAGTATGTCATTTATACATTTCAGAAAGCTCAACACAATATGAGGACCAGGGTTAAAATAAGTGCATGAAGAACATTGTGCCTAGTGGCAAAAAACGGTGTTACAAGTGAAAAGATCAAAAGATTTAAGACCATTGCTACAATATGCCCATGTGGAAGGATGATATAGATCACGAGCCAGTGAATCAATATGAATAACACCCTAACAAAGCTATAATGTTCTGTACATAAGCATAAGAGAAGGGAGCAAATACTGTGGTCCTTTTCATGGTGATCAGGAAACTAACATGATAACCACCATATCTCAAACTTTTAGAAACTCATTTAATTGAAAGACAAAAATAATAAACAGATCACAAAATAAAAACATGTCCATATGGTGACACATACGCTTTCTCCAAGTTCCTTATGATTGCATTCAGCACACCATCAATGCTAATAAGCTCATTCGCAGCCTTGGGATCAGGCCCCTGGGTCATATGAGAAACAAATGTTTCAGTAAAATGATGCTTGCTGGAGGCTACATTAGCATATGTCAAGCTGATCTATTTGGCAGGGTTTCATTTTTTATTCAAATTATAACACATCCCAGAACCCACAGAGGATGCCACAACAGCTGGTTACACAGTATCTTCCACAAGCTAATATTTTACTGTATTTTCTCAACTTTTGATGATCACCAAACCTTCAAAAAGCATCAGTTCTTGAAAAACTTTGGAAATACTCCCTCCGTCCCAAATTACTATTTGTTTTGGCTTTTCTAGATACAAAACTTTTGATATGGATCTAGATGTATATATATGTCTAGATACATAGCAAAAGTTATGTATCTAGAAAAGCCAAAACAAATTGTAATTTGGGATGGAGGGAGTAGCATCTAAAAATAAATAAATAAAAAACAACCAGTATTACAAACCCATGGGGATTTTTATTGTGGGTAGTTACTGCCATGATTTGGAGAACTACAGTGCGGAGCGATTTAGCTTGTAGGAACCACATAACATAAGCTAGAACTCATATAAAGTCTAAGCCTATGCTTAAGCTTCTCAATACAAATATTGATTGAGTTTCTGTTGAGGGGAAATGTAGCTCAAAAATTTAGGAACAACTAGAATATCACTCTTCTTGAAAGGGCTAAAACTCATATAAAGTCTAAGCCTATGCTTAAGCCCTGTTAATTCCTAAACATGATCTTGGTAAACTGAAATCTTTGACATAACAAGAGTTGACAACTTGACATACAATAAGAGCAAGGAGTTCATCAACACAACCTTGATAAGATTTGACAATGCCCAAGCCGCAGTCCTTGCTGTAGAACCCTTGTTTGACAGCATTAAACGGGCAAGAGGCCACAAAGCACCTTGAGCAAGTAATTTGCTTCTCAGGTCTGCTCCTTCACCAGCAACATTACCAATGGCCCATGCACATTGCTCAGCAACAAGGGTGGAGCTCTTCTCTAACCAACATACAAAGATTACAATTTTCAATAAGTATATAATGACCTGAGGAAAGCCAACCTAGTCATTCTTTAGAAACATATGTTATAAACAACCAGGCATCACATCCTATTGGCAATGAAAAATAAACATTATTTACATTTAACCATGAAAAGAGAGAAAACTAACCACCAAGGTGAGCAATGAGCAATGGTAGAGCAGGCAATAAAGACTTAGTTTCTTCTGGTTCCCCTGCTGCTATATTTGTAAGGCACCAAGCTGCCTCTAGCAACTGCAGAGAAAACAAGCATGATTTCGATAAGAGAAAATATCAAATGAGTTAGTTTCATTAACTTATCAAGTATCATGTGAACAATCAACATACAACATTGTAACAAGAACCTGATAATAAGTAATTGGAAGGTAAAATTGAAAGATTTACTCAGTTTGTGGTACTATTACAATTATGGAACAATAAGTGGAACAGGCTTAACCTGTTCATCTGATGATCCAAATGACAGATATTGCACTAGAAGAGGGATCGCTCCAGCTTTAATTGCTGCTTCAACAGGAGGTACTTCAGACTGTGACAATAATCGTCTTAAAGCACGAAGCACCTCTATCTTCTTCTTCTGAGCCCCTTTTCCCCTAGAGCAGCCAAAAGCAAATACACTTCAGAATCAGAGTGCTTCTGAATTCCGATATGCGCTTTCATATTTGTCAGAGTGAAAAGTTAGAAGCACTCAGAACAAGTCTTTTCGTGCTTACAACTTATCAGTGTCTATATTCCAAGTGGAAAATTACTAAGTTTTTTTGGTTTTTTTAAAAGAAAACGCATGTCTGACAAACAGGGTGCAATTTAGTCAATATCCATGAATCGTAACAATGGTATCCTAGGGTTATGGAATCCAATAGAATGATATGTTTAAGAACGTGCACAAATCATTCTTCTCATGCACCATAAACAAACAATGCCTGATGAAGTTCAATCGCATGTAAATGGAATACAAGTATAGAACTCGAAAAGACTGTAAGAAGACTTTTAAGGAACTGCCTGAAATTTTATTGCAGAAAGGAGACTACTCTATAATATTCATACATTCAAACAATGTACTCAGAACAAGGTTTATATTAAAGAACAAAGAAATTTCAATAGTGGACACATACTGTGGTTGACAAAGCAGATAAGCAGATTTCAACTCTACAATATTCAGACTAATAACGTTCCTGGAACAAGGTTATATTAACAAGCAAGGAAATTCAATAGCGGAGACATACTGGGTAGATAAAGCAGATTTCAGTTCTTCAACAGCTTGAGCTGTCTGTGCCTCAAGATCTGCCTTCTTCTCATCAATGACCATATCGCCCTCTTCCATCACAGTCTCATCATTGCCAGAAAGAGGAGCCCGACATACACGCTTTGCACGCATCAAGGCTTCCCTTCTTTCCTTCCCTACTGCAATAGCATGTTCCCTCCTCCGGCTAGATGCTGAATTGTGCACTGAAACCAGACACCGAACCAATGAAAGACTACCAGCTGTAGTGACTAGCAGCATGCTCCAAACTAAGTATGATGCACCAAAATACATGTGTTTTCCACATATGTTGTGACAGAATCCTTTATGCTCACACAGGGGCGACGGAAGGGGACGTCACTATTGCACATCTATTTTTGCCATGTAAATCAAAGGAAAAATTGAATTTGCACCCTCCCCCCTCGTCCTAGTGGTCTGGCTTCACCCCTGCTCATAGATGATTTGTTTGTTTATGATAGCACAGAAACCTACTATTATAATGCTTTTGCTCATCACAGAATAAGCTTCTTCAGTAGTTTGAATAATCATGTATGAATTTATAACCTTTTTAGCCAAGGTACTAATCATAAGTGAATTTCAATTTATACTAATAGCTACCTATTGTTGTTCTTCATGCCGATTAGCCCTCTAATTTTCAGGCACACATGTCAAATTGTTGTTCTTCATGCCAATTAGCCAGGTTTTAGCCACTGCAGAAAAATCACTCAAGTGCTTCCGCACCTTGATAGCCTACTAAAGTCGCTACACAAGTACTCATAGTAAGGGGCAATCCGCCACTCCCTGGTTACTCTTCAACATCCTAATCAGCTCTGCCTAACGTCGGTCGAGAGATGGTTCCTCTAGTAGAAGCCCAAGCGAGGACACTTTGCGCTCGTTGGACCTCATAACTTGAGCAAAGGAACCGCCACGCGCGCTTTAGGGGCGCGCGGCTAGGGCTCGGGCCACGGCCGTGCGCGCACAAGTGTCTTGGAATGAAAAGCCACGCCAGCGAGAGGATGCACAAGGGGAGCAGGCACGAGGTCGAACCTGAGGACTTGATTGCGTCGCGGTGGTGCTGGTGCGGAGAAGCGGAGGACGGCGAGGCGGAGGCGCTTCCGTCGTCCATCTCTGAGCTCCGGCGGCGGAGCTCGTCGGCTGCGTCTTCGAGTTTTTCTTCCCGTCGTCTCCCCTCTGCCCGGATTTGGAGACTCGGGCCGAGAGTAAAGTGGAAGCAAGTAAGCAACAAATACTAATTTCATGGGCCCATAAAAAAGTCAAGGCCTTGCTGCGGCAATTTTTTTTGAATGGCCCAACGATGAGTCTAGCCCATATCTATCTGCCCGACCGATGATGCTGTTGCCACGGTGGCCCATCTCTCAGGGTGCGTTTGGTTGGGAGATAATGTAGAACGGGACGGTCCCGTCCCAGTTTTTCGGGATGGGATGATCCCATTTCTTGTTTTGTTGAATGGGATGGGTCCGTCCTAATTTTTTGTTTGGTTGGAGAGATTGCTATAGACGGGACGAGCACCGTTTTCTTCTTCTGTTAGACGCCGTTCGTGGGGCCCACCTGTCATACTAACCGCCATCTTCTTCCTCCACCTCGGTTCCACTCTTGGCACTGTTCTTGGGCTCGCCGTTGCGCTGCCGGGGGAGCTTGCCCCGAGCGTGCCGCCCGTGAATCGGGCCTCGCCGACCTCAAGCTCGCGCCCGCGGGCCGTGCTCGCCCGCGCCGGCCGCGGCCGCGCTCACCCGCGCCGGCCCCTCCGCCAGCCCCTCCACCGGCGGCTCCCCCCTGCCCAACCTCGCCCCCTCCACCGGCGGCTCCCCCCTGCCCAACCTCGCCCCCTCCACCGGCGGCTCCCCCCTGCCCAACCTTGCCCCCTCCACCGGTGCGGACAGACGGCGCATGACGGGGTGAAGTGGGATGCCCCCGTCCGCTCGTTTTGGTGGGATGGGGGCATCCCGCATCTGGAGGGTATATTCCCTCTAGGGATGTCCCCATCCCACCTGTCTCCAAACCAAACACGGGACGGGACAGGACGATCCCACTTCGTCCCTCGAACCAAACACACCATCAGAGGGTCCCCGTTTCCCTTCGTCCTTCGAGATAGTGAAGTAGAGAGTTCAACGGTCCCTTCGTCCTTCGAGATAGTGAAGTAGAGAGTTCAACGGTGACGGAGACGGGCACCCCCAGTTTGTAGCCAAAATATGGCCAGTTCTTTTAATTACGGATGCAGGATTCAATTCAGATCAACTTTATATTCCAAACGATCATAATTCATAAGCAAGTTCAGTCCCAAATGTCGCGCACTGCAAGTGGTGTAATGCATGCCTCCTATAAAACCAACATAGTAATGATAAACTGAATTACTGAAAGTCTGATATTTTGAACATAACAAGTCGATGGAGGACCGCGAACCACAAACACACAGGTGATACAATTTGCAATTCAAAATCCATACAGCAGTCGATACGGAGCACAGCATGATCATATATGATATATCACGAACTCATATTTACGGACGAATACAGACTAGACGGCAAAGGCACAGCACCAGCAGATGGACCATAACAGGTAGCACAGACCCAGCAAGAGCGGGCAAGAGCAGGAGCTGGAATAGGCGAGTAGCTCACATGCCACGCCCCATGGTCTGCTCCATGGGTGGCATCATGACGAAGACGGAGCGCCCGTTGTTGAAGCCAGGATGGGGGGCCCTGCGGCGCAGCTCGCGGCCCTCCTGGCAGAGGGCACAAGGGTGGCAGAGGTAGTGGGTTGCAAGGTCGCAGGCAACCTCTAGGTGTTCGCGCCTCTCCTCGTCCTCGACCAGACCGCTGCAGCACCCACATTGCCTGGTGAAAGCCTCAAAGCTACCCTGAACAGAGGAGTATTAGAAGAACCATGTCAGCATATTATTTGAGGAGCTAGAATAAGTAAATCCAAACAGGATAGAAAGCTGAAAATCCAAACAGAGTAAGATGAACAGAAACCATAGTAAAATTGCTACTCTCAACCCAGAGAACAACATACAAATCTCAATTACAGATGGATACGGGCACACCGACAAATGGAGAATCATACAAAAACTGGGCAGCCAGAAACACTTGCCTCAAGATTGTAGCGTCGGCGAATAGCTGTACGAGTGGGATGAGAGAACCATGGGGCTAGGCAGTTCCACCCAAAGAGGGAGTTCCCAAGCATAAAGAGACCAGTGTAAGGCAAGCAGCTGTTTGCAAAAGTGCTTTGTCCAGCCGCAAGCCTCTCAACATTACTACCATACAGAACACACGGTGCTACGCTTCCAAGAAGACCTGATAACATCCAAATAATGTAGTTAGTACTTGGTTAAACTTCCAAATTAACAAAAGAGACAAGTAATTCAAAAGACTCTCCATGAAGTTGCAAAGTTCAAGGAAAACACATAATCCACAACTTCCAGAATTTCACAGGCTATCTTTTGTGAAGTGTGTACTAAGAGAAAATATAAGGTTCAACTGATAATTTCACGGAACAAGTTCAGAAATCATTAATTTATGGCATTGTTAGCAATAATGTTACTGCTCACAAAGTCACCTGCTCCTTCCTATTCCCATGGCTTAGACCACAAGTTTTTACGTAGTACACCTAAACGTACAATTGAGATCGATACAATGCCTGCTGAACCTCAAATCATTCGTTGCCTCAAGGAACAATCTTCAGTAAGGGTGTAAGACACTAAGGCATGATAACTAAATCTGATAGTGAAAAGATTTACTGGAAGTTGGGAATAGTCCACATACAAACGTAGTCATTAATCACCAAAAATATACAGCAAAAACCCAGCCATAGAGTATTGACCAAAGCTAAAAGACAAAAGGCACTCCCTCTGTCCCAAATTACTACTCATTTTGGCTTTTCTAAGTACATAGGAAAAACTGTGTCTCTAGACATAGCGTATATCTAGGTACTAAGGTACATAGCAAAAGCTATGCATCTAGAAAAGACAAAGCTAATAGTAATTTGCGACAGAGGGAGTAATAAACAAAATGGCTGGTAGTTGATAAGAGAGAAAAGGTAACAAACTAATTGGTAGGTAGTTGTGGGGGGGGGGGGGGGGGGGGGGACCTCACCCAAACTTTGAAGGGGGCCAAAAAAAGTCAAGGAAAAGTGCGACTTGTGCGACTTAAATTACCTTTCTTGGTGGTGGGGGGGTTAAACACATGTCAACGCTCAGCCTTCCCCCCATAGAGACAGGAGCTGACGATGTGATTCGAAAATATACGGGCACCCCCTCCCAATATGATCCTACACACTTGGTCAAGTCTCGCATCATCATTCAAGGATGCTAATCTGTTTGAGAAACATCATCTACTCCCGTATAAAAAAACAAACATCAGGATTCACGCGAGTGGTGGTGACCTTGTCTTCCCACGACTTCCACAAAGATGTAAGCGGGGGCTAAGCAATTACTGA
>NC_028454.1:9348327-9369600 GCF_000263155.2 Setaria italica | reverse complement strand
GGGGGGGGGGGGTAATCTATCACAACTTTGAAATGGATCAAACAAAAGAAGTCACAGTAAATCAACTACTGTAGGATCAAAATCAGCTGTTGTTGGGTGGTTAACACAGCACTTTCAACAGACAATTTAGCTCTTCCCCCACAAGCCAATCAGGACAGCAGTGCCACTAGAAAATTTAGGTCATCCCTAATAGTTTGTATAAAATACGACAGCTCTGTATAGCTGGTCCTGTGAAAGTCAAAAGTTATGCTAAGTTGTGAAATTTGTCTAGCACCCTTTAGAACTATTAGTGAAAGGATATCAGATTATAGGTATCATAATGTTTTTTGCAAGTTACCCAAAAAATTGTACAATGCACATCCTAGTCAAGGAAAATTATCTTAATCCAGATATAAATCATAAAGAGCCTAGTCCCCGTATCACATTTACAGGAACGATTCACCAGCTAGAAAGGACCTCCAAAGGAAAAGGAGTCCCATGGCTAAGATCTGTCTGATATTATGCAAATTCATGTTATCAAGCCCTGTTATGCCATGATTCCCTACTTGGCATCAAGGCAAACACTTTGAGTTGACAGAAATTCACTGCAGCTCAATTCAATTAAATGTTACCTCAGCATCCTAATTTCTGTTCAGCAAAAAGATTACTCCAAAAATTCAGACACAGTGAACAGAAGTTATAATAATTGGCACCTGCATGTCAAATCTAACAGCAACTAGGCCTCTCATGAGCAAATCAGCTGTTGTTGGCTGGTTAAGATGGCACTTTCTAGAGACAATCTAGCTAGTCCCTCCATTGTACATAGTCAATTAGGACTCAATAGAAAATTTAGCTTGTCTCTAAACTGTGCATATCGATTACAACAGCACCTCTACACCAATCAGCTCATCCCATAATTGTACAGACGCAACTCAAAATTCGATCTACAATGTGAAAATAGTCTAGCACAAATTGGAATTGGCATTATGAATATCGAAATTGAGGTAGTGTACAGCTGTAAGGGAAAAGGCATACGGCAGCGCTTCCTAGTAAGGGAAAGCTAGTTTAATCCTGAAATTGATCATACAAAGTATAGTGCTCATGGCATCTTAGCAGGAATAATGCCAGTTAGAAAGGACCATTTCAACAAGAAAAGGCATCACATTGCTAAGATCTGTCTGAAATCATGAAACAGATACGTAAGCAATTCATAATTATCATCAGACTTTGCTGTGCCATGATTCCATACTTGGTATAATCTTAATTGCCAGAAACACACAACAATTAAATTCAAATTGAATCTTGATATAGTCCTGATTTTTTTCAGATACAAAATCACACCAAAAATTCAGCCATAAGTGAACAGAATTGTATCAATCATCAATTGCACACAAAATCGAACACCAACTAAGCCTCTCATTGCATAAATTACCAAAATCTTCGTAAGCAATTTACTAATTATTGCTAAAATCGAGCTCGATCGAGGTTATACAACCACATTCCCCCCAAGGTACCCAAACGAGAACCCACGCACATATATAAAAAATTAAGCACAACTCGAGCAAAGAGGATCTGATTCTCTGAGGTCAAGGGGCACGTACACACTTCGAGGTCGCTGCTGCAGAACTCGTCGTTGCGGCCGAGGCAGGAGAGGATCCCGGAGTTCCAGCTCTCCCGCGGGATGGCGTGGGCCGCGACCGGCTCGCCCATCACGACGGGGACCCCATCGGCGTAGAGCTTGGTGGCCTCCGGAGCCGGAGCCCGCGGGGGCTTCTCGTCCGCGGGGACGGCGGCGCCGACCGCGGCTGGGAGGAGGGGGCTCGACTCCTCCTCGTGGTTGGTGGCGGCGGCGCCCATGGCGTTTGCGGAGGGGGATCGGAAGCAAGCTACCTAACGCGAGGTGAGGCGAGGAGGGGGAAAGGGGTCTTGGGCTCTTGGCGAGGAGGAAGGATGCGGGGGCGGAGAGGAACCTAAAATAAGGCGGAGGAAGCGCGTGGAGACTGGAGACGACGGCTTCTTCTTGCTTCGCTGTTAAGAGAGCGGCGAGAGGAGGACGAGACGGTGAAGGCGTGTGCTGCCGCCCTCAACCCGTCTTCTTCCCTGGAAAACGGATTTTACGTGCTGCACGTGAGCTCTAGCGCAGTTGCGGTTTTTTTTTTTTCCTTTTTGAGAGGGCGCGGTGGCGTGCTGCTGACAACTGGGCCCGTTCCGTTTGCTCTTTCCAATTGTCTTGTAGAGGCTAGAGGGGCCGGATTTGGAAGGAGGCCCAGCCCAACTAGGGTTCTCTCCCATTCCAGGTCCTTCCCCAGCATTCCAAACTTCACCCCGACACGACGCCGTCACGCCGACTTCCTCCCCGGACCCCGGTGATCACCGGAACCCTAGCTCCGGCACCTCTGGCGCCTCGCTCTATTCCATCGCTGCGCGTCGCCTCCCGGACTTCCTCGCCGGATTGATCGCTGGTCGAGATGGTAAGCTTCTACTCTCCACGCGCTTCCTGTGCTCTATTTCACTCGCGTCCCACTGTTTCCTCGCTATAAGTTCTTTCGCCCTCGCCTCATCTGTCGGCGACCCTGCCCGCATCTTCTCCCCCTGTCGCTATGGGATCCGCGCAGCGGCGGAGCCACTACCCTGGCAAAGAGCTGCCCCGGGTGCTCCCGTGCTAATATTCCAGTTACCCCCATGTCCCCGGCAGCTGCTGCGCCAGTGCCGGCTGCCTATCTTCTGGCGCTGGCCACCAGGAACTTGCATCCGTGTGGCCTCCTATCCTCTTGAAAACTCAATCGAAATAAGGTCTTGTTAAATCGACTTGTTCAGAGGCTGTTTAATCCTAGTAGCTGCAGCCAGTATTCATGCCTGTAATGCTGCGCTGATGAAATCAGGCTAGTAAAACTCCCAGAATTTCATTTCCTCAGGCCAAAGCAAGCCTTTTCACCTGCTTTTCTTAATGGTGTTTTTTTGGTGGTGGGGGAATGATATGACGCTTCAGTACATTGTCTGTGTAATTGTAGCTAGATTAATGGTAGAATGAGTCCAGATTGAAACGAATGCATCCTTTCTTTGCTATCTTAAAAATTACCTAAGAACTCTATAATGATCATCTAATAAATGTGATGTTTATGTTAACTTCTGGTCAAAAGCATTGATGGTTCTGTTTCTTTATTTTTATGCACGAGTATAGTGAGCATACCCCAGAAAAGAAAGAGCTCAAAAGCTGTATCTGCGTGAAGTTAAAGTTTTAGTTCTTGCTATTTACTTTTATCCCATTGTTGCAGGCAACGCCACTTATAGCAGGACTTGCAGTTGCAGCAACTGCTCTTGCTGGTAGATATGGCATCCAAGCTTGGCAAGCTTATAAGGCAAGGCCTATAGTTCCAAGGATGCGCAAATTCTATGAAGGTGGCTTTCAACCTACGATGAACCGAAGGGAAGCTGCGTTGATCCTTGGTGTCAGGTGCACATTACATAAAGCCTTTTCTAATATCTGAACCACAGTCAGTCATTGTTTATGTTTCTCTTGCATATGAATACTCAATGATTTAGTGCCTTTTGAATATTGTTAAGCTAGCAGCAGCTAATCATTTGGTTTTAGAAATGGCAAGAAATGAGTGGGAAAACATATAAATGGTAGTAGAAACTTTTCCAGGTCATGTATTTCTCCTTGCTATCTGTTATTGCTTGTGCACAAATTTCGTCCGTGTAATAGTAACACTAGTTAGGGTCCTTGGAAAACTGAAAATTCATGTAATACGGTAATAGTTCATTTGGCATAAGTTTTGCTGTAATACAGCATATAATAGTGAAAATAAAATAGTACATGGTACACTCTAAACACAGTACATGAGTAGTATTAGGGGCCGTTTGGATCCGCTTAAATAATCAGAATCCAGCTAAAAAAATCAGAATCTGTTCCAAATGGACTGGATTGTTCCAGAGATTTTAAGAATCCCTAGGCATAATCTACTATCTCCTCTTGGCCAGCTTCTTGGGGATTCTGGTTTGCGAAAAGACAATTTTACCCCCACTCCACACCTTATCCTCTCTGTTCTCTGTCTGCCTCGTCCCTCACTTGCGTCGAACCCGCTCAGGGGTGCCACCCTCCTCCCGCGTCGCAGCACCGCTCCATCCCACTGTCTCCACTAAAATCAATCGCCACAAGCCCACTGACCCAGCCGCTCCCGAGAGCAACTGTCAGGCTGCGCGCCCTGGCTTGGAAACTTGCGACAAGAACTCTCCCTGACCTACAACAGCCTCCTAGGGAGCCATCGCTTGCTACCCGTGCCGCCGGTCGTGGAATCGAGGACATGGCGAGGGAGAGTGCAAACATAGCAGATTGCGCCGCTGCTGCCTGTCCCCGCGGCCTTCACAAGCGCTGTCTGCCCCGCGTCCGCATCCCGGCCGCGCCGCTATCACTTGCTTCCCCCCTGCCACCACCCCTGCCTTGCCCTCGCGGCATCCTGCTGCCCGCGCTGCACTGGCTGCCCTTGCCATTGGCGTCGGTGGGAGTCTGGGACGGAGAGAGCAGGGAGGGCAGAAAGATGCAGAGAGGGATCGAGAGAGGATAATGACGAGAGGGTGAGAGAGAGATAGACTTGAAAATGCATTCCTTTTTTTTTCTTTTATGTGTGAAAGGCTTGAAAATGGGACTTCATTGATACTTTGTAAGCAATGTGTTACGTAAATGAAATTTTACTGATACTTCTGTTAGTCCATCAAGGCACAAACTAGCTGAAAGCGGTATTGAAAGAAAAAGAGGAGACAAGGGTATTGTTGGCATTGGCCATTACAAACAACCCAAACATCCAGATTATAATCTAAAGATCCAAAATAACAGATTATTACTATCCACAATCCAGATTCTAATAATCACTATCCACTATCCAGATTCTTATAATCCAAAGAGGATCCAAACGGGGCCTTAGTAGCTGCAAGTTACCATTGCAAATATATCATAGATTTATTTTTGTGTTCTAGGGTGCTACATTAATTTCCAACTGGACAAATTGCAAATATGGCAAACGGAACTTTACTCCTTCCAAATAAGGAGTAATTCTGATGGACAGCTTGATTGGAATGACGCAACATATACCTTTGGATAATATGAAATTAGATGGAGGATTCAACCACTTAGAGCTCGATCACTCACTGATGTAGGTGGAGCAAAGCCTGCAAACTGGGATAAGACAAGCAGCACCTAAGTGGCATGTGGGATGAGAATATATCTAGGCTTAAGGTCTTATTCTTAAATTGTAACGGCCTATGCATGAAAAGACGCTGCCCCACATTTTGGAGACCAAATCACATATCTATGCTTATGTATTTATTGTGACCCCACGGGCAGTTGGGCACCTTGGGATGGATTATGCATGCATCGCTAAATCACCAATGCTGCTGCCACTAAATGTGTGTTAGTTTGTCACAAGTGGCCCTTTGGATGCTTTTTAAACATCCACGATTGGACATTCCTGTCGGATAATTATCTGAATATCAAATGGTAGAGCTGCTCCTTTTGTCAGCTGTAAGTAAACAAGCTTGCAGTGTCAGGAACACAGCTTCAGAGTTCAGCGTAGATATACTGGTGTCTTTTTATAAGTTCTCATTACCAGTCTAATTAAATGTAGATCTGAATTAAAACATTCCCTGGCAAATTCAGTCCCTCTTGCAACGATTGTTTTGTTTGTTTTCCACTTTATCCAAAATAAATACTGTGCCTTTTTTGTCTAGTGTATCTGTCTATGAGAGGTTTCAAGTGTTCAATTATCTGTACTTCTTCATGCCAACATAGTGAATCAGAGATCTTTTTGTTAGCTCTTTGAAATTGGACAGAATTTGCATCTGTACTTATCTGATCAGTCATTCTTGAATTTTTAGAAGTGTAGCGGTGGTTATTTTATCTTATAATTTAGAACCTAGTCATGTTTCTTCGCCATCATTAAGTGCCCCTCTGTTCTCATGTTCTGGTGGTAGTGAGTCTAGCTTGAATCAGGATAGATTTAGCTTGCGTGTTTAAGTAGTTTTTCCTTTCTTTCTTCTTCTGGTAATTTTCATTTAATAAAAATGGAAATGGGGCCATGCCTCGTCTAAAAAAAACATTAAGCGCCCCTCTGTTTTCGTTGATATTTCCAGGGAATCTGCCAACACAGAGAAGGTCAAAGAGGCGCACAAGAGGGTCATGGTTGCCAACCATCCGGATGCTGGTGGAAGTCATTACCTTGCTTCAAAGATTAATGAGGCGAAGGATGTGTTGACAGGGAAAACGAAAGGAGGTGGGTCGGCCTTTTGATTGGAGAATGAACAGTGTGTTCTTCCACTCGAAAGATAATTTTGTACCTCGAGACTTAGCATTAGAAGATAGACACAAATCTTGGTGTTATGAAAATTTCTGGACAAAGAATATTGGATATTTTCGGAAGGTTATTAACTGCGTAATAAAATTCTATGTTTAATTGTGGCACCATCAGTGAAGTAATTGCTATACATGATGAAGGTGTTGTTTCTCAATTCTATTTTGATAATTACATCGCAACCTGCTTCTTCCACAACTAACAGTCTCATGTCGTGGGTTTATCTTCGTCTCTCACCACTAGACTCTGCTGCTGTTGAGTCTCCTGTCCTTCAGGTATTAGAGTAAATCTTTGCATGTCTAGGTGCCACAACATTATCCGAGACTCAGAGCATTCAGAGGTGATGCCCTTAAGCTTATTTTCACCTTCGATGGCCATTTGCTGTACAATCTGGATGAAATCCTGGCATCACATAAAAAAGTTATTAGGGCATTGTCAGGGTACCTGTATTGAGTCATAACAGGTGTAATTCCATCATAATTGTTGGGCTCAAATAGCAAACCTGAGTAGCCCCTGCAGATGAGTTTCTCATGGTGAATGATCTTTCTGAATTCCATAGCATTGAGCTTCTGAACCCAATTCCAGAGATGTTTATTTTCAGAGGTTCAGAGCTTGAATTCCTGTTGCTTGCGCTGGTATCTACCGCACCCATGGAGGTGGAGGTTCTTTGGGTTTCATTAGTGCTTGAATCCCTTGAGTACCAGCCTGTGATTTGTGATAAGTTGCAGGTTGGCCCCTCTACTGTTATCCTCTGTTCTGCTGGTGAGATTGTTGCTACCGGCCATGCTGCAAAACCTCTGGAACAAAAATTGGACCATCAACAAATGCTATTGTTTATGCTGCATTTTGCTGATTTATGTGCTTGGTACCAGTGCAAAATAATGTAAACTTGTCCAAGAACTATTTTTTTGTTTGGAAAAAGAATCTACTAGCAAAAACTATCACAAAAGAAAGTTGCAGTAGGTCACAAAATAACTATTTTACTGCATGAGGCGGGAGACATGGGACATACCGGGTTTGCCTGAGCTCTTGAAAGAAGCGGAGGTCATATATGCTGGAGGCGCTGGCGAAATGGACGACTCCGTTCAGCCGGTGCCGCTCGATGTGGCCCAGCGCCACGTTCCTCTGGTGGTCCTCCTCGTCGCCGGCGTCGGCGTCGGCGCCGGTGAAGTTGCTGGCGTCGTAGGTGAGGTGCCGGAATATGACCCCGGTGCCGCGCAGCACCCGGACCGCCCTCGCCGTCGCCGTCCTGTTCTCTGCCCCCACCACGATCCAGAGCAGCGGCGGGGCGACGTGCCGCAGCGTGTGCGCGAGCCGCGCCAGCGACGCGTCCTGCGCCATCCCACCGTCGGGCCGCGTGGCCGTGACGACCAGCAGGAGGCCGAGGTCCGGGACAGGCGGTGGAGCCGGCGCCGCCGCAACCGCTCGCTGAGCATTGTTGAACGAGGCGCGGATATAGGCGGCCGACGGGGCGCCGGTGGCGGCCAGCGGCGCGAGAGCGGCGAGGGCGCCGACGGCGAAGCAGAGGGAGAAGTGCACGGCGGCTTCGATCCATGGTTGCAGCCTCTTCTTGGACCTCTCGGCCGGCTCCATCTTCAGCTGCTAGCTTAGCTGGTTTCTCTGCTCTGAAGCTGGAATTCGGATCGAATTTGTTTGAATGGAGATGGTGTGTTTGTGGTTTAGTTTATAGTACTAGGAGGGCGAGGAATGGAGACATTCGGTACTGAAACGGTTGACTACCGGCGGGTTCGTGGCTGGCACGACTGCATTTGACAAGTTATAGCATGTCAACCCTTGAGAGTCAACAAAATGTCGGTGGGCAACATACTGCATGTATTCTGGAAGAAGAGACTTCCTCCTCAATTGGAGGACAGTTTGTGACAACTAGTTCGAGTCCTCAGCACCAAGATGCAAACAGCCTCAGTACATCGAAGGACAGTCGAGTGGTGAACATCACGGGTGCAAGGACGGATGAATACAACTGCCTGCGGCTTCGTCCATGGCGAACTGGCGATGACGGCGACCTGTAGCCGCTGCCAAAACGGTGCGCGCCTCTGGCGACGGGGATGACGGCGAGCTTTCACGCTTCCTAGCCCTAGAACCACCAATTGTCTCTTGCAAGGGCCTCGATCCCGCGCGCCTGAACGGCGGCGCCGCGCGCCCGGCCTGACGACGATTGGGGGTTGGCAATGGCGGAGGAAGGCGGGCGCATGCGGCAGGAGAGATTCGGCGGGGAAGGGTGACGGGGATCGGGAGGAAGAACGGAGCTCCGTATGCGACGGCGAGGCAATCGCCGGAGCGGCGCGGGAAGAGAAACCCATCGGCAGCCATGGTGGAGGGACCATTATGAAAATATACAGGGGGTATTTATGTAAATATTTGGATCGCGGCTATTGATCGCGATCGGTACAAGATCGTGACTATTGACCGCGGTTTTGTGTAAAGTTTTAGGTCGTGACTAGTAATCGCGATCCATTCCAGGGGTGTTTCCGAAAAAACATTGAACGCCGCCGGCGACGGCCGGCCGTCGTCCAATTCCCGCGGACTCCGCGGCCATCTCCGTTCTTGGGCCGCCTCTGCCTGACACCCTGCCTGCCAGGCTCCACCCTCAGACACTCGAATGAGGAGACGGCGGTCAAGGAGGTGGAGGCATGGACTTCCACCCCGCGAGCTCCGGCCCGGCGGCACGCGTCCACGACGCGTGCAGCAGCATGTGGCCATGGATGAACAGGCCCTCCAGCCCTCCTCCCTCCCCTCCAGTGGTGATTTTCGTGGCTGACGGGTGGGTCAGCGATAGCAGATGAGAACGCACGGCCAGCGGAGCCCACGTGCGGGAGGAGGCCGTGGAGCTTCGCCGGGGTTCTTCCACTTCTAGGCTTCTAGCCACGGCTTGGCGCATGTCCGCGGAGGGGCGCGATGGATACGTTGGCGGAGGCGGCCATTGGAGCGTCAGCAATAATGGTATGCTCCGAAGAACACAGATAAATCACTATCGGGTCAACAAAATAACAAAGCTAGTATTTGTAGTTGATATGATCAATGGACTGAACGGTTCATCACTTCATCAAGCTCGTCTGAACATTTTGTGACAGCATGATGAATGCATTTTGGATGAAGAGAACTACTACTTTCTGGAAGAAGAGTGTATCAGAACAAAGTCCCTGAAGCCAATCAATTGTTCATCTGAACATTCCCAAACATACAGTTGCAGACATGCAACTGATGAACTATCTCTGCCCTGTAGTGAACTGATTGAGAAATAAGGGGACCCAACTTTGCCAAGCAAAACTAATTCATGAATCATAGTCTGGACAAAGATGATTGAGTTAAAAAACACAGATGCCAATTGGCAAAAAATCAAAGAATTGTCAGAAAATGCAGAGAATAGACGAGTAAACATGTCATCTCAAAGAGCTTACTGACAAATGCTGATCACTCCATTTCTACCTTGGCTGATCAATGAATCACATGTTCATATTCACACACAAAAAATCGGATCTGAAATTCTCCAGGAGCAACAAGTTTGAGTAAGCTGGGAGCGCAGAGCACAGGCTGGAGGCTAACAGAGGCAGCCTGCAGTTACGCGCGCTTCAGAATCATCCAGGTCTCGAAGAACTCGCACAGCACGGCGTCGCGCATCAGCCTCACCGCGTCCTTGGCCTCGCCGAGGCTGCGCCTGGCGTCCTCCACGAGCTGCCTCGCCGCCGATCGCCACCCTTCCCGGCGCGGGGACTCGGTGGAGCGCCACCGGAGGAAGTCCTCGGCCGCGGCGGCTGCCGACGCGGTGGAGCTCAACCGGAGCAGCGCGTCGTGGGCGTGGCGGACGGCGGCCTCCCGGAGGTCCATCCACCGCTTCCACGGCGCGTCGTTGTCGGGTCGGAGGCCGATAGGCGCGTCGTCGTCTTCGCCGGTTTGGCCGCCGAGGCGCGCGCTGTCGTCGTCCGGTAGGAGGCCGAGGCGCGCGGCGCAGACGACGAAGACGTGGCCGGCCTCGGCGTGGAGCGAGACGAGGCGCGTGATCTCGCCGTAGGCGACGAGGAGGTGGCCCTCGGGGGTCAGCGCGCTGGCGAGGAGGTCGGCGGCGTCGGCCCACAAGTCGAAGACGCGGGGCGTGCCGTCCCGGACGCCCACGGTGCCTTCGCCACCGTCGTTGTTCACGGGGACCCCACAGCGGAGGCTCGCCGGGCTGCCGCAAGTGGTCTTCAAGGGTACGCCGCCGACGCTGTGATCGCCGCCCCCGGTGGTCTCCACGTGGCCGCCGACGCTGTGCTCGCCGCGTTCTCCGGCGGTCTCCACGGGGTCGCTGGCGCTGCGGTCTCCGCCTGGGGCGGGATTCGAAGGCGGGGACTCGGGGTCGTCGGAGTCGTCGAATCCCCACTTGTCCCCGGCGAGCAGCTCGCGGGCGCCCTTGATGCTCGTGATGACCTTCTCCGAGGTGCCGACGAGCAGGAGGGTCGCCGGCACCATCCGTGCCAGATCCAGTAACCGCTCCTCCTCCATTGCCATGGCGTTGCGTGCTCTCTTTGTCTCCCTCTGCTCTGTGCAATGGCGGTGGATAGAGTAGGAGGCGGCGGCGGCGGTTATATGCAGCTGGAAACGACGGCGCCGATTAATTACTGGGCTCCTTGCGCCGGAAGCCTATGAAAATTACCTTGAAGCACAGTAACCCAGTAAAGGAAATCCTCTTCCAATTACAACTCACAAGGACGGGTCACTCCAGCCCAGAGACTTGTCGTGGTTCTCACGCTTCGACCAAAATTTTCACTGTCCAGCTAGGGGCCCAGTTGTCATAAAGGGGGCCAGGGAGATCTCCTCGTACTTGCCAGGCTGGCCATTGCCGGCGTGAGGCGGTGCTGGTTGCAGCTATTTAAACCTCTCCCCGGAGGCCGGAGCTTTACAAAACGAACACCGAGAGAGAGATAGAGAGAGGCGAGCACAGACATGGAGATGGAGATGGAGATGGAAGTGGAGTCCACTTGGAAGTCCTTGTTCCAGCGGCGGGCGATCCTGACGGCCAAGCACTGCGACCGCGTCCACGGCCTGCTCTCCGGGGCGATCGAGGTCGTCGACGTCGACGTGCGGAACCGGCGCCGCCACGAGGGGTCCTGCGCGGAGGAGACGCAGCGCGCGCTGGAGGGCGCCTCGACGGAGCTCGGCCTCGCCCTCTCCAGCATGGGCGCGGCCCGGCACCTCGCGCTCCGTGGCGGGGCGCCCTGCCCGAGCGCGCCGCTCGACTCCGTGGACGACCTCGCCGGGGACCCCGCCGTCTGGTGCGCGCTGGAGAGGCTCGAGAAGGCTGCCGAGCTCGCCGCCCGCGTGCACGACGGGCTGGAGTGCGCCCGCGGCCACCTGCGCGCCGCCGCGCTCCTGGCGGTCCTGGACGGGGTCGGCGTCGGCGGCCTCGAGGGCGGCAACAGCGCCGTCCCGTGGGAGCATAGCCCCTGCTTCTCCGAGCAGCTCAACGGCGCCATGGAGCTCGGCGACGCGATGTTGAAGGCGGCGGACCTCGTCGCGGAGGCCGAGGGCGCACGCGAGGCGGCGTTAGGCTTCATCAGTGACGTCTAGCGATCGAGGTGTCTGGTCTCCCAGATTCGCAGGATCTAGTGAGGCGTTTGGGCTGCTTGCGTTCGTTCTACTTTTTCGTGTCGTAGAGAAATCGAACGTGATCGTTTTGTTTTGATCTCAGCGAAGCCTCTCCGGCCTGATGTAATGTTTTTTTAGAGTAACTATGATGTAGTTGATCGGTTGCTTGTTGCAGCATTTGCTGTTGATCCATTCCTAGAATGAAGAACAGTTGATCATTTTCCTTGCTTATGCGCATGCTTTGTTGATCTAGTTAGAGTTTAATTCTACTGTTGCCATGCATCATGGCTTGCAGTTTTCAGGTAATTTATAAGTGACTGTTACCTGCCAGCTGCCATGATGGCTGGCAGGCTGGGTATGCAGCGCAGACAGCAGAGCACAACAATTTACCAATGGGATCAAACTTTATATGAGAGAAGGATTAGGACCTTAATTTTTTGGCTGAAACGCTATACATTTCACGCATTGAGCATTCTGGAACTGGCCTTCTAGGTGTTCGGAGCTGAAAAAATGGAAACTGACCAAGTGACCATCCGATGCCTTGAACACTCTGGGAATGTGGTAGTGCTACTGCTTACAAGTTACAAAATGGTCGAGCCTTTACATGTACATGATCTGTATACGGATCATCATTTCGCTAGGAAAGCAACAAGTTCAGTCGCTGAATGCAATGGTGTTACCGTACTAGTACGAATCGCACGATAACTTGGTAGGATTTGGTTCTTCTCGGGCGACGGCGGCGGCCGACCCTGCCAACTCCGACGAGATCTGACGATACAATCTCGTGCCCCCTTCTCCACGCAGGGAGAGTCCAGAAGTACTCCTTTTCCCCTCTACCACTAGTTGGGCCTCTTCTATTACATGGGCTGGGCTCAAGCAACCCAATCGTTTCCAGTAAACTTGGTATTCACCTTCCGAAGACGCGCCTTCCTGGTTTCCGCCTCTTCTCTTCAGCTGGTTGCTCCTCAATGTACTCCGACTCCTTGTTGATGATGGTAACAAATGACAATTCACAACTGCAAATGAACTGAACAAGCTCATTCGATTTTCCGCAACTACTGAACATCAACATGGAACAGATTGTACTATCCAGGAGCAGTTTGAACCATGTTCAAACGGCAGATAGTTCAAAGTTCAAGCAATCACGAAAGGAAATTGGAATGGATCAAAACACCGATCAAATGATCAAGCACAACGCGCGCGACACAATTAGCAGCCGAAAATGCGTCTCAGTTGACGCCGAGGGAGCCGCGCCGCGCGGTCGCCGGCGGCGCCGACCAGCGCGCGTCGCGTCAACCTCCTCCGCCTCGCATAGCACCCAGCGCGTCCTCAAGCGCGCGGACGGCGGCGACGCGCTCGGCCTCGACGCAGCCGTCGACGCCAGGGACGCCCGGATGGTCCAGCAGCAGCCTGGCGGCGCTCAGGTGGCCGCGGCACCTGTCGATGGCGCGCAGGGCGTCCTCGCTGCGGTCTAGGACTTCAACGACCTCGCCGATGGAGGTGGCCAGCGACGACGCCGCGCCGTAGACGCTGGTGCGGAGATCGAGGTGCATGGCCGCCTTCAAGCAGGCCACGGTGCCGGTCAGGTCGCTGGACGCGTCCTCGAGCTCGCCGTTCGCGAGCGTGATCAGGTTGAGGCCGCCCTTGGCGTCGCCCGTGCGCAACGCCGACGGCGGCTCGAGGTGTCGCAGCGCGGCGGCCAGAAGAGAGTCGGCGCTGTCGCTGCGGTCGCCTGCGTTTTCCAGTAGCCTATAGATCTGCTCCGTCCATTGGTAGTCTCCCTCCATCGCTCCTCTCTCTTCTCTCTCCCTCCTCCCCGGAAGGTGTTCGACGATTTGCTTCCGGCGGCTTCGCCTCGAGGCGTTGTCTGAAATACACCAGCCTGGCGGCTGCACGCGGGCCCCATGTCGGTTACGTCGGTTACGGTGGGACACACTGGCTTGTGGGGCCTACAGATGTTTACCTTTCCCCGCTGACCCGTAGTAGAAACAGAGGAGCGTGTAGGTGAATTCCTGCGGCTTCCCTTGGAAGCTACCCCACCCTACAAATCCCCACCTGGAGCTCGTTCCATCACAAGTTCAGAACTCCGCGCGCGCAGCCATGACCAGGGTAGTCGCTTACAACACGAAGAAGCGAGGGAGGGAGGAGAGCGCGGAGCCGTGGAGGCAGCTGGCGCGGACGGCGCCCGGCACCCTCCTGCGCGTGGCCACCTCGGAGTGGGAAGGAGTCCGCAAGTGCCTCAAGTCCACTCACCGGAGGGTCCACGGCTACAACGTCGCCGACATGCTCCAGAAGAGAGACGCGGGGAACCGGCTCCGAAGGCCACACGGCCGGACCCTCGGCTCCTCCCTCCGCAAGGTCAAGCGCCTCATCGCGCTCCACGACGCGGCGGGGCACATCCTCGCGCTCTGCGCCGCGCGCCTCGGCCTGCGGCCGCACCACGGGGGCGACGCCCAAGCCGCGGCGCGGTGGCGGGCGTGGGAGGAGAGCCGCGACGCCGCCGCCCGCCACGCCGCCGACGCGCTGCGGGGGCTGCTCTCCGCCCTGAAGGACCTCACGGCGACCGCGCACATCCTCCACGTGGTCTCCGGGAGGCCGCCCAAGCACCGATCCAGGGCGGCGTGGGCTTCCGAGGCGGATCGGCTCGTGCGCCGCGCCACGGACGAGGCCGCCGCGGCGCGGGACGCGGTGCTGCGGATGCGTCGTGCCGTCGTGCTGGAGTTCTTCGACGCCTGGGCCGTTCTGAGCGGCTAGGCGCGCGGCGGCTCGACGGAGCAAGCAAATGCGCCGTGCGGCGCTGCCTAACGACAATGTGGATAAGTCTCTTTGTTCATACCTGTGGGTCATCTGGTTGTACAATTTTGCAGCTCTGTCGATCAAACAATGTTGTTGCCGTGAGAGTTACCTTTATGTAGATGAACGTACGTATGATGGTGATGGAGTTGATCAATCATGTACTCAAATCCCATCATCTTACTGAAATTCATCATTGTCCGGTTAGTGAAGTAATATGAGCGAAATGAACTCCAATTATTTGTTCGATATTGTTGATTTTTTTTCCTATTGCTTGTCGTATGTTTTTCGTCACCTTTTGACCCAAATATTATGCGATTGTTTAGCTTCTCTGCTGAAATGTTACCTGTCCGTCAGTTCCGTACTTACATGAAATGTCCTGAATGCAATGCAAGCAGCTTCCTGACGCCGGCCCTGTCACCCTGCCCAAGTTCACATTAGACATTGTGGTCTTTTCCCTGAAACTAATGTTACTGACTCATGTGAAGTGTCTGTCCTAATTGAAAGTGTTTCTGAATTATTCTGACCATTTTGTTGACTTCTGATACCCACATTTTAGGTTTACATACATTTTACCATTTTGTTGACTTCTGACTCACGGGTTCAGTACCTTGAATTGCGAGTTCAATTGCGTGAGCCCTTGTTCACTTCCTACAAAACTCCCAACTTTGGCACTATGCAAAAAGAAGATTCCCTATCACATCAAACTTGCGGTACATGCATGGAGTACTAAATGTAGACGAAATCAAAAACTAATTGCACAGTTTTATTGTACTTTGCGAGACGAATCTTTTGAGCCTAATTAGTCAATATTTGGACAATAATTCACAAATACAAACGAAACACTACAGTGTTGCTACAGTAATTTTGCACCTCCTAAATTCGCAAAGTAAACAAGAGCTGCTGTCCCTTGAATTTCTGTTTTATATTCTCTCTTCGGACCAATCTTTTGCTGATTGTTCCAGAACCTGAACCGCCCGCCTATGGTTTCCACTGGTTCAAGCTGCCGGTCGTTTCTACTCGATCGGACGCGTGCAATTGCTATGATTTCTCGTCAGCGTGCATGATGAGATGATTTTTTTACCACTGCCACGAGATCATCACTTACATTTACTGCAACGGGCTCTCTACTGTACGGACGACAAAAGGGAATTACTGTGCAGGCCACCTGGCCCACGCGATGCGCGAAACGTCGCAGCGTGCTGGGGCCACGCGGCACCCCTTAATTTGCTCCTCGCTCAGTCGCTCCGCTTCTTAGAGCAACTCCAAGAGCACTTCAAAAAATTCTTCCCCAAAACTATGTATTAGGGCTTCTTTCAAAAAAAATTTCCCCTAAAAACATATCAATCCACAGCAGATCGCTAATAAATAGCCCCCAATATTTTAAAACAGGCCACGTCATCGTATTGGGCCCATCGGAAGGGACGCGCGAGCATGCGGGAATCAGGATTGGGGGAGGAATGCCAACGCTAAAATATACGCGGTGGTAGGCTGTTTTTTAGCGTTGCTAAAAAATTGGGGAAGGTTTGGGTGGACTGTTGGAGTTCGTTTTTTCTCCTTTTTTCCTAAAAAAAGTATTGGGGGTAAGATTAGCGGCCTCTTGGAGTTGCTCTTAGACCCCATTTATTTCCGCTTGCTTATCGGTGGAAGTAGTCTCTTATTTCCATCGATTCTCGCTTACGTGGTAAACTGCTTTAGAGATTTGAACTACGAGAAGTGAAAAGTGAGAAGCAAGAAAATTTCCGCTTAGATTATAAACCAAGCATGACTAGGAGAAGAGTATCCAAACAGCCAGCTGACCATGAGCTAGGTCTTTTCTTTAACGAACCGCAAATGAGAGTGCGAGGTTTTATTGATATAACAGAAAAAAATACAAGACTACACCACTAGATACATTGAGCTTTTTCTAAGCCCACGTGTGCACTAGTTGCTTATATAAATTCCACCAAGTGTTCCTGCACGGTTGGACCTTTTGGTTAAGCACCGTGCGCATTTTAGATTTATGTCTGAACACATAGTAATCCATCACTCGGTCGGCAACCGATGCAGAGCTACCTGCTGTTGTCACTCATGCAATGCTCTGATCAATACAATGACACGTGAATGGAAGTAGACATGGGAGCAGTTAGTAGCAGGCGCTTAAGATAACCTCCAGCACAAATCTCAACGCGCCGGCTCTGGGCATTTGTGCTGGTGGTTGATGATCATGCCTGGCAACACCCAAAAACTTAAATGTGGTAGCTACAGAAATTGTTTTTGGCTTAGTGTCGAGACAGAGAGTTGCTGCTGACAAAAGTTCCTGTGGTGCTTTCCACCAAGCTTCGGGGGCGTTTGGATGTCAGGGGCTAAACTTTAGCCCTGTCACATCACACGTTCAGATGCTAATTAGGAGGACTAAATATGAGCTAATTAAAAAACTAATAGCAGAACCCATAGGCTAAATCGCGAGACGAATCTATTAAGCCTAATTAATCCATCATTAGCGAATGGTTACTGTAGCACCACATTGTCAAATCATGGACTAATTAGGCTTAATAGATTCGTCTCGCGATTTAGCCTAGGGGTTGTGCAATTAGTTTTGTAATTAGACTATGTTTAATACTCCTAATTAGTGTCCAAACATCCGATGTGACAGGGGCTAAAATTTAGCCCCTCCCTACCAAACACCCCCTTCGTACATGTGCATTGCGGGTTCCATCAGTCCCAAAAGTTCTTGCACTCTTCTTTGACGATGATGGACCCGTGTGATATTGATACGACGTCTCTGTAATTGTTGGTGGAAAAAAGCTAACTTTGATCTGTTTACTCTTGGTCGTCAATCTAATGCTGCAAGTCTCTGCTCTTCTTTTGCCGATGCCTATTGCTGCATCTGATTTTCTTTTTCAAGCTGCTATACTAGCTAATAATTGTTTGCTGCTGCATGTGGATTGCAGTTGCTTCCGACCAGTAGTAGTTCATGCTGAACATGAATTTACCAGCTGCATCAGGCTTGTTTGGAGGTGCTAGGATCATACATATGAATAATAGCTGGATTTCCACAGATTTTAGCAGTTGCTCGGAGCATTATTCTAGAACTAAAACCGCACTAGTGTACTAGTCTGGTTAATTCCAATGTGCACCGAATTGAAGCCACAAACTAAAATAGACGAACTGTGATCTGGAGTCCTAAATGTATTGAACAGACGTGTAAGATCTCCGTGATCAACAGATCCAACAAGAAATTAGTCTAAACTATATTGACGAACAGATCCACACATGCTAATCAAAGGACAAACTGAATGTCGTTTGCATACAGTTCTTGGACTCAACGTCTGCTGTCATCATTCTGATCTTTGATGGTGCATGAGTGGAGTGACGACGACATTCCATGCATGCAATTGGTAAGATAGGGTGGGGGGTGAACACCGCCCATCCCAAAGTGTATGTCTTGCCCAAACAGGTAAGGATGGTGCTTTCCACGAAGCTTCGTGCTCTTTGGAATTATGCATTGTTTTTCAGATTTTTTTTCTGTCTCAACTCTCAAAAGTGCTTTTACCGTAGTGATATAGAGCCGGTTCACTGCGCAGAACACATGCATAGCAGTGAACATGCATGGAACTGTGGAAGCAATGGCAGTATGGTACGCCAGCGTGCAGCAGCAGCAGTGGTTAGTTTGGTTAGTTTTGATCAACTTTATTGAGAAGTCCATGATGAGATCATCTGTGCAGGGCTACAGACCAGTAGGGCAGTAGTAGGCCACAGGTGCGTGGCTCGGCTACTTAACCCAGCTCCAGGAGCAGCGAGTTCTTTGTGCTCTGCAATTGCTCGAGCCTCTACACAGCTCCACCCCGTTCAGCTAGACACCAAGCTAGCTCGCAAAGACCCGTGTCCAAGCAGCTGGAAGCGCTTCCCATCCGACTGGTGAGTCCGTCCCTCCCGTCCCCGGCCGTCTGACTAATCTTGGTCATCCTCCGATCCACCCCATTTCGATTAGAGTTTGCAACATACTACAAGACTGCAGAAATTTGAAACTTAGTTTCGAGACTGTTTCCCTAGACAGAAATTAATTAATTGAAGCTATCTGTTGTTGATCTCTCGTAGTTTAGCTTGGATCCATGGCCGAGGAGATCAAGATGCACAAGCAGCTGGCAGCTCCTCTGCTGCCACCGCCCGTGGAGACGAAGAAGCAGCAGCACCAGGCGCACGCGTCTCCTCCGTTCCCCGCTGCACGACTGGTCAGCCTGTGGGGGCTCTACAACTCCGGCGTCGTCGCCCTCACCTTCGTCTTCATCCACACGCTCAGCTTCATCAAGTCATGCGTCTGGGATCTGGTTCGTCAACGAACCCAAACACTCCTCGAGACCTCGCCTCCTTGTCCTGGGATGCTGGGATGTCATCCTCATGCACGCATGCCTTTAATTTGGTGCTCGATCGATGCTGCAGCCACCGTGGGTGTACCGGCCACTCGAGATGACGGACGCGGAGGACGCCAGGGCGAGCGCCCTCCTGCTCGCCTCCATCTGGTGCACCGTGGCCCAGGCCGCCGCCGCGGCGCCGGCGCTGCTGCTCGCCGGCCACCGCTGCCGGCGGATCCGCCGGGCCCTCGCCTACGTCGTGCTCGCGGCCGCCGTGGCCAGCCACTGCATGCACGCCAGCGCCGTCCGCATCATCCTCGTCGCAGCCGACCCAGGGTACAACGTCGTCAACAGGATCCTCGCCGTCGCGCCCATCTTCGTCTTCGCGGTGGGCGACCTCGTCTGCTTCCTGGCCCTCCTCGTGGGAAGCGAAGAGTAGGGTAACTTAAGCTAGCTGCTCGTGCTCGGCCAGTGCCAGCTCATGGGAGCTCCATGGATCAGCTCATAATTAAGGTACCGAATCTAGCTAGTACTTGTGAGTAGCATATGGTACGGTGGCACACGGTGTGATGTATCGTGTGCATCTAGTTACTGTGCGTATTGTTAATTCGGTCGTGGATCACCTAGTGATTGATTTATCAAGACCCTTGTAATTATTTGAGTAATTAGCATGTCTGGACCTGTGGACTGGACTGTGGTGAGAGATATTAATATATCCAGCTATAAATTACTCTTCGGTGTATATGCAACCCTTTTCCTTGACAATTACGACGATGATGAGGAGATGATGATGATGTGCAAATTAAAGTAATGAAATTATAACAGGTGAAGCATGAGCTGGTAATGTATATATGTATGCGTTAATTTTTTTTTGAAAAGGGTTAATTATTAGTTCGAGCTAGCTCTTGCACTTAATGGGTTGCTAGGGACTGGGGTCAAGTAGTTTGTTGGGGATGGATCGGGAACACTAAACGCCACCTTGCTGAACCACCAGCGAAGGTACGCCACCCTTGCTGAACCACCAGCGAAGGTAAGCATCGTTTACTTAAGTGTGATTGTAGGAAATGATATTTGGACATGATATTTGGATGGAGCAAAGCAAGGTGCGAAGGTTCAGCTTTGTTTTGTGGGATCAAGGAAAAAGGTGTGAAGGTCCAAGGCACTTTCGCAGATAGGAGCGGAGGTCCTAAGCACCTCCGCTATGGAAGATCAAGTTGGGAAGCGTGAAGGTCCTGTGAACTTCCTCGACGAAGAATCCAGCGGCTAACCCAAGTTTCTCAAGCAAAGGTGTGGAAGATTGGGGTCACATTGCGAACCTGACCCTCGTAGCGTGAATAGTGTGACCCGCTTAGGGTGTACAAGTTGGTTTAGGACTCTTTCTTTACCAAAATGTACAACATATTCTTGGAATGTAGTGGTTAAATAAGGGTAAATTCGGTTGGCCTCCCTGTAAAATGGGAGGCACCCCTAGGATTCACATTTTTTTATAAATACAAGCCCTAAGAGAGTGTTATTTCCCATTCATGTGTTTAAGAGCTTGCTCTGAACCAACATAGTACGGCAACCTTTTCCATTTTTGAGAATTTATGTAATTGAATAATTGATCGATCTAAAGTAAGACGACGAATTTGGAATGTCGTTTTGCATGTAGAGACTTGGGCCTGGTTTGGTTCACTGACTTAAATTTAAGCACCCGTCACATCGAATGTTTAGATACTAATTAAGAGTATTAAACGTAGACTATTTACAAAACCGATACATAAGTGGGGGCTAAACAGCGAGACGAATCTATTAAGCTTAATTGACAATGTGTTGAGGTTCTAACATTTGCGAATGAACTGCTATCTAATCATAAACTTCTGGTGTCGATTGCTACCCGCGGAGGGGGGGGAAAGAGTTGCGGGTCAGGGGGGGGGTTCAAAATCCTCTATTATCATTCAAACTTATGAATATGGATGCAGCTTAATATGCAAGTCAGATTCCATTTTACCAGCAACGAACTGATGACGTGTGTTGTAAATGGATAGTGCAGTCATAAAGACGCTGCTTAAGCCCATTCTCACTCGCATGACCCTACCTGAAAAGATGGATGAGTTATGTGCTGGATCAGGCACACTAGTTTCTTCATGAGCTTATATCTGCAAGGCTCTCTTTCCTGCAATTTTCAATTCATAGATGTTTATTGTTCTTTTTCCTGAACTGGGATTATTATACTGGACACATGGGCGAATTCATGACCA
>NC_028454.1:9335578-9347637 GCF_000263155.2 Setaria italica | reverse complement strand
CGTAGGCGGAATCTATTTAAGCTTACATTTGACAATGTGTTGGCTACCAGTAAAACATTTGCTTAATGAAGCATTTGCTAATGATGAATTAATTGACTTAATAGATTCGTCTGCTGTTTAGCCTCCACTTAAGTAATGGTTTTTGTAAATAGTCTACGTTTAATACTCCTAATTAGTATCTAAACATTCGATGTGACACGTACTAAAAATAAGCAAAAGGAATCAAACGCCCACCTTGATCGATCGAGACGTACACAGCTGGGTGAGGCCAGCAAAGCTTTCTGCTGTGTCATCCATCATCCTGATCAGTGATGATGCATGCATGAATAATGAATGGAGTACGGATGAGTGTGACATTACATGCACGTTAGCACGTATTTGGAAAGATAGGATAGGTCGGTGAACAAGAGGCCGCTTATCACAAGTGCATGTTTTATTGAAAAAATTGTTTAGTAACTAGTTCATCAACTCGTGCTCCCGCACGGACTAATATTTTAAAATTTATTGTATGTGAAAATTATTTAAAAATTAAACTCCTAACCAATAATCAAAATTGTTCACCTACTACTCTCTCATTTTTTCAATACTTCAATATAATACTCATAATATAGATGTTTATCCTATTTTGATTGATTTTTTAATTAGTAATTACTCTATACATTTTTTCATCCACATTCACACTTTTTTCATTTTGTATCGCACCTCCATAAATTATGTTTATCATAAAAATCAATTTTTTCATCATTTCCTCACATACATGTCTAAATGGTCTACATGGTGACTCTCATCATGTGTATACACCTTAACTTAGTATTTCTTTATTAACCATAACATAAATAGGTAATTTAGAATCATATATTAGTTTCCTTTTGGATATTTCTATATAATGTACATGATGATATTAGATTAAGATTTGGATGTTTACTTTAGATTATTTTTAATAACAACATACATGGGCAAACTTAGACACAAATTTAGAATGGCATTTTAAGTTATACTTTATAATGATATGCATGAGTAAATTGGATAAAGATTATGCTATTACTTTAGATTATTTTTATAATGGCATAGCTTGGTAATTTAGATATTGGTGTAGGGTTTATTTTAGAATATTTTCATAATAATAGTGGTGGGTAATTTTTCAAAAAATATAATAGACCAATGACTATGATTATTAGAGTTTACATGATTGATGTTTAATGTTTTTAATTTTTGTGAGAATTTCTAGGATTTATCCTTTTTATCAAGCATGTTTCGTGAGAACTAATGCGGAGTCTCCATTGAAAAAATTAGTCCACATTGCTCCAAAACTATTACCTTGAGCTACCTCTCATTTATTAAATATTTGAACACAATTTTATATATATATATACTTATTATATTTATTTGATTGTGATATATTTTAGTTAGTTTTTATCCACATTTATAATCTTTAACTTTTCACTTTGCATCACAGTCATGCGCTTGAATTTTTTTAATTTACTCCTAAGTTTGAGCTATAATTTTAACATAGAAGTATATATTCTCATCACTTTCTCTATATCTTTATGCGTATAGACCTTAATTATTATATCATATACCATAGTGTAAGAAATAGATGATTTAGAATCATATGTAGGTGTATTTTTTAATTAAGATGATTTGGATTCAAACGTAGGGTTACCTCATGTTATTTTTAATAATGGTATATATGGGTAATATAGATGCAAATTTAAGGGGTTACTTTAAGTTATTTTTTAAGTATTAGTGGTGGGCAATTTAGTTGAAAATTTAGGGGTTATTTTAAATATTGTTTATAATGGTATAAATGGGTAATTTTGATGAAGATTAGGGGTTACTTTAGCTTATTTTATACAATGGCAGAGCTGGTTAATTTAGATATATATTTAGGGGGTTACTTAGGCTATTTTCATAATGGCATATGTGGGTAATTTTTTACAAAACATAATAGATCCAATAGTTACAATAATTTGAGTCTATCGATTGATGGCTAGATATTTTGCTTTTTTGTGAGAATTTTATGAATTTCTCTGTTTTTCTAGAATGTCCACCTAAGATTCTAGGTGGATTCACCTGGAGGCCTCAAAAGGAGCCTCCAATTAGTAATTAGTAATAGTAAGAGTAAGATTGTGCCTTCCAGGAAGGTTCGTACTTTCCATTATTACATTGCTTTTTTCCCTGAGAATTACACTCTCTCAGAGTTTTTACTGTTAATGTAGTACATACTGTCGACCTTATAGCTTTGAACCGAGCGGTTCATAAAAGTTTTTAGGCTGTACCTCTAGCTACCTAAAAAAGTTGGATCAACCAGGCTCAGAGTGGTGGGTTTGGTGAGTAGGTGGGCATTGTGAACCATGCACCATCCTAAGTTCCTAACGAGTACCTAGCTTTTTAGTAGTTTTTACTGCATGAGGCAAAACGAAAAAAAAATTACTCCTGTACAGCCCAGCTCCTCAGGCGCTCGGCCACTCCCAGCGCGACACGTCGTGGGTGTGTGGGGGCCCATCGGCCGCGTGCAAGCACTCATGCAGCTGCGTTGCTCGGCAGCCTCGGCTACTTAACTACCTGAAGAAGGCCTTGTGAGTTGTGACACGATGCAGTTTCACAGGCCCTCAACTGCACCGAGCTAGCAAGCAAAGATCCGCCGAAGCAGGAAGAAGCGTCTCCATCCTGCCGGTGAGTCCCCTCCCTCTCAGTTCCCCGATCCCCGTGGGTTAATTGCCATGGGTTTTGCCGTCGCTGATCTCTCTCCTATACCTTGATATATAGCTCGGAACGATCCCCATGGCCGGCCATGCCCTTGCCCGTGGGTTGTCCGCTATGGGAAACACACAATTTGCCGAGTGCCACAGGCACTCGGCGAAGACATGAAAACACTCGGCAAAGGCTTTGCCGAATGTTACACTCGGCAAACAACACACGGTAAATTTTGTGTCGGCAAACACTACTTTGCCGAGTGTCAAAACTCGAGCACTCGGCAAACATTTTGCCGACGGCCGAAAAACACTCGGCGAAAAGATATACTCGGCGAAATAGGCGCTGACGGCGTCGGGGGTAACGGCGGGTTTGCCGAGTGCCTGCACACGGCAAAATCGGGCCCTTTGCCGAGTGTCATCTCCCGAACACTCGGCAAAGAGGTGATGTTTGCCGAGTGTTTTGACTTTAACACTCGGCAAACTCCTGGCGACTGCACCTGGAAGTGCACCCTTTGCCGAGTGTTAAAGCCAAAACACTCGGCAAAGGCCCCTCTTTGCCAAGTGTTGCACTCGGCAAAGTGCCCAGAACCCCCCTTTTTTCCCGTTTTGTCACGTATAACGGACCCCTCTCAATTCACAATACACATCATCACAGGCATTTGTAATAAACAATCACATGCATAATTCACAACCACCATTAGAACCATTATTCATAAACACCACAGGCATAATTCAACATAAGCACGAAACAATCCATAAATCCAAGTTCAAGTCACAATTTAGTTTCAACCAAGTTCACAACCAAGTCTAGTTCCGTGGAGGCCAAGGAGACCACTGCGACAAATCTTGATCTTCATTATTCGAAGCTGCCGATTGATTCTGCACATAGGATAGGACATTCTGAGCTAACATCTAAAGTTGTCAAAATTAAAGTATTGAATCTTAAGCACAATGTGTCAAGTGACTCACAGGAGTAGTCGTGGGTGGCTGAGGCGGAGGGAACATCATCGGCGGTGGCAGAGGTAAAGACTGACCCATGCTCGAAGCAAAATTCTGCATGTACTGGAACATCTGCTCCATCCTAATCCGATTTTCTTCCTCCATCCTCCGCCGCATGTCCTCCATCTGCGCCGCCATCTCCTCTTGTTTCTTCCTTGCTTCTTCCACCTGGGCCTACAATATTTCATTGCAATGTTATAATGCAAAGCTAAAGTATAACAACAAACGAACGATGAATGGAAGAGAAAGAATCTGGAGAGCCTCCATCTGGAACTGTGCAGTGGTGGGTCGTGGCCGTATCGCCGGGCTCGAGTCTGTGCTCCTAGCTCGTATCTGGGAGAGAGTGGGAGTAGAGGCCGTGTCGATTACGCCGTCGCCAATCCAATATCGGCCATGCTTCTTTCCTCCTCCCACCCTCATCACGATTTCTTCATCAATGTCCTCGGAGCTCGGATCGAAGTCTGGCCCGTGAACCTCCCTAGCCATCTTTGTATACTCGATGATGCGGCTGTGTATGCTAGGGTGGTTGTATGCCTCGGATGGGTTGTCTGGGTTGAAATCGATATCGGCCGTTGCCTTGCCCTTTTTGGAGAGGACCCATGCCTTGAGCTGGGAGCAAGGTCGGCCATCATGTGACGCTAACTGCGGCAAAAAATACAAAATGATTAGGAATTATGTAGAACTGAACGTTAGAATAAAGAATTGAAGTTGCGTACCCATTTTTCTCTATATTCATCAAGGCTTAGGCTGCCTTGATGGTGTGGTGCAGTCGACATCTGCAAACGCTGCTGCCGGCAAGCAAGGTGGTTCTCCAACCACCCGGGCTCCAACCACACGTCGATCATCCTCTCCCAGCACGACATATGCGCACGACACCACCACGGAGGCACCTACATCATCAAGCGTGTGACATATGAAAAAGAAATTGAGCCTAATTAATCTTAAATAGTAAGTATCAACGTTCTTTACTTACCCTCATAAATTGGTCCTTAGTCAGGTTCATTGTTCTTGCCTCCTCTTTTCTAATCTTCATCTGTCTGTATTGAGCGTGGAATTCGATGATGGCCTGGATGCGCGCCTCGTAATGCATGTCCTTCACGAGCTTCTTGGCGGCTACATCACAGACGGCCTTCGCCTTGGCCTCGAATCCCTCCTGGCATCTATAGAAATCCTGCATATAGACGCGTATACAGTTATTATTTCAAGAATGTCGTGAACGTAGGTGATGTATTGAGAAATTTAGTGCGAGGAGTACTTACCCACAGCTCGGCCTTGACCCGCTCCGCTATGTTGGGGAATCTCCTCTGTTGACGATCAGGGACGTTGGGGGCGGCGACGTAGTGGTCCCACATGTAGGCCGGCTGCTGCTGTCCGGCGTACACCACCAAGCCAGGGAAGTGAACCCTGCACAAAAGGCCAAGGATCCCATTGGCCTTACGGTTGTGGTCACCCCCACTGAGCTTAATCCAACTCCTGCACAAGTCATTAATATAAATTATTAGTTTTTGTAACTTTCAACATAAGAACATTATTAAGAATATTTAAAGTTACTTACTTGGTCCCAACCGGTTTAATCAGCGGGTGTAAATGCTCAGGTATCGGCCGCTTCGGGAGGGATGAGGGACCTCGCAACCATATCTTGGACTGGGCATCCCCTGCCTCCCCGTCCCCCTCCTGCTCCTGCTGCTCCTCCTCCTCCGCCTCCTCCTCCTCCTCGTCATCCCCAGAGGCGTGTGTGGAAGGTATCTCCTCCTCCTCCTCCACCTCAGGTTCAGGCAACGGGGGCCTCACCGCTTTACCCTTCCCTCGAGGCCTCTGGACCACCTCCTCCTCCTCCTCCTCAACCCTACGTCGAGGCCTGCCTCGACGCCTCCCTCGACCGCTCCCTGAACGTGACCCTGACCCTGAACCAGTCCCTAACGCGGCCAGTCTCTCGCAAATTGACGTGAGCTTCCTCATACCGCCCACCATTGCTCAATGACCTGCAATTAAAAAGAGTAAACCAGTCAGCATAGACAAACAAAACATAATTACAAAGATATGCAAATTATAATTAAATTATAACTAAATTAGTACGAATCATACATGTATTAGAAATAATCATCATGATCGGGATTAGCTGGATCATAAGTCTCATCATCACTATCACGCGTGTCGATATAGTCAAGCCCGTGCTCCGAAGGAGGAATGTCGTCATCACTGTCATTAGCTAACTGTAATCGTTGAAGTAATTCTAAGTCGTTCACATTCTGAACCTCGTCTCCACCGTCCTCTGCAGCAACCCTCTCGTTGTCTACTTCCATTCCGATCGCTTCGGTTAAATCTATCACAAAACTCCCTTCGAGCCCATCTTCTTGGAATAACTCTCCTTCGTACGTGTCGGGGTCTATATTGTAATTTTCATTGTTTGGTACAGGTAGTTTACCGTGTGGCGATACCTTGTACGCAACATCCCAACCCTTAAGACGGCTGTCGGTTTGGCACGAGTATGACAAATAATAAACTTGCGTGGCCTGTTGAGCCACAATATAGACATCGTCTCCTGGTAACCTGGATGACTGTCGAATTTCGACTAGCCCAAGATTACGGGTCCATCTCACGACAGATGGATCAAACCAATGGCATTTGAATATAACTGGATTAAGAGGTTTGCACCCATGAAAAGTGAGTTCGTATATTTCTTCAATTCTTCCGTAGTACTCGACCCCATCAGAGCCTGGTGTGAAAACTCCGGTATGTGTGGTTCTTCGATTGGGCCGACTCTGCTCGTGCCTTGTTGTGTGAAAACGATATCCGTTGATGTCATAACCGGCAAACGACCTGACCCTATAGTCACAGCCATCGGCAACCTGTCTCAACTTGACATTCATAGACGCATCGGTTTGGCCCTGCAAGTTCAAACAGGGCGGTTCGTTATATTAATCGTATGTACGAGAATGTCCGAAGAAATGAAATTGTACCTTCTGTTTGAACCAAGAAATGAAATCGGGCATTCCATTTCCCGCACTCTCTTTGAGAAGAGTCTCAGCTTCGTGCAGGTACGGTTGCCTTGATTTACGCCAGAATTGACGATGAAATTGCCTGTAGCAACGAGAAATATACGTTTAGGCAAGAGAATGGTGACTACTTCGAAACAAGTTTGTTGAGAACTTACATCATGTACGGCTCCACCTCAGATAGGTTGGTCAACACATACAGCATGATAGAGCGCCACTCTTCATGGTTTAGGGTCTTGCGGGTCGCACCACTTGCACTTCCGAGTTGCCCTCGGAAAATGCTAAGGCTCAATTCATCTTCGCTGGCATTGTAACGAGGAGGTGGATTATGCACGCTAGGAAGGTTGTCAGCGTAGTATTTTGATGTGAAGTTTGACACCTCCTCCAGAATGTATGCCTCTGCAATGGATGCTTCAATTTTACACTTATTCTTACATTTTGTGCAAAGAACCTTTTGACATCTCTCAATTGAGTAGCACCAACGACCCTGCACAGGCCCCCCATTCGTGCACCGGATGCGCAACGCAGTCGCTTATCACTGTGGTAACAACCGCATACATGTTTGATACTGGTCGGTTGCTGGTCGGTTGTACGAAAGTCTGTTCCAGACTGCAACTGCATACATGTTTGATACTGATACACCGGAATGCAACTGAAAATTAATCCACTTCCTGAACAAAATCTTACTGCAGAATTACAGGCCAATTGGTATGATTACTTTGTGATGTTTCATACTCCCTCCAGCATAATCTTTTGTTAACTGATAATTAGTTGTATCATTGCAGAGTTGTTTTTGGTTATAGGTGTTGCAGTCAGACACTGATAACTAGTTTTTGGTTACTTACGACTTCCATTTCTATTTCACAAGTACATAGTCTCCCGTCCTTGAATCTAGTGATGGTCTGGTGGTTTGGTCATCGAATTTGACCACCAAACTTTGTCTGATATTTTAGATTATCTGCTGAATAGTACCATTCAGTTTTCTACTAGAGTGAAATGTTTGTTCCTGAGTGCAGGCTTTTTAAAATGATCAGAAAAATGCACCTAATATAACTAGTTATCACATCAATATAATGGGAAAAAGGTGTGCAGCCAACCTACAAGTGTACAAGACCTCCAAACTACTAGTGTACAAGACCTGAGGTCTTTGCAGTATCACCGGCATAATTACAAGTCTACAAGCATGGTGTTCAGCCAAAGTTGTTGATGTAAAGAACCTGCTGCTCTGTTGATGTAAAACATTATCTCTAATGTGTCTGCTCTCTGAACTCCAAATTGCTGTTTTATGACTATATTGGAATTTCTGAATGATAGTGGACAGCAGGACAATTCCACCATAAATAGAGGAGAAAAGGAAAAAATGATTGATGTGTTCAATTTTTCAGAACCTGAGCTTGCAGTTAAAATTATTGCGCTAACAACTATCCAAGCAACAGTTAAACATCATATTATTGCAAAACTAATAAGAAGTAACCTGATCAGAACATTTACACCTGATATAACTAACAATCCAATCAGAATGGCAAACGGAAAAGGGCGTACATGCATCTGCAGAAAGTGCTAAGTATATATCAATAGCAGAGAACATCTGCTGGATCATCAGTTTCTCAGAGTTCATCGTGACACGGGCATGAACACAAAGAACGCGTAAGAACACAGAACAGGCGTTGTATGGCAATCGATCAAATCGCGAGCCCAACACAACTGGGAGGCCTCTTCTCGTTGACACCGCCTACCGCATCGACCAGTGGGCGGTGATGGCAAGCGCGGCGCTGACCCCCGCGAGATCAGCCGCGACCTTGAGGCCGGCGTGGAGGGCGATGAAGCGCTCAACGTCGAGTAAGCCGTCCATGCCCGGAATAGTCGGGACGTCGTGCACGTCGTCGGCCGTCCGCAGGTGGACGCAGCACGTCTCCACGCAGCCGCACTCCTCCTCGGCGCAAGCCCTGGCGCTGTGGAACAGGCTCAGAGCAAGCCGAACGTGCTGGACGGAGAGCAGCGGGAGCATCGGGTTGGCCGAGGCGCCGTAGAGCGCCAAGAGCTCGGCCGCCTTCATCGAGGACGCGGCGAGGGCGAGGTCGTCGGACGCGACCGTGAGCATGTTGCGCACGAGCTCGTGCCGGGCGCGCACGTCATGCGCGTCGGCGTCGTGCATCGGCGACGCGAGGCGCGCCGCAGCGTCGCCGAGCACCTCGCGGGCGCGGACGCAACGGACCGCCACCTCCACCGCCCGCAGCCGGAAGAGCACCGTCCACCGCGCCGCCATCTCCCTCCCTCTCTCCCTCTCTCCCTCCCTCTCTCTCTCTCCTCTGGTTCGCTAGGTGGTGTTCGACGGTTTGTTTCAGCAAGGCCTGGCCGTCGCAGCGGCAGCGCCGCGTGCTCTGAAGAATAGCCAGCCTGGCGAGGTGAACCCCACGGCCGTAACGAACTTTTTACCTGGCGACGAAATGAAAAATCGCAAGATTCCGCGGTAGAAGACTGGCGGTGAATTTCTCAACGGCCCACCCCACCTTACAAATCCTCCCTCTTCTTCTGCACGCACACGGAACGGAAGGGGAGGGAGGGAGAAGGGAGAGCTCGGCTGCAATGGAGGGGGACTGGAGGGACCTGGCGGGGACGGTGCCGGGCACCCTCATGCTCGTCGCCGATGGCGCGACCGGACTGCTCGAGACCGTGCGAACCGCCCATCGGAAGCTCGCCGCGTGCGTCCGCGTGCTGCGCGTCCTCGAGATGGGCGGCGCGATCAACGCCGACGACGTCCAAGAGGCGCCTTCGGCCAGGGCGTCCCTCGACGACGCCCGCCGCGAGCTCGTCCGCCTCCGCGAGCTCCACGGCACGGCCAGCCACGTCTTCGACCTCTACCACGCGCTCCTCCAGGGCCTCGAGGACGAGCCGCGGTGGCGGCGCTGGGAACGCCGCAGCGGCGAGACCTCCCGGCACGCCTGCCACGCGCTGCGCGGTCTGCGCTCCGCCACCTCGCATCTCATGGCGAGCAGGAACGCCCTCCTCATGGCCCGGTCGTTTCCTCACCTCTCCACCGACTGGACCGCGTGGATTTCGGCGGCCCTGAACCTGTTGCGGCGATCCATGTGGGCGTCGGCCATGGCGGCGTTCGCGACGAACCAGATGCGCGACGCTGTTGCGGAGGAGTTGCAAGACGCCTGGATGGTTTTTCTCCTTCTGCACCGCTATCACTAGGCTCGCGCGTCCCAATAAGTCGCTGTTCATCTCTTTAGGTCATGAAATCATGTCTTGAGATGAACAAGTGTGATTGAGTTGTTCAGTACATCATGCTTGATCATTGAGACAATTGGAGCCAAATTAACTGTTGATGATCCGATAGAGACAGGATCTCAGCTTCTTTCGTGGTGTGATTCGTTCAGTTCTCTTCTCGAATGTTGATTCCATGCTACTCAGTTTGCATACTTGTTGCAAGTTGCAACATGTCCCTTCCTGAATACAAGTAGCTGTCTAAATTCTGAATACAAGTTTGCATACTTCTTTCTGAATGCTTGTTACTTTGATGGTGCCGCAGCATTTCACGATTCTTCGCTGACATGTTACTACCGACTTGTGCCTAGGTACTGAAACGTCTGTTTCTGAATGGAATTTATTTTTTGAATGATACTGTAATTTGCTGTTTCCAATCCCTTGGGGAGGAGGGAATTAAAACTGGATTCTGATCTTATCCTGACAGCTTAATGAAGTTATGTAGTGTCAGTGCAACAACTGATAATTCTCAGAAAAGAAACATAATACTAGTGTCACTTATCAGAAACGTTGGTTACACTCTTTCATGGAACAAAATCAGAAACTTCTTTGATTCTTAGGCCCGCCCCCCCCCCCCCCCCAAAAAAAAATCTCAAGTTTGAAACCAAGTGATCCATAGACCATAGTGGTTGTCGAATTTGAAGCCCTGCAGTTGAATGCTTTTCGCTGAAAATCTACTACCGAATTGTGACATAATTTCTGTCCACTTCATTTCTGAACAATACTAACACTGTTTGTTTATAACCCCTGGAAGGCTAGAAATCATACTTGAACATATACTGAACTATAGCAAAGTAGTAACAAGCCCTGAACAACCACTGGTAGCCGGAAGCCCTGAACAATACTACTACCATACACTGTCAAGAGAAATTGACCACTGCAATGCTCCATGTCAAGTATCCTGAATCTTGACAGGTAATCAATGTAACCAGTGGCAAAAATTAGACAGTCATAACCCACAGTCGAATCTAGAATCCAGTAGACAATCATTCTTCTGACGAACGAACCATATCATTCCCCGAGGGAACACAAGGCAACCAACTGTTGTACAAAATTTAAGGTACTGATGTGAGGCTAAATTCTAATGTGAGGACTCTAATTTCGTTGCTCTCTAGTACGTATTGTAATGCCACGCTCATGCAAGTACAGTTCAAAAGTTCATTAAACCGTTCACAATGTTTAGTATTCTGAATCTGCTCTGACAAACTGAACCAGTCAGAACATTTCACCTGGTAGGCTGGCACAGTAACTAGCTAACCGATCAGAACGAACAAACTGTAAAAGGTATCCACGCGTCGACGAAATATCACTCATAGGATCCAGGCAACAGCAGAAATCATCTATGTGATCACGGTTTCTCAGCGTTCATCGTGAACAAACAAGAACACGGGACAGGCGTTCGAAGACAAATGCAAGCGATCGATCAGAGCAATCGAGCAATGTAAAACGCGAGTCCTGCAGAACTGAGAGACCTCTTCGTCGACACCGCCTACCGCACCAACCAGTGGGCGGTGATGACCAGCACGGCGCTCACCTTGGCGAGATTCAGAGCGGCCTCGACGGCGTCGTACAGGGCGGTGAAGTGCTCGCCGTCGAGTACGCCGTCCAGATCAGGGAGAGCCGGGTCGGCGGTGAGCAGGCTGTCGGCCGTCCGCAGGTGGCCGCAGCACAACTCCACCCAGCTGCACGCGTTCTCGGCGTAAACCCTGGCGCTCTGGAACATGCTCAGAGCGAGCCGCACGGGGTCGGGGTTGTCGCCGCCGGGGATGTCCTGGACGGAGGTAAGCGGGACCACTGCCACTGGTTTCGCCGCGGCTCCGCGGTCCGCGAAGAGCACGACCGCCTCCATCGAGCACGCGGCGAGGGCGAGGTCGTCGGACGCACCCGTGAGGATGCCGCGCACGAGCCCCAGCCGGGCGCGCACGTCCTGGGCGTCGGCGACGCCGACGTTCACCGGCAACGCGAGGCGCTCCACCGCATCGGTGAGCACCCCGCGCGCGCGGACGCAGCGGAGTTCCACCTCGGCCGCCCGCCGCTGGACCGGCACTCTCCATTGCGCCGCCATCTCTCTCTGCTTTCGGTGGCTGTTGGACTGGTT
>NC_028454.1:9261550-9334571 GCF_000263155.2 Setaria italica | reverse complement strand
AGTACCCCCGCCGCCGCGCCTCACCGCCCCCACGCCCGCCACCTCCGCCGGACCGTCCTGCCGCCTCCGGCCCTCCCTCTAAATCCGTTGGACCGTTCCCAACTCCAGAAACCCCTAAACCCTAACCTCCAAACCCCTAACCCCAGCACGGAACTGCAATGCAGGCTTGCACAGCGCGACAGGGGCATCAATTAAGTTGTAATCCTGCGATGCCATTGCCATCTATCCAGAAAGTGGCATGCATTCCAGAACGGACATGTCACGCGAGTACAGAAAACGAATGGTAATTTTTCATCAGAGAATCTAAAGAATCACATAATTTGGTGGTAAAATTCAATGATCAAGAACAACCAGCAATGAGCAAGGCAATATATAAGCCCGGTGACCAATTGTTTGAACACTGTTATGGTTGATATGCATATTTGATCTGCTCTGAATCAATGTTTTCTGATGATCAACACACAACAATGGAATGATCAATCAAGTTCCACAATGCCCAAGTTTCAGCTGAAATCTAAACTGGTCGAAAGTCAACACAAACTACACAACATCAGCAAACAGTTCAGATGCCAAATTCAGTAGGAAAATCAAGTAACTGAAGAAGGTCAGACATGCATCGCCAAATTGATCAAGATTCAACTGCACTTTCGATCCCATTATTCCACCGAAATGACAGACCAACTAATCACTAATTCACATGTTCATCTACAAGCACAAGCTTTCGCACTAGTAGCCTTCTACGGCAAACATCTGATGGGTAAAATCTGGGGAAACAACATCCATACTGGCTTGCATTGCATTGTCGAGACGCCACGCGCTTTATGTCAGCGATTCAGAAGCATGGAGGCGGCGATGTACTCCGGAAGAACAGCGCGGCGCATCAGGCGCACCATGACCGCCGCCGTGGTGACCCCAGAGACGGCGCGGAGCGTGTGGCTCTTGGACGCCGATACCCACGCGAGCCAGGCCGGCGACCGGGAGGGAACGACATGGCCATGGCCAGGGCGTCCTCCGACGCCTGGCAACTCGCGGCGGCTTTGTGCAGCCCCTGCAGCGCCCCGTCGGCGTTCTGGATGGCGGTGGCGTGGTGGCCTTCCCAAGTCTGCCACATCGGGTCGCCGTCGCCCTTGAGGGCGCGTGCCGTAGAGGACGAAGATGTGATCGGCCATGGCGTGGTCCCGCCTGAGGGCTTCGAACTGACGGCGGGCGAGCTCGATGAGGTCCACAGCCCCGCATCCGTCGGGCGGTGGCGTGGGGATGGCGTGGAGCTCGATGTCCGTGGCGCCCATCAGGGTCCTGCGCGAGATGTAGACGTTCGTGGCGAGCTTCTTGTAAGCGGCGTTGACGAGCCAGAGGAAGTCGACAGTCCTCCTGCCGCTGGCGATGGGCAGGAGGGTGCTCCGCACCCTGTTCGCGAGCTCCCTCCACTCCTCGATCGCCGGCGCCACCCTCTCTCTCTCTCTCTCTCTCCCTGGCTGGTTTGAGTTGCGCGAGCTTTTGTGCCGGTGCGGATGTGGAAGGAAGCAGGGGAGGAAATTTATAGACGAGAATTTTACAGCGTCTCGTCCACGAGTCATTTCAGTCACCAGAGGTGAATAGTTTGTTGCGGCTGTGGGGTCCACTCCGCCAGGGTGGCTATTTCAGAGCACGCCGCTGCGACACGATGTCTTCCAGAAACAAAACAACCAGCCCGTCGAACACCCGCCGAGACTCAAGAGAAGTAGAGAGATGGCAGCGGCGGCGCCATGGACGGTGCGATTCCGGGTGCGGGCGCTCGAGGCGGAGGGTCGCTGCGACGAAGCCCGTTGGCTGCTCCGCGGGGCGGTGGCGCTCCTCGAGTTGCCGATGCACGTCACCGACGCTCCGGCCACGCGGGCGCAGAGCCAGCACGTGGTCGCCGCGCTCTCCGACGCGGGCAGCGGCCTCGCCACCGCCGCGGCCACGACGGCGGCGGCCGAGTTCCTCGCGCTTCGCGCCGCCGCGGCCGACCCGACGGCACCGCTGCCCTCCGTCGCCGACATCCCCGACGCCCACCAGGCCGAGCCCAAGCGCTCTGGGCATGCTCTGGGAAGCCAGGGTCTACGCCGAGGGTGCATACGACACGTCGGGTGGTGCTGCGACCGTCTTCTGGCGGCCAACAACTGCTGGAACACCCGGGCCTCCCCGGTGTCGACGGCCTCCTCGACGCCGAGCGCGACGCCGCCCACGGCTACCTCGTGATCGCGGAGAATCTCGCGGGGGTGAGCGCCGCGGACGCCTACACCGCCCTCTGCTTCATGTTTCCACATCTAGACCGGGAATTTTAGCTAGTGCTAGTTGATCGGTCGTTTTGTCTGTGTCAAGTTCATGGGGATCTTGCATAGTAGGTTTATTTTTGCTGTTTCTTGATTCTATCGTTGATGCACGCATGCCTTTACTGTTGATCTATGTGAGTTGTTCTGACAGGATTACTAGTGCCATCAGGTGAAATTGAGCAAACGATGCAGGATTTAGCGTTGTTGGTTTTCCCTCGTGTTAACTGGATGCAATTCTATGTTGGTGTTAACCGGATTACTAGTCCCATCAGGTGCAATTTTGGTACGCCCTGTTGGTTGATCTCTAAGCTGTTCTAGCTTGAATTCTACTACCTTAGTGCATGATGCACGAGTTGCAGACTTGCAGGGATTTTGTTTCTCTTTGTTTGAGTTGGATTTTATGGTCGAGGAAATGGGAGTCTAGTCCAGAATTAGACTGTTTTTGTTTCTGGCTGTGGTGCACATAGGAATGAAATCACCAGAATAGTGTTATCTTTCACCTGCGTGGATGAGTCCCAGAAATGTGTTCAGCTCAGCTTATTTCTGAAAATGCAGTCAACTGCAGAACTAGTTGCTTTTCCTAGTGACATGGTGAGTTGATGACTAGAATTAAGCTCCCAGCCAATGGAATGTTCAGCCTTCAGGTCATCAGGTGGACGCATTCAGACCCGGTTGTGACCTTAGCTAATTTGAAGGGGGGTAATCTCTGGTGATTTCGCATTTTTGAAGTAGAGCTCAGCTGCTCAGCGTCAGCGTCAGCGTCACCGGCGGGGCCAGGGAAGTTGTTCGCCTGGGCGCGCCACCAAGCTGCCGCTTCGAGACGCGGCGTTCGTGCCGTGAGCGCACCTCCAGCCTCCGCAGCTGCCTCGTCGGCGTGCCAGGCAGCACCGGCGCGGTGGCCGTCCCACCTCTGGGCTCTGGTACAGCGCGTCATCCCCCAGCAGCATGCCGTCGCGCCGCGTGGCGCTAAGCGCGGAGGGCGAATACGTGGCAGGCCGTGGCGGTGGACGCAACCCGCGATCTCGCGGCGAGAGGCCTCCATCCACGACCTGGAGATGCGGCTCGCTCTCACCAAGCTCCCGGCCGCCAGAGCGTGCGCGCCGTGAACTGGATCGACGCCATGAACACAGGAGCCTGCCGTCGGCGCGCTCGATGCCACGATACCTTAGGTAGAGCCGCGTAGGAGGTGGACGCCCTGGTCGCCGGCGCTCGCGAGCGTCGCGGCGCCGGCGTCAGGAAAGGCAGGCATCGCCGCGTTCATCAATTTCGTGCTCAGCATCCAGAGAAAATTTATACCGTGAGACTGCTTTTGCAGCGTCTCGTCCAGTCGTCAGAGAAGCTGCAAATTTCACCGTCAGCCTCCGCTCACTGACAAGCGACCCCACCATTTCTACCACGCGTCATTTTCAGTTTCACCTTCGGCGCAAGGGGAATAGTTCGTTACGGCCGTGGGGTCCACGCCCGCCAGGGTGGCTATTTCAAAACACGCCGCCACACGCGACGCCTTCCAGAAACTAAAGCACCAACCAGTCGAACACCCACCGAGACTAGAGACATGGCGGCGGCGCAATGGACGGTGCTGGTCCGGGAGCGGGCGATCGAGGCGAAGCACCTCTGCGACCACGCCCGTACGCTGCTTCGCGGCGCCGCGGAGCACCTCGCGTTGCCGATGCACGTCGCCGACGCGCAGGGCGGACGCACGCGGGCCGAGCTCGTGGGCGTCGAGCTCTTCAACGCGAACCACGGCCTCTCCTCCGCCGTGGGCATGATGGCGGCGGCCGACCTCCTCGCGCCGCGCGGCGCCGCGGCCGACCCGAACCCGACGGTCCCTCTGCCCTCCGACGTCGACATCCCCGACGCCCACGAGTCCGAGCGGAGCGCTCTGGGCATGCTCCGGGAAGCCAGGGTTTACGCCGAGGCCGCGCACGGCGCCGTGGAGTGGTGCTTCGACCGCCTTCTGACGGCATACGACCTGCTGGATCAGCCGGGCCTCCCCGGCGTGGACGGCATCGTCGCCGACGAGCGCGACGCCGCCCGCGATGGCCTCGTGGACGCGGAGCATCTCGCGGCGGTGAGCGCCGCGTGCACCTACACCGCCCTCTGCTTGTTGTTCCCGGAGCTGGTTTAGCGGCGAGGCCCATCAGCTCTGAAGCCTGTAGGGCTCTGTTTTCCTGACTGCTAGTTGATCGGTCGCTTGCATTTGACATCAGGTGTGTAACCGTGTTCTGGTGTGTCCTTGACTGTTCTTCGAGATCTTGCTCTGCCTTGTTTCAACTATGGCTGCTGAAACTATGATCGAACATTAGATTTTTCGTTTGTTTCCTGATTCTATGATTGATTCTTCGTTGGGGGCATGCATTCCTGCACTGTTGATCCGTGTGATGGAGTTGTTCTAATTGGATTACTAGTCACGTCATGTGAATGAAATGATGCAGGAATTAACATTGTTTGTTTTTCCTTTTCGTGTTAACTGGATTCAGTTGCTGTGGTCATTTTAAGATTCAGAGGATTATGAATCTTCAAGTTGTCTGTTTACTTCAATCCAAAAAATTCAGTACTGCAGCAATGTTTTTTGCACGCACTGTTGGTTGATCTCTGAGATGTTCTAACTTGACATCTGCTACCTTAAGGCTTAATGCATGATGCATAAGTTGCAGGTTGAAATCAGTTTTCTGGCTAATATTCATAGATCAATCAATATAATACCCACCAGGATTTCGTTTATCTTTGTTTGCGTTCGATTTTATAGTCCATCAAATGGACTTCTTAGTCTAGAATTTAGACATTTGATCATAAATTCATAATTGAACTGTTTTTGTTTCTGGCTGTGGTGCGCAATGCACGTGGGAATCAGATCACCGGCCTGCTGTTTAAGTTTTCACCTTCATGGGTTAGTCCTAGAGATGTATCAGCTAAGCATATTGCTGATAATGCAGTCAGATGCTGACCTTGCTTTCCTAGTGCGATGATAGCTGGAATTAAGCTCTGCTTGCTACAAGAAGCTAGTCTGCTGGATGTCTGCAACTCTGTTTGCTACTGGTAAGACCTGTGCAGAGCAGCAAACTTCAAGGTGTGAAAGAGAAAGACAGACATGTATCATCAAATTGATCAACGATTGCTTGGCTGAAACTAGGACCGGACAGTAGATTTTTCTGCTGTTTCCTGATTCTATGATTGATTCTTCGTTGGGGCATACATACCTTCACTGTTGATCCCGTGCGATCGAAATGTTATAATCAGATTACTAGTCACATAAGGTGAATGATGCAGGAATTAGCGTTGTTTGCTTTTTTCCTTCTCGTATTAACTGGATGCAGTTTCTGTGATAATTTTAAGATTCAGAGTATTATGAACCTTAAATTGTCCTGTTTACTTCCGTCCAAAAAATTCAGTACAGCTGCAGTGTTTTTTGCACGCCCTGTTGGGTTATCTATGAGCTGTTCTTACTTTGACTTCTACTATCTTAATGCATCATACATTTGTTTGAGTTGGATTTTATAGAGAAGCAAATGGGCATCTTAGTCCAGAATTCAGACATTTGATCATAGTTGAACTGTCTTTGTTTCTGGCTGTGGTGCACACGGGAATACTGTTATCTTTCACCTGCCACGCGTACTCGATTTCACCTGCATGTATGAGTCCCGGAAATGTGTCAAATTCAGCTAATTGCTGATGATGCAGTAGTCAGCTGCCGAGCTAGTTGCTTTCCTAGTGTATCATATCGATATCGGCAGTGTTTTGTAGTCCACGGTTTGAGGTTCATCACTGGATCTTTGACCAGGTGGAATTCTCACTCGTAATATAAGAACTGCTCCTTAGCAAATTTGAAGGAAAACTATATATTCCACATTTTTTTATGCTCCGCAGAGTGACCAATTTCTAAATGTTTATATGGTAGTGAGGTCTGACCTGTGTATCCACCTTCTGATAATATCAGGCTTGAGCATGGTACATGTCTCTATACCAGCAAAATCTTTGTTCAGTGAGGGTATGTCTCAACTCTGAACTCTGAAGAACAGTTGTCTTCAGAAAAAGCCTTCAATTGGAACATACCTTTCAAACATCTGAATAGCAAAACACCAAGGTCCCGTTTGGATCCTTGAAATTGAATTCCATTCTAATAATTATAATTTAGACACAAATTAATTAAGCTAATATAGTTGTAGGTGGAATATATTTGTATATTATTATTGGTTATATAAGAGAGATACTTATGTGCTGCACTTCTGCTATAGGGAAGTGAATTGAAGAGCGTGCTATAAGTTGCACATTAGAAACATAGCATGAGGATCTATAGAATCAATTTCCATCTCCCACTCCTATGAATTTAAGATAAGTTGATATCTAAACTTTGAAAAGTTGTGGAATGCCACGTTCCAAGACAAATAGCCTACTTCATTAAGTAAATTCTAATTCCTTCAAAATGAAGGGATGCAAATGGGGCCTAAGAGAATGCTTGGTTGACAAAACAGAATAGAGATGCAACCGCATTTTTAGCAAGGCTGCTGTGCGGGAGGAGATCGACTAGAATAGATCAACAAGATTCCACAAGCATCCATTCCCACACTAGAAAAGAACCTGAATTATATTCTGAAGCAAGCAGGGGGCAGGACCTGCGATGCATCAATTTACACAGATGGAAAACTTTCAAAGTACTAGTAACCACGGGCAGGCCAGAACTGCCCAAAGATATTAATTCCATCAACCGGAAGGATGCTACTGACTATCTACTGTACTATCTACCATGGTTTCAACAAATCCAATCTGAAATCATCCGAGACATGTATATGAGCATTGAGGGTTCAACAATTAATTTGAAAGCATGCGCATGAATATTGATCAGCAACATTCCATCTCATATGCATGCCACCGTGAAACTCAATTTGGAAGATGAAAGCAATCAAAACTCGTATAAAAGATTCAACACTCTTAAGATTACACGATAGACATTATGGAAGAAAAAATTGCACGAGGTAATAACTACTTCAGGCATCTGCGAAACCCTGATCGGATCGCCCTTTAAAAACCGATCTCGTCCATCAGAATAGATGGCGACTCTGATCCTACCATCCTACCGATCTAGTCCTCGTCTTCGATGAGCTTGAAGTACTCTTCCAGCAATCTGCGTCTGAATTTATACAGCCGTGCCCGGGCCCCAGCCCTCGCGCCGGACTCCCGCTGCTGCCTCGGGGCGGCCCGAGCAGCACCCCGGGTGGGAGCAGATGTCTCCCACCCAGTACCTTCTCTTGTCATCGCAGATCAAACAGTTCATCAAGGGCCCCTTCTTGGTGAGCTGGGGTACATGAGGGTTTGGCTTCTCGCCCTTCATCTCTTCCACCGCTGGTTGTGGTCACCGGAGAGGCGGAGATGAAGAAGCCCGGTGGTTCTAGACTTCTAGTACTTTTTGAACACAGAGGTTTGTTGTTTGTTGGGGAAGCTGGGAAGGAGAAGAAGGGTGGGTTAGGAGGCTTGGGGGCGGCCGATAGGAGGTGAGGGGGTCTTTTATAAATGTTGCCGGGTGAAAGCCCCAACTTCCCCGAGCCATCGTAGGGTCGCAGGTGAGCATGCCATAGGTGGCGTTGATCCACCAAAAGAGGCTGTCGTGGGCAATGATGCGTGCACTCCCAAGGCTCGTGATGCAGGGACGATGCGAGGGTCTTGGTTCCCCATTCTTGGTGATAGAGCTGATCTTAGCATTTTATGAACCTACGACGATGAAATAAAAAGAAGGTAACCTTATATGTGATATATGCAATTTTCTCTTAATTTTATACTTTGATACTTATTACATATTTGAAGTTTGAATCATGTATCTAAGCTATATAACTATATATTAATTATTAAATAACTTAAAATTTTCGTATAAATTTTGAGTTTTATAGTTATGCAAAGCAAATGCTTAATTAAATTTAAGATGTCTGTTGTTTCTGATATATACTTATGCATACCAAATTTATTTTCACCCTGATCATAAAAATAATTATTAATTCTCTAACATACTTTTATGAAAGTTGTGTGGGGCTAGAGGCAGAAGCTAATCTACCTTACATGCCCCCTTTTATACATTAATAGAATTTAGTACAATATCTGGCTAGTTGGTCTTTCAAAGCAAAGTACATATTCTAGATAGCATAACAATCGCGTAAAAATCAGCTTATTTTCTAACTTATTGTGGCATTAATTGTAGCATTGCACATAGCACAATGTTTGCATGCAGGCTATGTTGAGAACCTATCGAGTTGATCGTTCGCTTTTGCAGTGCTTGCTTCGACACGCTTCTCGGCAGCCGCCACTTCCCGCGTGGTCGCCGCCTTTCTTGCCTGAGGGTGCCGCTCGGGGGCGTGAAGAGCATGGCAAAGATGGCACCAGGGCCGTTGAGGAGGAGAGCGCAGGGGACGCTGATGACGGTGAGGACGCTGTTCCGCTCGACGATGGGGACAAAGAGGTTGACGAGGATCCCGCCGTGGACGCTTGCACCGCATCCGCAACCTCCTGTGCGGCCCGCATGTTGCGACGTGCCTCCTCCTAAGCGGTCGCCGCCTCCATCGCCTCAACCTCCGCCTCCCACGCCACCTCTAGCGTGGCCGCCTCCCTCGCCACCTCACGCGCAGCCGCTCGTGGTGCCTGAGCTTCCAGCCGAGCTTGGTACCTTCTCTTGTCATCGCAGATCAAACAGTTCATCAAGGGCCCCTTCTTGGTGAGCTGGGGTACATGAGGGTTTGGCTTCTCGCCCTTCATCTCTTCCACCGCTGGTTGTGGTCACCAGAGAGGCAGAGAGGCCCGGTGGTTCTAGACTTCTAGTACTTTTTGAACATAGAGGTTTGTTATTTGTTGGGGAAGCTGGGAAGGGGAAGATGGGTGGGTTGGGAGGCTTGGGGGTGGCCGATAGGAGGCGAGGGGGTCTTTTATAAATGTTGCCGGGTGAAAGCCCCCAATTTCCCCGAGCCATCGCAGGGTCGCAGGTGAGCATGCCATAGGTGGCGTTGATCCACCAAAGGAGGCTGTCGTGGGCAATGATGCGTGCACTCCCAAGGCTCGTGATGCAGGGACGATGCGAGGGTCTTGGTTCCCCATTCTTGGTGGTAGAGCTGATCTTAGCATTTTATGAACCTACGACGACGAAATAAAAAGAAGGTAACCTTATATGTGATATATGTAATTTTCTCTTAATTTTATACTTTGATACTTATTACATATTTGAAGTTTGAATCATGTATCTAAGCTATATAACTATATATTGATTATTAAATAACTTAAAATTTTCGTATAAATTTTTAGTTTTATAGTTATGCAAAGCAAATGCTTAATTAAATTTAAGATGTCTGTTGTTTTTCTGATATATACTTATGGATGCCAAATTTATTTTCACCCTGATCATCACTAAAACTAAGTATTAATTCTCTAACATACCTTTATGAAAGTTGTATGGGGCTAGAGGTAGAAGCTAATATACTTACCGAATACTCACCACTATGTGCCCCCTTTTATACATTAATAAATTTAGTAAAATATCTGGCTAGTTGATCTTTCAAAGAAAAGTATAAATAGAGATGTTAATACATATTCTAGATAGCATAACAATCGCGTGAAAATCAGCTCATTTTCTAACTTATTGTGGCATTAGCTTTAACTGTAGCATTACACCTAGCACAATGTTCGCATGCAAGCTATGGTGAGTGCTAGAAAATTAGAAAACATGATAATAATGGTGGAATACTCATTTTCATCCCTGAACTGCTCAATTTCATCCCCGAACTACATAAAAGGTCATTTTAGTCCTTAACTCTCTGACGCGGCTCAATATCGTCCCCTGTCCTACGTGTCATGCCACGTTGGCATGGCTCGTCAGCTCAATTGTCATATATAGTTGATTTGTAGGATGGAGATAACATGTTACATGTCGAGGCATTGACTATTATATTTCATTTCAACGGGAATTTTTGTTTATGATGAGTGGCATGTCCATTATTACAATAGGGACTTGGGACATCTCTCAAGCAATAGTAACAACCAATCAGGTCCGGCGAAAATAAACTGGACTTCATCAGGTAGCTGCCAGTGTTCTAAAGCAATCACAACTCAAATATTGATGAGAAAAAAAATTCAATCCTTCTTCCGCTGCGGAGGAGGAGCAGAACCGCCGCTTGGTAGCGTAGTATTTTCTATTCCCTCGGCTGCTTGCCCCGGCTCCCTCGCGATCCTCGATTCTTCTCCTCCTTTCTGCATCTTGGCTCCCTTGGGATCCTTGATCTTGATCCCTCTCATCCTTTCCCCATCGGATGTCGCGAACCCCAACCAAATCACGATCTGCTTTTTTCTATTATATTCTATCATCGGAAGCAAAACTGCTTCTGAATTTATAGGACCGTCGTGCCCTGTACTCTTAGTCCTGGCGCACCCTCGTATTCGGATCGAATCTTATGAGGAACACCTACTTTTTTTTTCGTATTTTTCTTGTGGAATTTTACAGTTGGACTCTCTTTAAACGTATATTACAAATAAACTCTGAGTGGAACCTTTTACGAAAACTGACCATGTTACACGTGACATGGCTGTCTAGTAGTCTGTTGCATATATAGGGCTGTCCGTTTTGTTGATGTTAATTGGATAAGATCCGATAAGATCACATATTACACGATCCTACATTGCAACCTACATGGCATCGTGCTATTTGGCAATGGTGCTATAGGTCATGACGCCGCTATGAACTCAGAGAATGCTTTTGGACGATCGGAAATTGATTGACCAAACAGTGAAGGAAGTAAGGAACCGCATTTTACTGTTGGGCTCTTTTTGGAACGTAAATATTGAATGGCCATGAAAATTGGGTATGGGAAAGCAAGATTGTTTTTTGTGATAATAGAAGTTTTATTAATTTTAAGGTCCTTACATCGAATCCATGCAAAGAACTTGAACTCGAAACCCTCCCGACCTATCCATAATCGAGATGCACACGGCATCAATACAAATAGAGCAGAAGACACACTAACGAGTAACGACACTCAGTTCGTTGCATGCGTCCGGATAAAAAAACTCCTAGACCACCTGAGATGGCGCTGCAACGAATTCTGAGAAATAGAGTTATGTAGGATAGCCTATATATATACAAAGCCCAACGAATAACCGAGTATATAACCTGCAAAGAAAAATATTTTTATATTTGTTTTTTACTAGTAAAGCGTCCGTGCGTAGCAGTGCTGAAATACCGATTGTGTTTTTGAAACTCGTAGTCTCTTTTTTTTTTCTATTTCTACCACTATATATTTATTATTGCACTTAGTGAATCTCTACACGATATATAATTTTGATTTAACATATTTTCTTCTATTCAAATATAACACTCATTTTATGTCTACCTTTTTATCTAAGCAAAGACAAAAATAGGTACAATTATACAATGCGATCACATCTCTAATCTAACTTATCCGCATGGTAATAAATAGTGTATAGCAGGTTGGTAGCGGATTGACGTCGAGGTAGCAGATTGTGGATAGCAGACACTAAGTTCCAATAGCGGTACCTAATAATCTCACATAATTTTAATTATATATATCATGAATAATAAATATAAATAGATATTTAATTGCATACAAACAACTGATGTCTCACATACTTGGGTGTGTTTGGTTGCTTGCATCATATGATGCACGCATGGATGATTCTGGATGCGGTGGTTCAACCAATTTGCCTGTACCATATTGTTCACTAGAATAATGTATTAAGTGGGATGCCCTCATCCTGGATGAGTTGGTACAATTCACCCAACCAAACAAAAGGATCATTATTATTTTGAATCATTTCATAGATATAACCAACCAAACATACCCTTAAATTAAGAAAACAAGCATGGTGTTCCAATGTTCCACACATTAAATCATCACATATAGTTTGGAAAGAAACATATTATGAGCTATAAAATAGTTCACAAAACTATCATTCGTTGTCATTGTCAGAAGCAACATCATCAGCCTCATGGTCATTTGAACCATCTCCATCTGCATAAGGGATGTTCCCTTCCTCTTCCTCTTCACTTTCAGAAGAATCAAATTCTTCCTGCTCATCTTCTGCAACAACTCATGCTTTCTTTGCTTTGCTTGATGAACTTTTATGGATTAATCTTCGCTTACCTCTCACACTACCACTCTAAGCATCATCTTCTTATTGTGGTGCTAGTGCATCAGGATCTACAATCCATTCGTTTGTTGACTCATCATCAATGAATTTCGCAACCAATGGGTCCCTATCCTTTTGAGAATACTTCCATTGCAACATCTTGTTGAACATGACGAAGACAAGAGCATTCAATTTACGCTAGCCCAATCTAGTTCACCCGCTACTGACTGAAGTGCGACAAGTTAGCGACCTTCGCGACGGCGTGGCGCACGGCGATGTGGGCGTGCACCTGTAGGTCGGCAACTCGGTGGCGGCCGGCCAGCACACCGGCGGGAGGCGGCGGCGTCGAATCTAGAGGCGAAGGGTGGCGGTGAACTACTGGCAGCCGATGGGTGGAGCGTCTGAGTTGGAGGTGTGACTGTGTGAGAGTCGTAGTGGGCTGAGCTAGTTAGGATTATTTGCTTCCACTCTGTTGCGTCCTGCTACATGCAATTGCGGCCCGCTACAGCGCTCTGCTATTTAGAATTGCAGCCGCAAAGTTTCAGGTCGCAAAATTCAGGCCGCTGCCACAGCTATTTATTATATTTATTAGCTTGCTTATCCGATTCACATGTCTCGGCCTAGCAAGCAATGTTGCTGCCTGAGCGTAGCTTACATGCGGTTAGTAGGTGTGGGGTCATTTCTCAGTGCGAGTAGCAAGCGGCACGTGGCCCTGTGCACCGTACACTCAGCGGGCGACTTTCTATCGTCCTGTGGAACTTTTTTACTCCAGTACATGTTCTGTTTGGCATGGCTCCAGCTCTGGGTGGAGCTGCTCCACTCCAGAATTTCAGGTGGAGCTAGCTCCACTCCAGAACTCCAGAACTAAAATGAGGTGTTTGGCTAGTTGGGTGCTCTCAGCTCCAAAAAAGATCAATTTCAGTGTGGATTGCCATTGTTGCTCCCTAATTTAGGCCCCACTTGTCATCCTCTCTATCCCATCTTCTTCTTCCTCTGGATATGAACGAATCACTCTATAACAAAATTGGACCAGACCAGCTGGTGCAGGTGCAAAAGGAAATTAAAACACTGCGCAAATGTGACCATCGAACGAGACCAGAAAGGAACATATATACATCACATTTCTCATAAATCACCCTTGTCATCGGAGGCCGGTCCTGCGTCCACTAAGCTAGTTAAGAAGTAAGAACTGGACATTGCTTAATGCTTACCAACAATAATCCCAAAATTTAGAAGAAAATCTTGATTTTGCAGATAAGCCAGACCAACACAAGGCATTACAGAACACCGTCGGCCACAGCTATCGGCGGCTGCAGCGTTCCTCCAACCCCGGTGGCGGGCCTCTGCGGGGCGCTGCGGCTGGTGGCGGCCTTCGGTGGCGGGGCGCTCCGGCCGCCGGAGGGGCACTGCAGCCGGCGGCGGGCTTCGGCGGCGGACGAAGGCTGCTGGCGGCAGCGTCTAGGGCGGCCGGCGGCGGGGACCTTCGACCGAAGGGGTTGAGGCGCGTGGGGGGCGTCTAGCGCGAGCGGCGGGGGGTGCGGCCGACGACGGGGGGTGCAGCCAGCGGCAGGGCTCGGGCCGACGGCGGTGGGGGCGGCCAGCGGCGGGGGGTGCGGCCGACGGTGAGGCTAGGGTGGGCGGTGGTGGGGGCGGCCGGCAGCGGGGCTCCAAGGCGCGGGACGGAGGGGCCACGACGGCCGGCGGCGGGAGTGACGGGCGGCGGTGGAGGCGGACGGCGGCGGGGCTACAAGACGCGGGACGGAGGGGCCACGGCGGCCGGCGGCGGGAGCGACGGGCGGCGCTAGCGCGGTGGAGACGAGCGCGTGGAGTCTCGGAGGAAAATAGAACAAACCGTTTTTTCTATGTAACCAGTGGTATTGGTGGGTAATTATCCACCAACTCCACGAGGAGGTTCAAAAGAGTGGTTTCTGGAGCAGCAAAAGAGGTGCTCCAAAACTCCACCTCCATTTGCACTACAGCTCCATGGAGTTGGCAACTCCATGGAGTTTTGGAGTTGGGGTGTTTGGTTGAATTTTTTGATGGAGTTGCTGGAATTTAGGAGTGGAGCTGTGCCAAACAGGGACGAAACAGCTAGCTAGATTTTTTTTAAAAAAAAACACTTAATGTTATGTATGCATGCATGTTTGTTCGTTGCAGGCCAAGAGCTTTTTTACCAAGACATCAAAAATAACGTGGCTATACGTGTGACAGATGATATTGATTGGCCTGTGGGATTTCCTTGATCCTAATTCTTTGTACATCATGAACTCAATTAAGGATTACAAAGCATTTGTTCCCAGATCACTGATTCTCACCACTTTGTATATCACGAGCTTAATTAAGATTGGATCGGATAAAATTTACTCCCCAATTGTTGACCACATTGCCAACGGGGCAAACCGGATCAGTTGGACCACAGGTTTAAATATTAAGTTCTGTTAAGTCGAAAAGCAAAACATATCTCAATTGTGGGAGTCCTGCTCTTCTAGGCTAGGGTATGGGTTCGAAATAGTAGGCAAAGATATATTTTGTTGTTGACGAGGGTGAAACCAGCATCGCGAAGTGTCCAAGTCCTTCCTTGTAGGCGCCCGCACTTCCTAAACAACCCGAACTAACCTAGCCACGAGCCCACGACCTCATCAGATCCTTTGGTCAGGTGAACATGGAGAGGTGTGATCACCATCTAGCAAGATTAGATCTAATCACCCTACGCTGCTGAAAAGGGGATCAGCTAGAACAGATTAAGAAGATCCCACACACTGACCAAAGCATTTGCATCTGAACTCTGAATCAAACCAAAGTTCAGAAGAAGCAGACATTCTTATGAACTAAGCATCTGATGGATAGCTTCAGATCAGTTACATGAAAATCAATTGAGCTTTGGTGACAAGCTTAGTAACATTCAAAGGTTTAGCAGTCAGCCTTCATTCTTGGATCCGTTGATCTCATCCAACAGGTGGCTCATGCACCTGCGATCGCGGAGAAGCTTCTCGAGCTGTCTTGTGTTTCTTTCACCTTCTATTTTCAGGTTAACACATCGGATGTGTCCACTGCCTCCTTTTGTTCTAGCGCTGCTTGCTGTTGCGCAGACGATGGTTGTCCATTGCCACGGAGATGTCCGAGGGGGTTAGGTCCAATGACACGGATGATGTTCCGGCAATCCTCCCTTTGTTATGCAAAAAGAGTGCATGCAGAGACCAGTTAGCGATTAGCGACCCAATGTTAAAATCAGAGTTATTAGTCGAATCTGAGTAGACATGCTTGGAAAATAAGTTGGGACATCCTAGCTGTTGACGGTCATATTCAAACTAATTTTATCTATAATCTATACACGGTGTGCAGTTACTATCTATGTAGCTAACAGTGTTCTAGGCAAAGCAATAAGCAATCATGCATGGAAGGAGCAGTGGAAGCTTACACGCATCCACGAAAATCGGGAGTACTGAAATTTCATATCGTCCCGGTTGCTGCCGTCCACGAAGCATGCCTCGCGCGCACGTCAAGCCGAAGAGCAGAGCGCCCTCGAAGAAGTAGACGCTGCCGTGATCCTTGGGGTCAACAAGGGCAAGCGTTGGCACCTTCCCCGGCGTTAGGCCGGTGGTGATGTAGATGTTGTTGGCCCAGATGTCAGCGAAGGATACCTTGTACTCCAGATTCCAGTAAGGCGGCTTCTCCGGGTCATCGAGCGTCCACATCCACACAGCAGGGAGCTATTCTGGGCGTCGTCAATGGCAGCCAGATTGTCGCGGATGTCTCAGATCTCGAAGTAGTGCAGCTTGTCCTCGCTGGGCCTGACGAGGCGTCACTTGTCAATTAAGGTGCGGCTACTCACGGGCTTCTTCATCTCGCGGCCATCCAGGAGGGGGCCGAGGCGCAGGTGCGGCTACTTCACAAAGGGGTCACAGCCAAGCATGCCATAGGTGGCGTCGATCCATCAAAGAGCCTGTCGTGATCAATGACGCGTGCACTCCTAGGGCTCGTGATGCAGGGACGATACGAGGGTCTTGGTACCCCATTCTTGGTGGAAGAGCTAGTCTTAGCATTTTATGGACCTACGATGATAAAATAAAAAGAAGGTAACCTTATATGTGATATATGTAATTTTCTCCTAATTTAATACTTTGATACTTATTACAAATTTGAAGTTTGAATCATATATCTAAGCTATATAACTATATAGTGATTATTTTATAACTTAAAAATTTCGTATAAACTTTTAGTTTTATAGTTATGCAAAGCCAATGCTTAATTAAATTTAAGATGTCTGTTGTTTCTGATATATACTTATGCATACCAAATTTATTTTCACCCTGATCATAAAAATAAGTATTATATCTCTAACATACTTTTATGAAAGTTGTGTGGGGCTAGAGGCAGAAGCTAATCTACCTTACATGCCCCCTTTTATACATTAATAGAATTTAGTACAATATTAGGCTAGTTGGTCTTTCAAAGCAAAGTACATATTCTAGATAGCATAACAATCATGTAAAAATCAGCTTATTTTCTAACTTATTGTGGCATTAATTGTAGCATTGCACATAGCACAATGTTTGCATGCAGGCTATATTGAGAACCTATCGAGTTGATCGTTCGCTTTTGCAGTGCTTGCTTCGAGACGCTTCTCGGCAGCCGCCACTTCCCGCGTGGTCGCCGCCTTTCTTGCCTGAGGGCGCCGCTTGGGGGCGTGAAGAGCATGGCGAAGACGGCACCAGGGTCGTTGAGGAGGAGAGCGCAGGGGACGCTGATGACGGTGAGGACGCTGTTCCGCTCGACGACGGGGACAAAGAGGTTGACGAGGATCCCGCCGTGGACGCTTGCACCGCATCCGCAACCTCCTGTGCGGCCCGCATGTTGCGACGCGCCTCCTCCTAAGCGGTCGCCGCCTCCATCGCCTCAACCTCCGCCTCCCACGCCGCCTCTAGTGTGGCCGCCTCCCTCGCCACCTCACGCGCAGCCGCTCATGGTGCCTGAGCTTCCAGCCGAGCTTGGGCCCGCGCGGCCGTCAGAGCTCGATCATCCTCTCGTGTCTCCCACCCGGTACCTTCTCTTGTCATCGCAGACCAAACAGTTCATCAAGGGCCCCTTCTTGGTGAGCTGGGGTACATGAGGGTTTGGCTTCTCGCCCTTCATCTCTTCCACCGCTGGTTGTGGTCACCAGAGAGGCGGAGAGGCCCGGTGGTTCTAGACTTCTAGTAGTTTTTGAACATAGAGGTTTGTTGTTTGTTGGGGAAGCTGGGAAGGGGAAGATGGGTGGGTTGGGAGGCTTGGAGGTGGCCGATAGGAGGCGAGGGTGTCTTTTATAAATGTTGCCGGGTGAAAGCCCCCAATTTCCCCGAGCCATCGCAAGGTCGCAGGTGAGCATGCCATAGGTGGCGTTGATCCACCAAAGGAGGCTGTCGTGGGCAATGATGCGTGCACTCCCAAGGCTCGTGATGCAGGGATGATGCGAGGGTCTTGGTTCCCCATTCTTGGTGGTAGAGCTGATCTTAGCATTTTATGAACCTACGACGACAAAATAAAATGAAGGTAACCTTATATGTGATATATGTAATTTTCTCTTAATTTTATACTTTGATACTTATTACATATTTGAAGTTTGAATCATGTATCTAAGCTATATAACTATATATTGATTATTAAATAACTTAAAATTTTCGTATAAATTTTTAGTTTTATAGTTATGCAAAGCAAATGCTTAATTAAATTTAAGATGTCTGTTGTTTTTCTGATATATATTTATGGATGCCAAATTTATTTTCACCCTGATCATCACTAAAACTAAGTATTAATTCTCTAACATACTTTTATGAAAGTTGTATGGGGCTATGAGGTAGAAGCTAATATACCTTACCGGATACTCACCACTATGTGCCCCCTTTTATACATTAATAAATTTAGTAAAATATCTGGCTAGTTGATCTTTCAAAGAAAAGTATAAATAGAGATATTAATACATATTCTAGATAGCATAACAATCGCGTGAAAATCAGCTCATTTTCTAACTTATTGTGGCATTAGCTTTAACTGTAGCATTACACCTAGCACAATGTTCGCATGCAGGCTATGGTGAGTGCTAGAAAATTAGAAAACATGATTAATAATGGTGGAATACTCATTTTCATCCCTGAACTGCTCAATTTCATCCCCGAACTACTTAAAAGGTCATTTTAGTCCTTAACTCTCTCACGCGGCACAATATCATCCTCTGTCCTACGTGTCATGCCACGTTGGCATGCCTCGTCAGCTCAATTGTCATATATAGTTGATTTGTAGGATGGAGATAATATGTTACATGTCGAGGCATTGACTATTATATTTCATTTCAACGGGAATTTTTGTTTATGATGAGTGGCATGTCCATTATTACAATGGGGACTTGGGAGTACCACGTATAAATAAGGGCAAAGTATCAATCCTAAAGCTCAAATGGCCATCTCTAGGATCACACCACTTTCCACGGTGGAAAAAGATTGCTTGTAGATGATAAGTTCTGCACCGATATGCTTGTAGCTAACTGGATGCTGACAAGGCACGCCAACATGGCATGACACCTAGGATGACGGATGAAATTGAGCCATGTGAGAAAGTTGAAAGACTAATTAAAATGGCTGTTTTAATAGTTCAAGGACAAAATTGAACCTTGTTTAATAGTTCAGAGCTGAAATCGGCTATTCCGCCATTAATAATCGTGGCTCATGGCCTATGTCATCACAAAAACCATGGAGCAGAGGCGTGTTTCGTGTTGTTATGGACTCGCAGCAAGACCTGAACACTTTTTTATTAGTTACGTTGTTCTCGAGTTCTTCCACGCGTGGATGATTCCGAATTGCTCAGCTACTGCAAGTCTCTGTTCCGTCCCTGCAGGTCATAGCGTTTCTGCAGATCCGTCGATCTCGAACAGATAACGGTGCTGAGCAACTGAGCTCGCGGCCACTTCCTAGTGCAATGTATGTAGATGAACATGTGATCAAGCTGATCTTCTTCAAGAACTTTTCACTAACGTGATCTGATTCCTGAGCTTCTATATATTCACATTCACCCGTTGGTTTGCACATGATTATGAGCATTCATCCTTACGAGTTTCTTCATTTCTATTTCACAATTTCTAGTCCATCAGTCTCGTTCATGAAACCAATGATGATCTGGTCGATCATCGGACTTGACCCCCAAACTTCATCTCATCTTTCAGATTCTCCGCTGAAACGCTGCCATTTAGATTTGTACTAGTGTGAAATATCCATCCATTCATGAGTGTATAGTTGTCATACCAGAACAACTCACATCTAGAGAACTGGAAAAAGGTATGTACCAAACGTTATCTGATTTGTGAGCTAACAATGTGAAAGTGCTAGTGTAACTAGGCCAACAAGACAACAAGGCTTTTTGCTCGCGCAGCACCCTTCGCACGGCCTCTCCCCTGTCATATCCCCTTTCTCCTTCCCCAACCCCAATTCCCATCTACTAGTTTCCGTCTCGGGAGGCGATCGAATACTTAAGCTCCCTTTGGTTAGACTTTCAAACCTACTTTTGCTTTTGCCTAAAAGTCATATGTGTTTTTGCCTAAAAGCAACTTTCACTCTAGTACAAATCTAAGGTCCTGTTTGGTTGGGCTATAGCTTTTGGAAAAGCTACCGTGAGCTGTGGGATGTAGAAAAGTAGCTGTGGGAAAAATAGAAGGCCGTTTGGTTAGAGCAGCTTTGAAACTGTAGGTTGTGTAAGAAATACCTGTAATGCCCCTAAAGGGCTGAGAGTCTGCTTATATGCAAATTGCTCGTAACAAAATAATGTGTTCACTAATTCACATGTAAATGACTATTTTAGAAAGGAAAAAAATAAATTTTCTATATTTTCCATCCATTAAAGTAATTGGTCCACATAAATAGAACAATATCTATCAAAAGACTTATACAATGATGTCATCCCTTAACATAATTATCCTCCTCTCGCGCTAACCAAAGCATCCTACCAAAGCATCCTGATATGCATGGTATCCTCGTTCTCCATCGCTTGATCAGCCTCCATCGTCCGTTGCGAGCATTCAACACGAATAATCGACAAGAACCTGAAGGTCGAAGATGGTGTGATCCATCAGTCGGACAAACATGGCCGACCAAAATGCAATTCCATTTACCGGAAGAAACCGGAAGAACTACCTGTCTAGCACATCGCATGGAGCGTTTGCGAACGCCCGGAAGAGCTCCTTGGTGCAGCCGGCACGGACCATCCGAAGCGCGATCTCGTGGAGGACGGAGACGGCCACGGGGCGGACAAGGTCGAGCTCATCCCAGACCTCGGATTCCAACAGGGCTACGACTTCGTCAGGCACGCCCGAGCTGGCCCTCGACCCGGTCCCGTCGGACGCGTCGACCTCCCCGCCGGAGCTCTCCGAGCTGATCCTGTCGCCGGAGCTGGGGAAGACCAGCAGCGACACGCCGCTGGTCCGTGGCCGGCAGCGTCGGCAACCTCTACGCCAGCGTCCAGAACCTCGACGACTCCTACGTCCTGCCCGGCGCCGACAAGGGCGCGCTCCTCCGCCCCGCGCTCGTGGCCTCGCCAGCCGCCACGGCCAGAAGCTGCCTGTTCCTCCCGCTGTCGCCGTAGTGCGATGGGTGGTCAAAGGCCTTCTACAGATGCGGCAGCAGCGGTGGGTACGGGTACGGCGGCGGCTGCTCGAGCTACGTGACGGGCGCGGATGGCGCGACCAACCCCAGCTGCTACCGCCCGATGACGGCGCCGCTCCAGTACGTCTCGCCGCGCACGGGTCGGGCGGTTCCGGCCAGAGGGTGCCGCCGAACGCCTTCGCCGGTGGAGCGGCGAGAGGGTTCGTGAAGGGGGTGGTGACGTACACGGTGCTGGACGACCTCACCGTCACGCCCATGTCCGCCATCTCCAGCATCACGCTGCTCACAGCCTTCGCCGTCACGGACCTCCCCGCGCTCCAGGAGAAGACCGTGCTGCTCGGCTACCGCAAGGTGAGAAACCGGTCGATGGACCTCTTGCGCCACAGCACCAGTCGATCAATCTGTTCAAGCGCTCTTGGATTTCCTGCGTTTCTCATTGTTCTCTCCGATTTGTATTGATTCTGATTAATTTTTCTGGTATGTCTTGGCGATTCTCAAGGCCTCGCTGCAGTCCAAGACCGTCCTCACCTATGTTTTCCTCAGCGGGGAGAGCACCAGCCGTGATTGAAGCTCTGTACGTTCGTGGTCACATGTGTGGCTGACTTGAACATGGGTTAATTTGTGATGATTGAATTAGTCTGCTGTGAACTATGACCATCCGTTCACCTAAATTTGGCGTTCTGCCTTTAGGGTTCGTCAATTGGGGTACTTTGTTGCAATGCCCTGCCCATAAAGTCTGTCCAAAAAAAATGTTTTGCCCAAAACTCACCCTCAGTATAGTAGTACTTTGTTTCTTCTACTTGTTATAATAATTGGCTGTTTATCTCATGTAACCGAGTACCAATTGTGTTGTACTCGGATTCTATCAAGTTGTAGAGATATAGCTCAGGTTAGAGATAGATTGGTTCATCTAGCTAGAACTGCAACTTGTAATCTAAACAAACTCCTTGCCATAGCACCCTATATTAACATGCAATAGTGGGGAGGCCGAGTTTGGCTACCACGTTACCAAATTTTACATGGTAATTAGAGCATCTTCTTCCTAAAACACATCTACACCCGCAACTTTCCCAGCCAGCCATGTCGATTCAACTCGACTCTGTCTCGGAGAAGCTCACCGAGATAACCATCTTCTATGGAAAGCCCAATTCCTCCCTGCGGTCCGCGGCGCGCAGCTGATGGACATCCTCGAAGGAAGATCACTGGAGCCACCCAAAACTATTGAGGTGGTGAAGGACACCAAGAAGGCTATCATCCCCAACCCCGAGTATGACTCGTGGTTGTCTAAAGATCAGCAATTGTTGAGCTACTTGTTGAACTCCATCACCAAGGATGTGCTGGGTCAGGTGGCAACCGTGACTTCATATGCTGAAGCATGGAAGGCGCTGGGAGTTATGTTCTCCGTGCAAACAAGAGCTCGCATGACGAATCTACTCATGTAGCTCTCCACTTAGAAGAAGGGTGACATGTCATCCAATTCCTATGTCAACAAGATAGGGGGATCAAGGATGAGTTTGCTGCTGCTGGCAAGATTGTGGACGACAATGAGGTTGTATCCCATATTCTCAATGGCCTAGATTATGACTATCATCCTTTTGTTGCATCTATCATGGGGCGTTCAGATCCTATCTCTGAGTGAGCTATATTCTATGCTACTTGACTATGATTATCCTCTCAAGATGTATCAAGATGTATCAAGAATTTATATCTTCGCAATATCTTACATGTTCTAGTGCTAATAAGAGTCTCGTCTCTATTCATAAGCTAGCAAAAGATAATCAGGCCTTCCTTAAATTTCACCCCAATTCCTTTTTTATCAAGGATCAAGAAACGAAGAAAATTCTCCATCAAGGTAGATCCAGAGGTGGTCTCTATCCTTTAGTAGATCAATTATCAAGAGGAGGTCCAGAGAAGCAAGTTTATAGAGTCAATAAGCTATCTACATCTAAGTGGCATAGTAGATTAGATCATCCAGCTTTTCCTATTGTCGAGAGAGTTCTTAGTAATAATAAGCTCCCTTATGCTAGTGATTATAGTTCTGAAGAAGTTTGTGATTCCTGTCAGATGGCCAAGAGCCATCAGCTAAATTATTCAAGATCAGATACTGTGTCTAAAGCTCCTCTGGATTTTAACCTTCTCTAACGTGTGGGGTCCTGCACCCGTGTCTATTGGCCGCCACACCTACTATGTGAGTTTTATTGATGACTTTAGCAAATTTACATGGATCTACCTCCTTAAAAAGAAATCTGATGTTTTTCAAGTTTTCACAAAATTCCAAAATCTAGTTGAGAGAAAATTCAACAAGAAGGTTATTTCAATTCAATCTAATTGGGGTGGTGAATATGAGGGTCTCAACTCTTTTTCCAACAAATTGGCATCTCACATAGGGTCTCTTGTCCTCATGCTCATCAGCAAAACGGTTCCGTTGAAAGAAAACATCGCCATATTGTTAAAGTTGGGCTCTCTCTTCTAGCTAATGCTTCTATGCCTCTAAAATTTTGGGATCAAGTGTTCGTCACAACTACACACCTCATAAACCTTCTCCCTAGCAAGGTTATTGATTATCAAACTCCTATTGAACGCCTTCTCCATGAAAAACCCAACTACAACTCCCTACGCATATTTGGGTGTGCCTGTTGGCCAAACCTAAGACCTTACAACACACGCAAACTATCCTTCCGAATCGATTAGATGTGCTTTCTTGGGCTATAGCACTATGCACAAAGGCTTTAAGTGACTGGATGTCTCTACTGGTTGAGTCTACATCTCCAGGGACATAGTGTTCGATGAAGCCTACTTCCCATTTGCTCACCTCAGTCCATTGCTAGTGTTGATGCTAACCCTGACCAAAGAGATGAGTTGCAGGAATTTTTTGCAAAAGAAACAGCTCGGTTTGGCTCAAACCTGGCGCGCGCAGAGGATCCTGGCACCTGATCCCAGGCTGATCCTGCAGGTTCCAGCGAATCCAGTTCTAACTCCGGAGATGCTGCACTGCCTGGTGCAGACACACACGACGCCGTGTCAGCTCTGGCCTCCCAGTCTGGCGGAGCCACTACGACACACGACGGGCTATTGCCTGCGTTGCTGCCTCAGGTGCCAACACCGCTAGGATCGCCGGCTACGACGGATTCCAGTGGATCTTCTACACCGGCCTCCGGATCAGCAGCGGAGCCTTCGCCACAAGTGTTGGATGTGCCTCCTCAGCAAGATCCCTCACCTCCTGTTCAACGAAGGACTCGTCTTCAGCATGGCATGACAAAACCCAAGCAATTTACAGATGGCACAGTGAGGTATAGAAATATATGGTTTGGGAATTTCTGTGCAACAGGAGAACCCTCAAATTTGCAGGAAGCTCTTGATGATCCAAGATGGAGAAAAGCAATGGAGGAAGAGTATACTGCACTACTTAAAAATCAGACTTGGGCATTTGGTGGAAGAAAGGAAAGGTAAAAATGTGATTAATTGCAAGTGGGTATATAAGATCAAGAAAAAATTATATGGGTCTATAGACAGGTATAAAGCTCGACTAGTTGCTAAAGGTTTTCGACAGCGATATGGTATTGATTGTGAAGATACTTTTAGCCCTGTTATTAAGATTGCTACTGTTAGACTTGTCTTATCAGTTGCTGTTTCAAGAGAATGGTGCTTAAGACAACTAGATGTGCAAAACGCATTCTTGCATGGTGTTCAAGAAGAAGAGGTTTATATGAGACAACCACCAAGCTTTGAAAATACTAACTCACCACATTTGGTTTGTAGGCTTGATAATGCTATCGATGGGCTAAAACAAGCCCCACGAGCCTGGTATGCTAAGCTAAGCTCTAAACTCATTGATCTCGGGTTCAGTCCATCAAAATCAGATACTTCTTTGTTTATTTATCCAAAGTCTAGAGTAGTCATTTATATGCTCATATATGTTGATGACATAATTGTACTCCTGTACTAAAGCTGTTTCGGCACTGTTACAAGATTTGAGAAAGGATTTTGCCTTCAAAGATCTAGGTGATCTACATTATTTTCTGGGTATTCGAGTACTGACAACTAAAAGATGAATTGGTCCTGTCTCAAGAAAAATATGCCTATGAAATATTAACACGGGCAGAGATGTTCAAGTGCAAGCCTTCTCCAACTCCATTGTCTACAACAGAGAAGCTCTCAATGCATGAAGGTGAATTGCTTTCTCCAGAGCATGGTACTCGTTATAGAAGTATAGTTGGTGCTTCACAATATCTTACTCTCACTAGACCAGATTTGACTTTCCCAGTAAATAAGGTATGTCAGTTTTTACATGCACCTACAACTATACATTGGACTGCAGTAAAAAGGATACTTAGGTATGTTAAGCATACAGTGGACATTGGTTTAAACATTCGGAGGTCTAGTTCAAATTTGTTGAGTGCTTTCTCAGATGCTGATTGGGCAGAAGTGTTGATGATATGAGATCTACTATAGGTTTTGCAGTGTTTCTTGGTCCTAATCTTATTTCTTGGAGTGCTAGAAAATAGTCATCTGTGTCAAGATCTATACAGAGGCAGAGTATAAGGCTATGGCAAATGCAACTGCTGAGTTGATTTGGATGGAGTCCTTGCTTGCAGAACTTGGTATTCAACTTGATCAACCACCTTGTTTGTGGTGTGACAATTTGGGAGCTACCTATCTTTCTGCGCATCCAGTGTTCCATGCTAGGGCCAAGCATATTGAAATAGATTTCATTTTGTTAGAGAACGTGTAACAAAGAAGCAGGTTTGTCTAGTATCAACCACAGACCAGCTAGCATATGGTTTTACCAAAGCACTGCCGGTTGGGAAGTTTGAAGATTTCAAGATCAATCTAAATCTCAGTAGGAAAAGAAGTTTAGATTAAGAGAGACTGTTAGAATAATTGGCTGTTTATCTCATGTAACCGAGTACCAATTGTGTTGTGCTCAGATTCTATCAAGTTGTAGAGATATAGCTCAGATTAGAGATAGATTAGTTCATCTAGAACTACAACTTGTAATCTAAAAAAACTCCTTGTATATCTCTTGGTGATAGCGTCCTATATTAACATGCAATCGTGGGGAGGCCGAGTTTGGCAACCACGTTAACAAATTTTACACTATACTAGTTTGCGGTTTTGCACAGATCAGCGTGTGATTACATGATGATACTGTTTTGTGTTTTTGATACGTCAGCGCTTCCCAAATCTCGGTCAGATGCTCGAGCAGAGAGAGAGAGAGTTCATAGTGCCTAATTTTGATTGGATGTCGTCGGTCATATGCATTTCTATGATTTCCTTGCATCATGTGCAATGCAAAGTACTATTTCCCCAAGACGAGCAATGCAAGGACGTATTTTTTTTCGTACTTGTCTTCAAAGTTGATCGCTGTTTCTTCAATATCAGAAGGATCCAAGGTCAGCCGTTCACTGTATCTTTCGTATGTTCTGCTACACTCATGCTTCAGCACTGGGCTGCTCTGCGTGCCGCCATCTTGGGGGTGTGTACTTTTGGTACAGAGATGATCCCGCCATCTTGCATGGTCTTTTGTTCTTGAGGTTTTGCCGTGCATGAATGCTCAAACTGTCATCGAACAGATGACCTCTGCTGTTTTGGTATTCGTTGATGCCGATTGTACTAATCGGATTACTAGTAATATCAGAACCAAATGCTAGTATAATCGAAGTCACTGCTTATGCTGCCTAGAGGATACCTATTGTTTGTTTGTTGTCAGAATTTTCTTTTTCACCGCGGCGCGGTAACTAGTTCGTTACGGCCGTGGGGTCCACTTCCCCGTGGTCCAGGCTGGTTATTTCAGGGAGCGCACGCACGCTGCGACGCCACGCCCAAACCTTCCAGAAACAAACCAGTCGAACTCTCACCGCGCCCCAGGGAGAAGCCGAGAGGGGGAGAGATGGCGGCGGAGAGGCCATGGAAGGCGCACGTCCTGGGAGGGGTGGTCTCGGTGGGTAACCTCTGCGTCAACGCCCGCGACAAGCTCATCTACGCGAGTCCCCGATGTGATGAGGCGCCAATGCGCGTCGCCAACGCGCAGGACGCGCGCCGCAGGATCCATCTCCTGCGCGACTTCCTCACAGACGCCTCCGGCGACCTCGCCCGCGCCATGGGAGACATGGTGGCGGCCGAGATACTCTCGCTCCAAGCCGCCGCGGCCGACCCGAGGACCCCTCTGGTCGACGTCCAGGACATCCCCGACGGCGATGGCGACTTGCGGCAGGCCCTAGACACGCTCCGGCGCGCCCGGGTCAGCGCCGAGCGCGCGTACAACTACGTGCAGCGGTGCCGCGGCCGCCTGTTTACGGCCGCGCTCCTGCTGCAATTCCCGGACCTCCCTGACGTGGACGACTTCATCGCCGTCGAGCAAGCCAATGCCGCAAGCAGCTGCGAGGGCGCGACGCACCTCGCGGCGGATTGCACCGCGCTGATCACCGAGGCCTGCAGGTTTCTTGGTCGCTTCTAGTTCAGTTCGTGAGTTGATCGGTTGCTTGCGTTTGCCGATAGAGGCGTGTCCTGTGTCCTTAACTGCTGGTTTTTCGAGAACAAATCTTCTTGTCTGTTCTGAGGTCTTGCCCTGTGCTGAAAGCCTATTATCATGTGATTTCGGCTGAAAGTCTGAAACTACGATCAAACAGATGATTTCGTCTGTTTCTGTTATCCTGTGATTGACAGCAGATTAATACTTCGTGGATGTATAACTGTATTTGTTGATGTGGATTGCTCTAATCGGATTAGTAGTTAGATCAGGTGCAAATTTTCTTGTCAGACCACTAGTTATTGGCTATTCCTCTGATAGTACTGCCTGGATTGTTCATGTGATCCTGTCGAGTGCCTGGAGATTTAGAATGCTAGACATAGTTATCAGTTTCTCCTTTCTAAGACCTCTTTATGCAGAACTCTAATCTTTGTCAGTGTTTGGTACTACCTGCAATGTCCTGCAACTGATGTGTACCTAGTGCCTCCCTCTCCCAAAACCTTGATATCTGACAGAAAATTGGTGCTGTGTAGGATTCCAAATGGGTTTTAGCCTTCAGATATTGTAAATGTGAAGAAAAAAAATGCGTATCGGGTGTCCTTGCCTCGATGCCGAAACTGTGGGGAAACATAAGATGTATGCTGTTCATTCCTTTATCAGAGTACTCTACGTGCAGTTCTTGAATTACCAATTTCTGTCTTCTCTCTTTTTATCCCTATCTATGTTGTGTTTGTTATACTACTAAATACTTTCAAGATTTTGTACAGCAGCAGTCCGTCAGTTCGGTATATGCAACTTATTTTTTATTTCATTTGCATACTTAGCTTCAACCAAAAAGACCAAAACGTACTTATGTGGCAGAAATGATGTTGATGCTCCTAACGAGTAATGACTAATGAGGTCACCTGTATAAAATGTAAATGCGCGGGTATGGAACCTCCAGTTTGAATCAAATGAATGGGCCCTTGTGGACTGATTTTTATTTTGAACTGGACTTGTGGGCTGAGTTTTGCAGTTGAAGAGGAGGCCTTTTTACATCAAACCCGGAGGCCAACTCGGGCCGTCCGTACCTGTCGTTAAAAGAATGGCACTAAATACTTAAAAAAATCGGAGTGGCTAAAAAAGGGCAACATTATTCATTTTTTTGAAGAAGGGAAATCATGCAATCAAAACTTTATAATGCAGTAAAAAATAATTAAAACCACTTGTTAGTCTATGATGTGACCTTTTCTTTTTGAGGGGGAAAAGATCAGCCCTCCTGAGTAACAAGCGTGTTAAGCTTATAGCTTGATCCTTTTCCCGCACCGATTTTTGTAAGATCGTAATTGAAATCTAATATACTATTTGTCCTGATATTCTACAACTTTTCAAAATTTAGATATAAATTTATCTTAAATTCATGGATTGAGAGATGAAAATTGATTCTACAGATCCCCATACTATATTTCTAATGTGCAACTATAGCACGTTCTTCGATTCGCCTCCCCGTAGCAGAAGTGCAGCGCATAAATATCTCTCACGTATGGCCAACAATAATATACAAATATATTCCACGTACAACTTTATTAGCTTAATTAACTCGTATGATAGGACAAATTAAAGCGACGTCGACACAGCGAAATCAAATACGACCTCTCGATCGGGGGAAAAGAAATAGTACTAGTACCGAACTAGACGGGCAGCTAGCCCCTTATCCAGATCGAGTTAATGAGCTCGATATACCAAACCTAAATCAAACGAAATAGTAGGATTTTAGGCGCACAGCAACATGACAACATGCAGCATCAGGAACGCACCATGCGCGTGTGCGGATAGCCTTCTCCCCCGATCTGTTTCTTCCCAAGAGATGAGAAGCGCGTGCTCCGGCTGCTGATATGAACTCTCATCACGCTTGAAACCACGCATGGTTCTTGGAACGAACATGTGCGCAATTTTGCCGGCCGGATCTGGTCCACGCACAAAACGTGCGCGGCGCAGCTCACAGATCAGTTCCATCCATCCGTGCTGGCCTAAGCCATGTCACGCCGTACCACGAGTGCAAACGACGTGACGTGCGTGATGCGTCACTTCAGAAATGGAACCGCGTGTGCTCCCGAAAATCCCCTTCAGCTGTTCCCTTTTCAGTTACACAGTAGTAGTAGTGAAAATCCCCTTCAGCTTTTTCGCGTAGTAGTAGTTCCCGATAATTCCCCGGCCGTCTGGATAACACGGATAACCCTACGCGGCAGGCACCAGGCGGTTGACGTCGACTAAAGTCCGACGTGGCATATTGCACAGCCAAGCAGCCAACGGAGCCCCCACCAACTTTGACCAGCCGGGTCCGCCGAACCGGGCCCCACACGCGTGGCCGAGCCGGGAGTCCTTACCGACTTTCCCAAACAGGAAAGAACCCCGGCCCTCGTCGCGCACATCGGCACATGTTCCCCTCCCACCTCCCCCAGGACACGTCTCGGTCGGTCCCCGACGCGGCACGAGCCGGCTCGCCCTTGCAGCCTGACCAACCACCCACCCAGCGGCTTCCCTTCGCCCAAGAGGCAGCGAAGGCCACTCCCACCGAGCCCTTTGCCACTTCCATGCAAGTGCCCGCCGCTCCCGTGCTACGCGCCCGCCGATCTCGATCGCGTCCCGGCCGGCCTAAATCTTAGGCCCTGCGCCCAAGCGCCCCTCACCGCACGGTCATTTCCAATTCCAACTGCCGGCGGCCGATCAGTCATCCGCGTTGGCCTGCTAGGAGACGGCTGGCCGAGCTAGCTGTGCGAACCAACTCCTTGACATGGCGCGCGTGTCTATATATACTGTCCATCAGCCTGGGTTTTTGGGGGGATCGCATTGGCATTGCATCCGGTTCGTCGAGGGGATGGAGAGGGGCAGCGACGAGGTGCCGGGGAAGAAGGCCAGGAAGCCCTACACCACCACCAAGCCCCGGGAGCCATGGAGGGCAGAGGAGCACGGCCGCTTCCTCGACGCCCTGCTCATGTGAGTCCCCAAGCAGCGCCGCTAGCTGTTACTTCAGCATTCTCAGAGCTTCTGCTCTGAACCAAGTCTGAAATCTTTGTTCCATTCTTCAGTGATCAGCAGGAAACCGACTGATGTCTGTGATTCTTTCTTTCTGTGCAGGTTCGGCCGCGATTGGAAGAAGATCGAGGAGCACGTCCGCACCAAGACCGCCGTACAGGTAACGGCAGAAATATCCTGAAACCCCTGCTCAGATGGCTGTGTCTGTGTCAGTGTGCGAGTTTGAGTAATTGCATTTTGGGGATCCAACGAGTAATCTTTCTATGATGTGTGCCGTACGTGCAGATACGGAGCCACGCGCAGAAGTACTTCCTCAAGGTCCAGAAGCTCGGCCTGGCCGCCGGGCTGCCGCCGATGCACCCACGCCGCCGCTTCTCCATGGAGCAGCAGAGCTCGGCGCCGGCGGCCGGGAGCAGCGCGGCCGCCGTGCCATTGCTGCACGAGGAGCTCCAGCGCGCGCCGGTCGCCGTGCCGCCAGGTCCGTCCGGCGCCGCCGTTGCTCACGGCTGCATCAGCTGGAACAGGAACAGCCCCGGAGTTCTCCCTGTAGCCAGCAGCAGTGGCAAGTTCCTTTTCTTCAGCCTGCATTGGAACTGCAAAGTTCAGGCAGTGGCTTTCTGACGATGTTCCAGAACATTTTTCAGAGATGCAACACGGCTTGGACTGGGCAGGTGGTTCAGCTTCAGGTGCTCGAGCATGGTTGAACAGCGACGCTCAGAGCCAGAGTTCACCACTTCCGGGTAATTTCGTCAGTCAGCGAACTTTACTACTTCCTATCCAAGTGCAGACTTGCAGCCAAGATTTCGTGAAAAACAATAACATGTTCGTACTGATTCAGGTGGCAGCCAGTTCATTGGGGCGCCAAGCTTCAGCAGCACGAGCATGGAATGGGCTGGCAGCAGCACAAGTGGAGGATCAGCAACTGGTTCCGTGCAGGAAGAACTGATTGAGCTTCCATTGTCGCCAGGTGCCAACTCCATCCAACATCAAATAATTTCTTTTCTGAAGTAAACTTGAAACAGCACGCGGTTGATTCTGAGATAACTGTAAGCTGGATCCTTTTCTCTGCAGATGATCTGCATTTCGCGCAAGTATACAGGTTCGTCGGCGACGTATTCGACCCGAACGCGCCGATCCCAGTTGAAGCCCATCTGCAGAAGCTGAAGGACATGGATGATATCACCGTCAAGACAGTGAGTGTTCAGCGCTAATCTTGTTCCTGCCTTTTGCAATTCACACTAATTAGATTATCCCAGTTGAAGTCCTCTCCTACTTATATTAAAGTAAAGCTACCTCCTGCAGATCCTGCTGGTGCTGAGAAATCTCGAGGACAACCTGTCAGCGCCTCAGTTTGAGCCCATCGTAAGTGGAATTCTCTGGCTGCTATCTGCTTTATTTTGTTAACTCTGCATTCTCTGAAACTGAATTCGCATTAAGTTTGTGTGCCCTGACTCAATTCCTGAACTTTTCAACAGAGAAGGTTGCTGTCGACGTACGATCCGAGAAGAGGGCTGTCCGGGCAACTGTAGAGTGCGTAACGTACAGGCGTGCAGCCTGAAAACTGCAACTAACACATTTGATGGACGCTCCCCATGTGACCAAAACAGAGACAGAAACACGCAGAAATGATTAGACACCGATACGGCTTCTAGCCTACTTTACATGTTAGCAGACTCTAATGATTCTTTGGATCATGTAGACGTAGCTCAAAGATCGTATGTAAAAGGCTCTACTTTTAACATGTACCTGCAGATAGCCAAAGTAATCTATGCCTGAACTGTAAATTCCAGGCTACGGATTTTATGAATTTGTCCGATACACACGTGTCTGGCTGTCTGCAATGCAAAAGAAGAATACTAGCAATAAGGTGCATGTGCCAAAAGAGCACTAGGTTTGCGCATGTTTCCCACATGGAACTTGTTCGGCGGAGCTGGTTTGCTCCAGCCGCGTGCCACACGTGCTATATTGCTCGATGAGAATTACGCACGCGGCAGAGAGTTCAGGCAGGAGCTCCAGGTGTTGCTGCAGCCCTGCAGAAAAGGCCATCTGCTGTCGCTTCCGCAATTCAGGTAGTCCCTTTCAGGTTAGCGCAGATTGAATTTTTGGGCCTAAGCTGCTGACGGGCCGACTAATTCAGTGTAGTAGTCGGTGGGCCGATTTGGTCGTGAAAATGGCACTAAGCAAAAATTCTCAGACTTCAATGCTCACAAGAGGAGAAGAAGAGACAGGCGGGAGAAAGTCGAATCTAGTAGACTCGCAGCAGAGTATTGACATACTTATACAAGCTGTATTACACTCGGCCTGTACATACGACTGGCGTACACAACAACCCGAGCACACGTTACAAGAACACACGACCATACCCATAAGCACCTGCCCGCACGTACGGCTCGTGCCTGCCTGCCCGCTTGCACTTTATTTTATATACGTATACGTATACGTGTACCGCATGGAGTGTGCACGGTTATTAGCTACGGGCTACGGCACGGATACGACGACGTACGTAGAGGCATGCCGCGCCGACCGGCCGGCCGCTCTACTTCCACTTCCTGTACTTGCCGCCGCCGAACATGCCGCCCTTGTGCTTGCCGCCGTAGCCGCCGTGGTGCCCGCCGCCGTGGCCGGTGTGGTACGACCCCATGTGCCCTGCGGCCACACGCACGCACAGATTATTAATTAAACTCAGTCGTCGTTGGCTAGAGAATTAACACGCAGCTAATAGCTGTTCCATGTATTACGACGGCGTACCGTATTGCGCGGAGTGCGCGGGGTAGGCGGCCGGCGGGTAGGCGCCGTGCGGCGGAGGGTAGGCGCCGGCGGCCGGAGGAGGGTACCCGTGGGCGCCGTGGCCGTAGCCGTGCTCGTGGCCGTGGCCGTGGCCGTGGCCGTAGCCGTGCTCGTAGCCGTGGCCGTGGCCCTTCCCGCCGTGGACGAGGTTGGACACGAACCCCTTCACGCCGCCGTCGTGCCCGCCGCCCATGGTCGTCGCCGGCTCAAGGTGTCTTGCTGCTCAGCCTATGCTGGCTCGATGAGTTACGCTCGACGCGAGTGAAGGATGATGCTATGGCTCGAGCCCGTGTTGCTGGCGGTGCGCCCGGGGCCGAATTTATACCGGCGCGGCCGCGGCCTTTGCGGCTCCGATCCGGCCGGCCTCTGATCTTTCGAGGTGTACCGGCCAAATCTGCACACGTACACACCACTCCCAGTCTCCCATGCGAAATTCTTCCGGGAGCTTCATCAGGCCGATAAGACCATGCATTGGATTCCAATTCTCTTGCCAAATTCAAAAGGCGAGATGCTCGCCGAATTTCACGGTTAGGCCACAAAGCCGCACACCTGGCACGTCGATCACCGTAAGTGTTGTACTCTGGTGGTAAATAGGCCTCTTGTTACGACGGGCCTCCACCATTTACTAAGCTGTTTGGGCCTCCAAACTAAATGGGCCTTTTCTTAACTAGGCCACGTGCTAACCTCAGATCCTGATGGGCTTCCAGGCCTTTACCGACTCCTTCCTACTAAACCAAGCAGATCCTGATGGGCTTCCAGGCCTTTACCTAATAAAATCAAGCAGCCCATGACCGACTCGCGCTCCTCCCAAGCCCGCCGTGGCCGTCCATGACTCGGCCTGTGCAATCGGAGCCGTCCAACCCATCAAGCCGCGCCGATATAAAAATAGTTGCCGCCGGCGCAGCCCCGAGTCCCGACACCAAAACCGAGCTCGCGGTCGTCCCCTTCCCCTGTTCCCCGTGGGGCTAGGGTTTCCTCGGCTTCGCTCGCAGGTGCCCCCCGAATCCCGATCCCGTCTCGTTCCCGTGGAATTCGTCCCTGATTCTCTATCCGGGTTGGTTTTCCGTAGTATGCTGGTTCGCGTTAGAAAGATTTTTTTTCTTGATTTTCAGCGGATTCGCGTCTCGTGTCGTTGTGAATTGGGTGCGGCGGGGGTCAACTAGACTGTGCTCGTTAGGTTTGCGATTGGCTCGTTTCTGTGCTTGGATTCGTACTTTGACCTAGTTTGAGCCAAAATTGTTCTGTGGTATGAGACCATAGTGAAGGTCGGCTCGATTCGATGCGGTTTTGGTGTGGGTATGGCGCACAAGGGAATCTGCAACCCTTGCCAGGTCACTTATGGAATTTTTACTCGATTCACGACCTATCTGTTCCATTGCTTTTGCTATTAGATGGTGTAGTAGTTGCCCTTGAAAAAAATTGGTGATTTGGAATACGCCTGGGGATGTTTTGGTGCTGATGAATGCTAGTTGTATTATAGAAGTTCATGCTTGTGCGTAGGTGCTTCCTCTGTGTTGATGCTTCTCTGCATTATGTTCTTATACGGATTCTGATGTATTGGATTATGTGTTGCAGTCAAGATGCCCCGCTATGATGACCGATACGGCGGGAACACAAGGCTGTACGTGGGTCGCCTCTCCTCTCGTACGAGGACAGAGGACCTTGAAGACATTTTCAGCAGATATGGGAGGTTAGCATGCTGGTTCTAAACTTTGTTGTTTACGAACTTTGAGTGACGTAGAGTTCTTTTGAGCCTGACAAGTTTGCTGTTGTTCTGTATTGCGACATGTTTTGAGTTCCGTCCAATTTACAGAACCACTTATGCAACTTGGATGCTGAAAAAAAGTTTTTTTAAGGCCATTATGCAATTCTGATTGGATAGTAGTTGGCACTATATTATATAATCTGTTTCCATGAAAAGTGGAAGAAAGATTTAGAACCTTTTTGGATGGCAGGAACTTCAAAGAAATAGCAGAATGCCCGAAGTTTCCTTGCAAATTGTTTGTTTGTTTTTGGTGGAATGGATGTAACAATATATTGGTACTAGCACAAAACATGTCTTTCCCGCCTGATTGAAGTGATGATGCCTATTTGGACATGATCCTACATTAATATATACTAAGTTACAAGGTCTGAATCATGACTGATTGCAACCACTTTCTCCTGGAAGTTTTGTCCATCCTCCATTGTGCATGGATTCTTAGGTTTCAGATCAGATATCACCAATTGAAATGTAATAAAAATACTTTATGTTCTTTGCTTCCCTCTTTTGTAGTTTGTAAAATATATAGAACAAATCTTTAGAGGAGCCTCTTCTTTTTTTTGTTACCTGTCAACACTGGCATCCACATGGTTTCTTGAGTACATCAGATGAAATGTCTAAGGCTGCAGTGTGCTGTTAAACTCAGCATTCTTTCAGTTAGCATTAGATATCCACACACGCCCTTCATTTTTTTAACTGAGATGATCTTGTTGAAGGTTTTGTGGGCTTACCCAACCTCGGTGTCCATGGTGGGAGGGTGTTCTTGGTGGCATTGCTGGCTGTTCTCCCAAAGTTTCTAGCAGGCTTTGCCGATTCTTTAAAAAAAAATATACCGTCTGTTTTAATGGAAATTTGTGTTTAGTTCCTTCTGACTGGTGATCCATTTATCTTCTCACTTCTTGACGGTGTTACTGTTTCTGGAAACCATTTCCGCAGAGTGCGCTATGTGGATTTGAAGCATGAATTTGCATTTGTTGTAAGTATTATTGCTCTACTTATTTATCTGAGCTCATGAGTTATCTTGTCCACTTCGTAGCTCGTTACATTTTTCAATATGAGTCCTTTTTTCTAAATTATATTGCAGGAGTTTAGTGATCCCCGGGATGCTGATGATGCAAGGTACAACCTTGATGGTCGAGAGTTTGATGGAAGCCGCATAATTGTTGAGTTTGCTAAAGGGGTAATCTACCAGAGCTCTCTGTACATGCTATGCAAATTACATTCCCCCCTTTTATATATTTTTTGATGCTGCCATCTGAATACAATTTTCATTGTGATAGGTTCCACGTGGCACAGGAGGATCCCGTGACCGTGAATATATGGGCAGAGGACCACCTCCAGGTTCTGGCCGCTGCTTTAACTGTGGTATTGATGGGCACTGGGCTCGTGACTGCAAAGCTGGTGACTGGAAAAACAGGTGCTACCGCTGTGGAGATAGGGGCCACATAGAAAGAGACTGTCGGAATAGTCCTAAAAATCTCAGGTATCTCCTGTGAGATTTCTTTTTTTTTTCTTTACATCTAGATAGATCATATCTGAATGTAAGTTGCCTTATGGAAACAGGCGTGGAAGAAGTTATTCAAGATCCCCATCCCCTCGTCGTGGAAGGAGCCGTGATAGGAGTTACAGCAGGAGCCGCAGTAGGAGCTACAGGTATGTGTATCATCATTAATTCAGCCAATTGGTTACATTTTTCTTCCGTACAATTGGCATGCTTATTTGCCATAGTGGTCCATGGAGTCTGATGGCCAAAGAGCTTAAACCTTTGTTTAAAACTTATATTTATGTTCAATGTATCGTAGTGATGTTTCGCATTATTGTTTTCTGATTGAGCATAGTAATGTCTTGTTCCACCTGTAGCTAGTTCTTGAGCTGTATGGGTGGGTAGTTGGACTTGAGACTAAACTAGTCAATGTTCTAAGTATCTACTTCCAGTGATTTGATATGAACTAGGGCTCTTGTTGATTTGGATCCAGTTTCCTGTTGCATATAATTCGATTAATTTAAGTTCTGCTTCAGTTGTTTCTCCCCCTCTGCGCATGTTGGTATATTTATCAAGCACTGACATTGTATTATTTTCTTTACATAGCCGCTCACGATCTCCAAGGAGGGATAGCCGTGGCGAAAGGCGATCAATGAGCCCTCGGGACAGCCACAGCCCAAGGAGGAGCCCTCGTGACAGTCACAGCCCTAGGAGAAACCCTCGTGACAGCCGCAGCCCAAGGAGGAGCCCTTCACCATCCAAGGGGAGGGACCGTAGCCCCAGCAGGAGCCCTGCGCCAAGGGAGCTCAATGGAGATCACAGCATGAGCCCAAGGAGAGCGGACAGCCGTAGCCCAGCAGACCATGAACGCCGTGACATCAGTCCAGCGGCCAATGGTCGTAGCCCAAGCCCAGGGGACTACAAAGAAAACGGCAACCAACGCCCTTCGCCCAGAGGAAGTGCATCCCCCTGAATCTGTTTTTGGGATTGGATTTTTTCCTGTGTTCATGAACCACCTCAAACATGTTTACAATTGAGTCTGATTGCAACTTTTTTGGTGTTTCTGTATTAGATAGACTACACCATCTGTCAGTCGAAACTTTAAAGTGCACATGAATCATTTTGATTTCCCTCATTTCTATGGAAAAAATGTTGTGCAAATCTTGGCAAGATTGTTTACGTGTGACCGTAAAACTAATTTCGGATTGCGTTAGCATGCACAACACTATACGGTTTCATACGGTGTTGTATAATGTTCTATTACAAGTGATCGGGAGCAGCACTTTTCAGGCCTTGGCTTCCCAAAGGTTAGAAAAGGGCTTCTGGGCTGGTACTTGTCGAGTGCTCCACATGTTTAGACATTAAGATAAACTCGTACCATTCAAGCACTATATGATCAAAATTGAAGCTGATTCAAGTTCTTATTCTGGAATGCAGAAATCCAAAAATGCTTTCCACTATTCATGTATAACAGACTGAAAATGCTGAACGTTATCACCTTCACCTCCCGCCCACATTGACCATCTGCCAGAAGACCCCTCGCATGGACACGTCGGTGTACTCACCGTCGGTCGCAGTCGCGCCCTCTTCCTCACCTCCGGCTTCATCCTCGTGCCGACGAGGATCCGAAGGCGGAGTGAGCTCACGCACAAAGTTGAGGCTGTTCACGTCGGAGAAGTCGAGGCCACTGTCGTCCTGCAGCCGCATCACGAACTGCAGGCTCCACACGACGTCCTCCATCGCCGGCCTGTCCGCGCCGCGCTCCGCCAGGCACCTGGCCGCCGTCTCGCCGTACTTCGCCAGGGCCTGTGGCCTCACCGCGGCGGCGATGCGGCGGTCGACGACCTTGTCCAGCTCGCCCCTGCCCTGCCAGTGCAGGGCCCACTCCACCAGGTTCACCATCGGCTTTGGGAGCCTGGGGTCCACAGCCGGCCGCCCGCACAGCGCCTCCAGCAGCACGACGCCGAGCGAGTACACGTCGGACTTGGCCGTCAGCTTTCTCGTGCGGGCGTACTCCGGGTCCACGTACCCGAAGCTGCCCTTCACCGCCGTGCTGACGTGCGTCTCGTCCAGCTCCGGCTCCGGCCCAGCCCTGGACAGGCCGAAGTCGGCGACCCTGCCGGCGAGCCCTCCGTCAAGGAGGATGTTGGACGACTTGACGTCGCGGTGGATGACCGGCTTGGCGAGGGCCGTGTGGAGGTACAGGAGCCCCCTCGCCGCGCCCGCGCACGCCTCCAGCCGCTGCGCCCAGCTAAGCGCCGTGGCAGCGCCGCCGCCGTACAGGCGGCTCCGGAGCGAGCCGTGCTCCATGTGCTCGTACAGCAGGACCATCTCGCCGCCGTCGTCGCAGTAGCCGACGAGGGAGACGAGGTGGCGGTGGCGCAGGCCGGAGAGCAGCTCGACCTCCGCGCGGAACTCCCGCGCGCCCTGCCGCGACTCCGGGCTCGCGCGCTTCGCGGCCACCTTGGTGCCGTCGGGGAGAACGGCGCGGTACACCTTCCCGAACCCGCCGGCGCCGATGACGAGGCGCTCGTCGAAGTTGTCCGTCGCTTCCTGGATCATGGCGAGCGGGAAGCGGTAGCTCGGGGAAGAAGAGCCGGCGATGGGGATCGCTCCTGGCGTGTCTTTGTCGACGGCGAAGCTTGACGATCCTGCTTCGCTGGCACCCGGTCCTCTGCTGCGCAAGCTGAATCGGCTGAGGAGAGGCATCCATGGCGTCGACGACGGGCTCTGCGACGGTGAAGGCAGCAGCTTGTCCTCTTTCTTCCTGAGGAAAATGACGAGCGCAAAAGCAATGGAGACGACGGCGAAGGCTCCACAGATGGAACCCAAAACAATGGCCAAATTCTGCTTCTTTGATCCCGCCGTCGGTTCGACTACGACGACGGAACCTGAGCTGAAGTGCATCTTCATGATCTCTATCCCGTTCAGGATGGGACCTGGAAATGCACTTCTGTTCCCCTTCATCGACCACGACGAGCCAACGTAGATACTGATCTTGCCTGATGGATCGCTGGAATCCAAGATGAAATCCATGAAGTACGGCACGGCCAAAGTGCCATTCCCCCCTATCGTGGACAGATCGAGACGGGTCACCACCGTGTGACTGCCCACGTACACGTCGATGCTGAGCAGGTGAGGCGCCCTGCTCACGATATCGCACCAGTGGAATCTGATCAGGTAGCTCGCCGGCCGCTTGTCGACGTCGAACTGCCACGTCATCTGGCCCACCATGGTCGACATGACCAGCTGCCTGGCCGAGGCGTACACGACGTCCGGCGCGTCGTCGCGCGTCGCCTCGCCGGCCAGGTGATCCAGGCTTCCGTTGTAGGCCAACTCTCGGGTGACGATGTCGGCTGAGGAGGAGGCCAAGTAGCTCATATCATTGGTCCACTCTCGCCAGAGCGTGTCGTTGTGGGCGGCGACCGCTGGGCCGCCGACGTTGACTCTGTACGCCATTTGCAGCGGCAGAAAGGCAGGGATGAGCTGCTGGCCCAGTGACGTCCTTGCCGGGCCAGCCATGAGATCGTCGGGAACCGAGACGACCTCGACGGCGTTGACGAACGCGAGGTCACCGGCCAGCGGCACGAACGTGACAACGAGCGTGTCACGGGCGACATCCAGCAAGAACTCGTCGCGCACCGGCTCGGACATATCGTTCTTCGCCGGCGTGAAGCTGTCGATCAGGACGGCGTCCTGCGTCGACACCTTGAAGCTCGTGGCGGCGAGGTTGTGGCTCTGGGACACGAAGGGGAAGAAGTGGAGGCGGAGGAAGTGCCGACCGGGGCGGCCGATCTTGAACGAGTAGGACGACGGCGCCGCGAACACCCTGGCGGTCTGGTACAGCGCGGCAGCGTCGGAGACGGGCACCGAGCCGGGCGACGCTCTCACCGCGGTGCTGTGAGGAGAGGTCAGGGTGACCGAGCCGGAGTCGTCGTCGGCGACGAAGAACCTCTGGCCGACCATAGTGCCGGCCGAGGAGCCGCAGCTGATGAGGTAGTTGTCTTCAGGAGTGTATGCAGCAGCGCTGAAGCAGCAGAGGACTGAAATGATCCTCACGAGGTTCAGAGCTAACAGGAGCTTATCCATGGCGGATTTAGTTTCCGATGGCAAGCTTGGGGTTGAGGAGTACCTAAAATTTAAATCAAGGAGATTGTACTTAGTCAATAGATTCACACGAGTTCGATCATTCCACAGGTAAGAACAGCGAGGTCAGGCTGATAGCAATCGGATAGATTCCTCTATCTGTTTTCAATAGAAGAAAGCAACACAAAAATGACGAATCCAATCGGCAGCTGGTGAAAAACTTCAGAAGATTTCAACCAAAACACAAAAATTGAACATGCACGAATTAGGCAGAGCGTTCTTTATGCCAGTTCAATTGCGTAAACAGAAGAACACTCGGCGGCGAAAGAATAAGTACCTTGAGAAATCTTCTGATCCAATGGAGAATCTCAATCTTCTCAGGCATCAAACGCATACGAGCATCCAAAACGTCGTCAGCTCTGGAGAATCTCAATCTCACGGACAAGAACTCACACAACCAAACCGCTGTTGGAGAACAGGTACGCAGCAGAGAGAACACCAAGCTTCGAGATTCAAGCCAAATTACAAAGATCCAAACAGAGAGCTCTCAACGACGACGACATCCTACGCTTTTCAAAAGCTTGCACACAGGCAAGTCGAAGAAAAGCTACGACGATTGCGACGTATTCTGAATAAGAAGGAACAGTTACTGTGCTAAAGCCAGAGGATTCAGCCATTCAGCAGTGAGTCCACCATGACTGACTGAATGGATATACACAAAACTTCCTGCTACGGTATGTGACTATCACTTGACTGGCGCTGTTCTTATTGGGGTTTTTCTTTTGGAGCTGCAGTGCCGTCCTGGTTGGCATGCGTATCAGGCAAAGATCCTAGGAAGGCTAGATTGCAGGAAGAACACGACAGTGGTCAGAGAAAGACCTGCAATGGTTTCCACGGCAGCCGGAGACTTGAACGCGAGGATAGATCGTCACCGAAAGCGAACCGACCTGGAAGCATGGGCCTGTTCGCTTCAGCTTATAAGCCGGCTGAAAAGCTGAAACGGCTGATTTATTGTAAGAGGAAAATACTGTTTGGTGGCTGATAAGCCGGCTGAATAAGCTGAAGCGAATAGGCTCATGGTCCCTTGTTCTAATCCTACATATTGTTATCAGTCACTTGACTGACTGACGTTTTGTTTACTATTTAAGTGTTTAGAAAGGAGACGACAGCTGCTTCCAAAGTAAACGGGCACTGATCTGAAAGATTGGAGGAAATGGTAGCATAGCACTACACAGTAGTAGTCTGTTCAGCAAGTTTTTAGGGTTCATAATTTGATTTTGGTCACAATTAAAGCTGCATTTTTTTTTGCGAAACTAAAGCTCCATTTTTGCCTCTCGCCAGGCTGAACAGAGTGTTTGTTGGGCCAGACGACAGCAGACGAGCTTGCCGTATTAGGCCGAACGCCAGGCTGAACAGAATGTTTGTTGGGCCAGTGGGCTGAAAGTATATTGGATTCCAAATTCCAAAACGATCCCGAAAGGCGCATGGTGAGAATTTCGTCCAAGAAACTAGTTACGTTCAATTTCCTGTACAAGCAGGGGGCCTAATTTTCGTGTGATTGTAAACAGGAAAGGAACTCATTGCATATGGGAATATGGGATGACACTTGGGTGCTTCATGCCTGCTTTGTTCTTTTTTTTAAGGACAAACTTCCTCACAACACTTCATTTCATATTTAAAAGAAGAGGCGAATACTTATAGGGGATTATGTACGACGGGAGAGAGGGGGAGGGGGGAGGGAGTGTGAAATTACAAGAATGCCTCTAGCCATTGATTGAAGGAAAGCCTATGGTCTTCTCTAAAACGAAGGACCTGTGCGGTTATGCATGCTTTGTTCTTGAAAGGTTTTGTTGATAAATGCTAAAAAAATCTTGAAAATATTGCAGTGACCCGTCTTCATTTGCAATCACCCAGCCAATCTTCTAACAGATAGTAGAATAAACATACATACAAACACCTTCATGATGAAAACTTCCAGAATCCAAGTCTAATTTGTGGCTCAGTATCCATAAGTAATACTTCATTTGGACAACCGTATATTGGAAACAACGGTTATGGATCTTCCCAAACACAAGTGGATATCTACTAATATACTTCGCATTTAATCTTGGTATAAAAAATTTGTTTTGTATTTCTCTACTATTTGTTGGAAACTTTCGTAGCACATGGTTGGGACTTGTAATAATGCATAATTCATGCAGATGTTGGAATAAAGAAATTCATTTATCTAAAAACTAGAATGAGAAGCGATCTACGACGTTCATGTGCTGAACCAGGTCCATTTAAATACAATAACAGCTCAGATGTTGAACCTAACTTAGATGTCAGCTGATCAGGAGCGTAACACTTGTGAGATCCACAAGTGGGGGATGTGAGTGCACCCCAAGCCCCACATGGCTGAAAGGGTAGCCTCCTCTGCCTGGGTCATTGGAACAACCCGCGTCTCTGACGAGGTCAGTGGCTAGGCTAGGTGTCTTCCCCTACTTGTAATTACTTTGTCGCAGTGTTGATCCCCTGAGGCACGCCATGTGGTAGGGGACCTCAGTTCCTGTGCCATCAGCGGCAACAACATTGCTCAATGTTGCTCGGTCTTATGTAGACGGGTGGCTGGATCTTTTTCTTTTCCCCTAATTAACATGGAAGAAGATAATGATAGAATGGCATATATAGATAGATGGCGAATGTGGGTAATTTAAATGCAAATTCATATGGTTATTTTAGATTGATTTAAATAACACAATAGATGGGTAACTTAGATAAAAATTAGGGGGTTATTTTAGATTATTCTTATAATGTTAGAGTTGGGTAATTCAGATTTGAATTTAGGGGATTACTTTAGAACATTTTCACGATAATAAAGGTAGATAATTTAGATTTAGAGTTACTTTAGTCTATCTTCATAATTGCATATGTGTAATTTTTAGAAAATAAAAGAGATCCAATGACTTTTATTATCAATGGTAAGTCAAGTATGTCAAATAGATGATGGGGTGTTTGTAATTTTTCTTCGAATTTTTAGGATTTATTTTTTTCTTAACACGTCTTGTGAGGATTAATGTAGAGACTCCAATAAATATTAGTATGATAAAATATAATATTTGTGTACCTCTTATATGCAAGCGAATGTTTTGTTCGTTGGATATGAGAACATACTTATATGCCTCTTTTATTTTAGGATTTAATGTAGATACATCTCACGCTATATGTGTTTAGGCTGCTTGAACATTGATCATGATTCCAGTGCACGTGACATGCTCATGTTTGCATTAGCACCAATGATCAACCTTCTTCTGATTAAAAATGAGCACTCTGTGTACCAAAAGGGAGCTCATAGCGACACGATGAATCCGAGAACCGAAGGTGTTAGCAATGCACCACCTGACCGCATCAATCCAAGATGGATGAAACACTGAGAGCCTCGCTAGACCTCAATGAAGGTCATTAAATATTGTTTAACTCTTATATGTATGCGTGCAATTGCAATAGCTAAATCAAATGAGTGTCATTAATAATTTTACAGTCCCGTAAGATAAGAACAAGTTGACTGCAATATGGATTAGATTATGGAGAACCAAAAGCGTTACAAATTGCCCAATTAATAATTTTACATGAAGTGTGCACCAGCGTGTGGCGTAACTTAGAAACATAACTTTTTTTGTTATTGCTCGTGGTTTTATGAGTTGCCTTTTAGCTTGAATTGACAGTATCTTATTTTGGACCGCCCCACACTAAGTGTTTTCTTGATTTAGATTTTGTGCTTTGTATAGCTCAGGTAGAATATACTTTGTGTCCCCGATCTTGATACTGACTTCTTAGAAGTGACACCAATGTATTGTAATACCAAAAAGACCTTCACTACCAACACTATATGAGAACTCAAACCTTTATTCATAACTCAATTTGATATAAGATTCACTCTTACACTTTGTGTGGCTACCCTACCACACTCTACTCATCTCATCCTAAGGGATGTCACTTCTTCATGTAGTGGTTATGTATGCCATCTCAATGGATCATACTCAGCTTAGCTGCCTTGGGGGGTGGAGGGCACCCCTATATATAGGAATCCATGGTTCATGTGGTGTTGCCCATCTTCTACACTTTTCTTAATCTCAGGAATTTTCTCAACCTTATCCAACCACACAAATATCCATAACTCACGATAAAGCATGACAATTAAAGATCATGCTTCCTCCATTCTTCTAGAAGGTTCATGAAGTACGCATTGCTATTTTCAACACTCCCGCCTCAGTACGTACTTATCTCAGGTGGTCGGGTCATTGTCTCTAGCTTCTCGTTGGATCTTCTGTGCTCTGCTATTCTGAGCCTTCTTCTTCTCTTGTTCTTGCGATTATGGCATTTTCTCTCTTCAACTAACATATATCTGTCTTTAGTCGGAGCTTTTCCACAAACTTATGCTTCTATTCAGTTCTCCTTTCTTCTTCACTCTTTTATTTGTCCGCCCTCTTGATGCTTCTTTGTATGAAGGCAAAATAATTCAGTTGGTGAAGCATTAGCATACCTAAGTCTTTACAACTACATCCTTCTGCTCGTGTCTTCAAATCTTTGTAGTTCAGCAATGCCTTCATTGAGGGTAGGCGAGGCTCTCTGTGTTTCATCCATCTTGGATTGATGCGGTCAGGTGGTGCATTGCTGACACCTTCGGTTCTCGGATTCATTGCGTCACTTTGAGCTCCCTTTTGGTAAACAGAGTGCTTATTTTTAATCAGAAGAAGGTTGATCATCGGTGCCAATGCAAACAGCCAATGCAAACAAGAGCATGTCACGCACGGTGGAATCATGCTCAATGTTCAAGTTGACTAAACATGTATAGTAATGATGATGTGCCACCCAACTTTGGCTTCAACGGGATAGCGATGGCATGCTCATGATTTAAAATAGGAAGGAGACAAAAAGATCCTCTAGCTCCAGGTCCACTTCAAGTCTCATTTTTTACATAGGGAGTACACTGTTAAATGAATCTATTTGGAACGAAGGAATTTAAAATAGAGGAACGGGAAAAAACACATAAATATGATATGAATGTATGGATAAAAAAGAGGACTGGAAAAACGTAGGAAAATTGTATGCGGGTGTTTGGAAGGGAGGAATTGGAACGAGGGAATAGAAATTATACAAGTTTTTTTCTTTAACTAAATTTTTTGTTTAGATAAAAGTATGCTCACTCATGAAACCAAAGTAAGGGACCCATGCCACCCAAAGCTATTTATTTTCCTTCTTCTCCGTTGGCCTTATCCACTCGTCTGCACTCTTCTCCTTTGTTCTTCTCCACGTGCTTTACTCCCTTCCTTGCCTCTCACCAAACCAATCAATCGATTTGATTTCTCTTCATCAATAATCCCCATTAGGAGCACGCGGAAGAGGATGAGGCCATGAGGGCAAGCTACACGCTCCAACAAATCAGGGTGTGGTCAGGGCTGAAGGAGAAGATGCAAGTGCTTAGCGGACGACAGTGGTGAGGCTTCTCTGACGCCCGTTGGAAGTTCCAGCCTTCTGTGCTCTTCCCCTCTCTTGTGCAGTCTCACCTCTCGCGTGCAAGCATGCCTTTACCTCGAGCATCTGTGAAAATTTTAAATATTCCAGTGTTTTGTGAAGGAAGCGATTCCTTTTCTCCGGAACAGGCAAACATGTTTCTCCATTCCAAATGCTGCATGACATAAGCAAACCATAGGAACGATCTTCGTTTGAAATTCCTATGAAAAAACTGTGTTCCAAACAGGACCTAAACATGCTATTTGTTGTATATTCCTTTGAAATTCTTATGAAAAAACTGTGTTCCAAATGGGGCCTAATCATGCTATTTGTTGCATATATTACCCAATAACACCGACGACATACAACCCCCTCCATTCGATTAGCACATGCCAAAACTGATCCCGATGCATCTCCAGGTTGCAAATGAGAGAAAAGGACCACCATAACCAACTGGATTTCCAGCAGTGAATCCCCTCCTCCATCACCACTTAGCAGCCAATGGAGGAGAAGGTTAGAAGGGACGGGAAGAAAAAAAGATGGAGAAGGAAGAAGAGTTGAAGGCCGGCACGTGGTTTTGATTCGGTTTGAGCCGGGCCGTGGCTGCAATACTGTGTAATCCAGGCTATTGGGCCGGTCACTGGAACCCAAGACATGCACCGGACTTTAGCCCATGGTCCTTCTACAAACCGCTTTACTCCTTGTCTCATCATAGGAGAAAGGTTCGAGTGTTCCCATGATCGGGGCGCTACCATGCTCCTAACATCATTACTGTTTATGCACTGATTTCTTTTTTTTTTCTTACACAAGTTTTGTTCATCCTCATTTTTTTCATGATGGTAGAAGATGGCAAGAAATATCCATTCAAATTTTATTCATCCTCATTATCCTCAATTTTATTCATCCTCAATTTTCATGTGATGTTAGGAGCACCATAGCATCCCAACCCGCAGGAACACGGTAGCATCCCAACCCGCGGGAGCACCTGAATCTTTCTCCATATCATATAGATTGCCCTTAAAAAGGAACGGATAATGAAAATTCCTATTTAGCTTAAAAAATCAAACAATTTAGAAATTAGATTGAAACAATGAAGGTGATTTCAAACCAGGTTCTTGCATGAAATACCCTGGGGATTAAATTTTTTCAAAAATACAGATACCGAATTTCATATTTTCTCTTCCGTCGTTCTTTAAATATGTGTACCTGTACTATCTTAAGGTCAGTGATGAGCATGTGACATGCATGAAATTGTTTTTTTTCTTCTTGACAACAATCCGCAAGACACATTTTTTTTTGAGACAGATGCAAACCATGAGTTGACTAGTAAAGCTTTGTTAAAGGTAGTAGATTAATCTTAAAGCTACACTCACTCACATGACCACCGTCTCTTTCCATGGGTGTCCCAAGCAAATTTCCCTGTCGATCTGAAACAGACAACAAAACTGCATTGCTTCCATTTAAATAAAACAACAAGCACCGCTTTTCAGCTTTTTTTATTCAAAATGCAGACAAAATATAAATATGGAAATAAACAAAAGGGGAAGAAAAAAGGGGAAAGCGCAGGACCTGCTGTTGAGGTGTTTGGGCTCTGAAGCGCCTCCGGGAAGAGAAGAGTAGAGGACGCCGCGACCCGCCGCACCCACCTGCCCCCACACCTCGCCGCGGCGGTCGCGGTCCCACCCGGGGATGTCGTCGTGGCTGCGGAGCGCGGTGAGCAAGGCGGTCGAGGCGGGCGGCCGCAGCGGCGTGGCCCGCACGGTCCTGGGCTACGCCGACGCCGTCGCCCACCACGCCGGCCAGGCCGTCGCCGAGGGCGCCAAGATTATCAACGAGCGCATGGTGAGCGGCTGCCCCTCCCCTTCCCCCGCTCCCTTATCCGAAACCTTTCCGATTGGCCTGGAAACGTGCTTTGTTTTGGCGTCGAGGATGTGGCAATTGGAAAATGGATCAAGCGTGAGAATTTTTTGTGCTGGAGTTGCCAGGTTGCGTGTAATTCGAGCTAATGTTCTACTCCGTTAAAATCTGTATCATTATAGGGGAGCTTATAATTCGAAGTAGCAATGGAGTGACAGGTGATCTCTGTCACATTGCTATGTACTGGGACGTGGATGGCTGCCAAAAGGGGGAAAATGGTTAAAAATTTTGGGGTCTTTGAGGCATTTAGGGTTCATATCTAGTTCAGCGTATGACTGCCCGCTAGACACCAAATTCCCTGTTTACTGATGATGGTTTGATCCTGGTAACATGTCTATATGTTTTTGTGGGATTTGCAGAGCACTCAGAACTACAAAAGTGTGAAGCAAACAGTGAAGCGATTGGAAGAGGTAGCGGTTTCATCGCGTGGAGATGATAGAGTTCTGGTGCTAAGGCGCTGGCTAAGGGCCCTACAGGAGGTTGAGGCTGAAGTTGGAGGCTCAGGTGGTACTTCCGGACAGAATTCAACTGAGCCAAACCCCTCGAAAGCATCATTGGCGAGGGTATGCATCTGCCTATCAGATTTCATTTTCTTGTTTTTTTTTTGCCTTGTCATACAGGGAACTTATTGGCTTTCTATCATCATTTGTAGGCTTGATGTTTGTGCGCAATTCATGTTTTTTTTTCTGTGATAACATTGTAAACACTTCTCTGCAGGTTCTGTTTTATGATGCTGAAATTGGAGGGCCTCCTATGAACTTCCGAGATGTATTCCTTTATAGCCAAGCACTTGAGGGTATTACTCTGTCCATGGTGAGTAAGTTTAACAATACCATCCTGGCTGTCAATATTTGAAGATACCATTTACTCCTGTAATTTATTTTTACCCAACCAGAAAGTGCTTGCTGAAAAATATTGTTGTTATTTCTTATACCACCGTTATAAGTTAAGCATGCTTATCTTTTACTTGACCAGATTCTTGAAGCTCCTAAGGAAGAGGAGGTTTCCCTTCTTCTAGAAATTTTCGGGTGAGCTTATTGCTCGGAAGATGTCCCAGTAATGTTGCTATGCTTTCCAACAATCCAAGCAAATTTCATCTCAGTCGTCAGTTCAAGTGGATGTCTAAGTACACTAAGAAATTACTCTGAGCTTGAGTACTTTATCTATTTGGGGCTTTAACAATACTTAAACCTGGCTATTTTCTCCTGCAATTTCCATAATAGAAACATATAGTTAAATGCACTGGATAGAACAGGATAAAGAGCATCTACACTTTATTGTTGACTGGTCAGGAAAGAAATAACATTTGCACTTGACTTTAGGATGCACTATTGTACTATACTCTAGAAACTTACTAATTTGATGTGAAAAATTGTACTTTAATGTTAACAATTGATTTTATGAGCTTCTATTGCAAGTAGAACACCATATGCCGTTTCCATGTGGTTATAACACTGTTATACGATCTTTTTCCTTTTGATATTCATACTCTTACTGAGTGTGCAATTAAGATTTTACTTTGGGATCTTATGAAGGCTCATATGATTATATGTGTTAGCTTCTCTTAGGAAATAATCTTTCAGCCCATATTTTTTTAATTTAGTTGTAGAACAATTCAGATTAGTCACAATTATCCATGTGTCTTGAAGAACCAAAATCATTGGTTCAGCTGTGGAATGATTCTGTCTTTTGTTCACTCTATTTTGTTTCTCCATGAGCATCCACTCCATTTTAACTGGCAGTCATTTGCTACAGAATATGTCTTACAGGGGGAAAGGAAGTTAATAATGCTATAGTGAGCAGTATACAGGACTTGGCAAAGTCTTTCTCAAATTACCATGACGAAGTCCTGGTACGTCTGCCAGTTGTCTGGTGTTGTTGTGCCAAGTAAAAAAAATATAAGGCTAAAATTATCATGAAACATTTGGCGGAAATTGTTCAGACTATTTACTACTCCCTCCGTCCCAAATTACTATTCGTTTTGGCTTTTCTAGGTACATAGCTTTTGACATGCACCTATACATATACTATGTCTAGATACCAAAAGTAATGTATCTAGAAAAGACGAAACAAATAGTAATTTGGGACGGAGGGAGTAGTTGTTATGTACCTGGTAGTCTACAAGACTGCAATTGCAGTTCCTATATATATTTCTAGTCTTCTTTCCTGGTGAAATGAGTTTCTTTTTCTATTTGTGCCACATTTGTTGCTTACTGCTGAAAATGCATGATTATTTATCCTACCTTGCTTCTTACCTTCACAAGGAAGCACTTGATTAGGCTATATTCCTGTTATGGAGGAAGAGAGTATTTTTGTTTCCCATTTTGAATGTCAAAATTTGCACAAACTGACTTTTCTTGTCAAATAATATTCTGTATCTGTATACATGTAGGTGAAACGGGAAGAATTACTTCAGTTTACACAAAGTGCCATTTCAGGTCTAAAGAGGAATGCTGACATTGTGAGGTGATCACTAATCTACTAATTTTCTCTTGAACTCTGATTTTGTATGCTGGTTGTAAAGACAATCTATATTTCACATGTAATATAGGATTGCATTTAATTGTTCAACTAAGTGCCAAAAAGGAGATTAAGCCAATCAGGGTGTTATCCTGTGCAACTTCTAACCTAAGTGTCCCCAACCATATTTGCTTTGCGAATTATAGTTCTAGATTCCAGTTTTTTATGCACCAACAACATATGGGAAGCCTGAAACAGTAACATTAGTGCTTTAACGTCTGTTTTTGGGCCCTCATTTTGTTGTTACTCTAATATGTGTATTTCACTTCAGGATAGATGCTGAAGCTGTAGAATTGTGGAAGAAACTGGATGAAAAGGAGGCATCAGGAGTTCACTCAATTGATGATCCTGATAAAGTTGCAGAAAAGACTGCAACTGTTGAGGTGTTTACTCTCTGATATATATATCTTAATTAAATAATTATACTTTGTTTTACTTGCTTCTGCGGTGTAATTTGTCAATGCTTAGTTAGATGTTCACAAAGGCACCTGAAATCTAGAAATAACTGGACACAGTGTCATTATGCACACAGAAACTTGGCATTAGGCTCTTCCATTATTTCATTTAAATTTCATATGATTCCAGCCTTGTTAAGCAAATATTAGTCAGGCAATTGCATTAATAGATGGCTTCTTCCTAGAACTAAATGTTGTCGATACAACGCCAACCAGGTTGTTTTGAGTCCGCTTAACACCCCGAACAAAATTTAGGCTCATTTTACTCCCCTGAACTATTTCACTTGGTCCAATCTACCCAATAATTAGATTTTGCATTTTTATTTCTTCGCATACAAGTTGAATTTTAATTTCAAATTTTGTTAGTTGACTTGTAACATGATTCCCTAAGTTAGAAAAATATTAGAATTTTTCATGATTATTTTCATACTGTTTTGTATATCTAAGATCAATTTCGTATTATACATTACTAACCTATGAAAATAACCATGAAAAACTATTGGTGCAAGTTTTTAACGTAAGGCATCATGTTCTGTGTGTGCTCACAAAATTTGAACTTTAAATTCAACTCATACATAGAGAAGTAAAAAAGAAAAAACTCATTGGGGGTACATTGGGCCAATTGAAATAGTTCGGGGGAGTAAATTGAGCCTAAATTTTGCTTAGGGGGTTAAGTAGACAAAGTAAATAGGTGAAGGGAGTAAAATGGACTTTTTCCTTGCATCTTTCTGTAAGTCACTTTCTTTTGGCTCCATAATGCTGTTAGTTTGAAACAAACTAACTCTATTTTCCACCTTGTCCAGTCTTTCAAAGAAGCACTCAACGAAGTCAGATTCTGCTCTAGAATGGAGGAACTTCTATTGAAGAAAAAATCAATTAATACTGGGGACTCCCTAGAAATCCATTCCCAAAAGGCATGTTTATTTATGATTTATGAATTTCATTTTTGGGTTACATACACCTTTATATTTTGCTTATTTTCAATTTCACAAATCAACCAAACACTAGAGTTGCATGGACACTTAACGAAAAACAGGTTTATGCTTGTATTCATTAACAGTTTAGGAATCTCTTTAGTGCTAACTTTTGCGTTCATGCATACTTTATCTGTTGTGGATCATCATTGTTTTGTTCTTGGATCATCATTTCTGAATTTTATCCTCCGAAGAAAGTGTATTAATGAGTTATGGGACTCTGACCTCTCAGATGTTTGTTCTTTATTACATTTACTTTCCATCGAATAGTCTATATTATCTGCTGTGCGGCCCATGTTTGTTCGGCATGATAACCATACATGTTGATTTCCTTCTAAATTATTGCATGGTCCAGGTGACAATCACCAACGTTGCACTGTAATTGTGTCAAACTTTCATGTTACCCTTTGTTTCATTGGTTTGTACTTGCGAATTATAACTTGGTAGTCATTCTGGATAAACTCTGCTTATTTATATGGACATTTGGTGAAAAACACGGTTTGCTATACCAACATTATGGAAATGTTGCAGGTTGAGAAATTGAAGGTATTGGCTACTTCCCTTGCTAATTCATCCTCCAAGGCAGAGAAGCGTATTTTGGACCACAGGTTTAGCTTCCTTAACTTTTTTCTATAGGAATCTTTTAAAATCATTTGTTGATTCTTGTTAAAATCTTGAATCTTCTACTAGTTTATAAGGACTCTGCTATCCCGTCAAGCTTATGTTTCTGGTGGATGAAATCTTATTTGACTGGCGTTTATGATTTCCTAGTATATACGGATTTTTTTAAGGAGATTATCATTTGAAAAATGAACACCCATATTAATACTTGCCAAAAGAACATATGTCTATGAACACATCAGACTTTACTTATATTCTCTGTGACAGTACACTGCATACTCTACTTCATGCGTACCGATATTGTGTCAGAATTGCTATATTTCTGTCTAGAAATTAGCTTTAGTTCTTTGTCACTGGATCAGCAGTATTATTGATATGTAACTCCTAGTCTATGTGACATCTGTTCACTAGTGACTACACCATGAATACATGGATTTTGCTGGATTTTTTGGGTCCACCTTGGAACAAATAAATTAATACAGAAAACTATGCGATGACCATTCATATTTTACTATTTCAGGCGCCAGAAAGAAGAGGCTCTTAACTTTCGTGCTAAGAAGGATAATGAAGTGATCGCAGTTGAAAAGGTACAAATTCAATCTCATATGTAAAATCTGCTTGTAGCTCTTATATACTATAAAAGGTCATGTGTCAGATAACATAGTAGATCTCTGATTGTAGTTTCTGTGTAGCATATAATTGTAGCTATGCACCTTTTGGCAGCTTATTTCCATTGCATCTGATAGCTTCAGGAAAGCCCTTCTGCATGCACATGTGTAACTATGCCTTTTGGCGCATATATGTTTGCACATTACTTTATGAAATGAATGGAAATATAAGTTCGTAGTTGTGATCTATTGGTTCCACCATTACCAGCAAATCCTATTTTTATTCTAATGTGTTTCATATAGGATTTGACTGCTGAGGTGTCTGAATTGGAGAAGCAAAGGGACGAACTTGAGGCTCAGTTGAAGAAGGTCGATTATCATGAGACATTTGTGAAAGATTTTACTTTCTTGTTGGCTTCTCCTGCTCTTATTATTTTTGTGAAAGGCGAACACTAGTTTTGATCTTGATATTGTTTCCAATGTTTTATGATGAACAGGTCAACATTTCACTGAATGCTGCTGTTGGCCGGCTCAAGCAGACAAGGGAAGAGAGGGACCAATTTTATGAGGCAAACAACCAGATGATCTTTAGTTTACAAGCAAAGGTGCCTATACTTTTCTGATTATCCAGTTTCAGTTTTGATCCTGTTGGTATCTGATGGGATTGATGCTTACTGTTTGTTTCCAATATATTGCTAGCTTGATGTTTTGTTTCTGCATCAATTCAGGAGAATGAACTTTCAAAATCTATTGACTCATGTAACATGGAGGCTGGTGTAGTGAAGACTTGGGTAAATTTCCTTGAGGATACATGGCAACTTCAGTCGTCATACAATGAACAGAAGGAAAATACAACCAAGTATGTAGTGATTATGGCCATACATGCCTTTTACAGATTTTTCCTCCCTTTCGTTCTATTACTCTTTTCACCCTGTTGTAAAGCTACAGTAGAAATTGCATGATCCATTTCTGTTGTGCTGCATACTGTGTCCAAAAAATATGTTGACTTGATTCAGCTTTACTTTTTGTTTAGTAATGAGCTGGAGAGATGCACAAGCAATTTTCTGAAGTTGACCAAACATCACCTTTGTAATTTTAAGGTTAGTGGTTGGATATATGCTATTCAAAACCCTGGTTGAGTTTCTAGTTAAGACATTATACTGTTAGAGTATATGTTTGATTCAGTTTCTCATATGCATCTTTTGTCTTGGGCAGGACCTTCTAAGTCCATCAATTGAGCGGATCCGCACATACGTCGACAATTTGGCAGTCTTAAATTCAAGGTTGTTCGATTATTCTTTGTAATGTCTTCCATGTACTCTTCCTTTTCCTACAAGAAGAATAGAGCTAATGATCTTGCAATCTTATGTCTTGGACCAAATGTTGTAGGGAGGAGTCAATAGAACACGGAGAGGATGATGAAATTTCTGAAAAGACAAGTCCACAGAAATCCCTTGAGGAGGAATATTTGGAAACTGAAAAGAAGGTTCTCTTTTAGCACCTACCATTGATATTGCTCTTTTTAATTTGTTGCTTCTAAGGTCATAAACCTGCTGAAACAAACATCCTAGTTGTCTTTATATTTGAGCAAATTCAAGGTGGGTATTACAGTAGAAGTATGAGCAGAGATCTTTTCTAGCCTATTCAACATTTCATAGAGAATGGATAGCTGGTTGACAAAGTTCCCTCATTTTCAGATCGTAATTGCCTTTAGCATCGTAGACCGCATGAAGAAGATGTTTTATTCTGAGCAAGGGGCTAATTCTAGGTATTGCTCACTCTTCTCATCTGTCCTTACTGGATTTCTTTCTCGTACTTCCGTTTCCTGCAGTTGGACAAGTCATCTTTCCTCTCTTTTTTCAGGCAAGATGATGAAGAGGTCAGGAAGTTATTTTCTGAGATAGAGAAACTGAGAGAAATATTTGAGTCGGTAGAAAGGCCGACGCTAGACATTGAAGTCCGCAAGGCAAAGGAGCCAACTAAGGATAAATCTGAATCAATTCGTTCGACCAAGGACAAATCCGGATCGAGTCATTCACCTGTTCACGCACCGTCGTCACCTAAAGATGTGCCTGTGGAGTCTCCAAAATCTCCGGTGAAACCTGAGCAGATGCTGGACCCAGATTCAGAACTTGCGAAGTTAGAGTTAGAATTTGGTAATGTTAACAAAGACCATGAGGAGATAAGTGGTTGGGACTTCGACGAGCTTGAAGAAGAGCTGCGAGCTGACATTTCTAAATCAAGCAATCCAAAATAACCACGCGCACCCTACTTTCCACGTGGTGGCTTGACTGAACATTTGTACATACTTTTTAATTCATTGAATGTACATAATGTTGTTTCATTGTGTCTTGTATAATGATACTCCCTGCATGGGAGGTGGAGGTTACAGTGTAGTGTACATTGGCGTCAGCTATTTGTTTGATTTTATCCAGTACATGAACACAGGAAATGGTGAAACTTATGTAACATTTTCCACATTTGGACTTTGGAACTTAACCGAAAATGAAATGCTCTAGGAGAGCCCTGCCAGGTCTTAATAATTCAGCAGTTGCTTAGTAATTCTGTACTATGTTGAAAAGAATCGAAATAGAATCTGACAGTGGTCAAGCTTTTCGTAGGCAGAATCGACGGCAATGAAACCGGAACAAAAATTATTGCTGGTTACATGCCATACGGCCTTACGAGTACTTCTTTCGTTCCGGCACCAAGCAATCACAGCAGCCAAGTATGGCGTGTTTTTATGTAGGCGTGTACTTCTCCGTATATCAAAATGACTTCCAATTTAGGACGGATGAAGTATGTAATACTATATATAGTGTTCATGGGCATATCTATTCTGATTTCTTGTGCCATCTCTTTTCTAAAAAAATAAAACAAAGTAAAAATAAGAAAAGTATTGGATTTTAGAGGAAAACTCATTAAATATTTAATAATCATAATAGGTTTAGTTCTTTAAATAAAATTGATCAACCAATTTTACTATCATTACATTAAGATAGTGTTGGGTTATGGACCGTAAACGTAAACCCAAACGGAAATGAAATACATCGCTACTGGTAATGGATGGATCAAATCCCAAATTTTGTTTGGTTCAACACTGTAAATGCAAACAAATACCAGAGCTATAGTTGACGGAGAAGGTAAGTTGCAACGACCTAGTTATGATCCGTTTACAGCGGATGTGCAGCGGTAATGTTCTTGAATGGGCTGTATTCTAATTACGGGGCAATGGATTACAGGCCACGCTTAACGTAATCTCTTACCTTGTATAATCTATTTACGTTACGAAACAAATGTTATCTAAAATGATACCTTACTTAAAGAAAAAAAAATAACCGACCCCGCGTCGCGGCTCCTGACTTCGGCTGGGCGTTCACCCTTTGCCGGCTCGGCGGACGGCGGCTCCCCCTCGTCTCTATTTCTTTTCCCCGTTCCCTTCACTCTTGGTCTCTCGCGGCGACGATTTGGCGCGCGGCAGCGCCTTCCCCCACGTCTTCGCCGGGCCCTTTGCCGGCGACGAGCGCCCAACAGGTATGCCCTCCCCTTCTCTTCCCTTCCTGCTGTGCGGAACGGAGCACCCCAAAACCTAGCGTAAGCTATTTGTATTCGGATCTGAACCAGTGACAACATATTCTCCTACTGACTTCGATTTTGTTTGCAATAATTATCCGGTGTAGATGTCCTGTGCTGGGTCCGCCCGTGCCAATTTCTGCATTTCCAGAATGCATCTTTATTACTTCCGTTTTCTATGCGCAGAATTCTCTGGAGCGAGCGTCTCAACATGTCTTGGGCTGCAATCGAGAATGATCCTGGTAAGTTTATTGTCTGTTGCCAAGAAGTTATACATTAAATTTGTTTCTCTTTTTGCATACGTTCCACATGTGGCACACTAATAAGGTTCCTCTAGGTCTCTGATGTATGCTGATTGATAAGTGTTCTGACCAGTCTGGCTGTAGCAGTATTTCATATTTGCCTTAGCTGAGTAACCTTTTTGATACCAGTACATGCGAGTTGCAACTTACTTTAGTAAGGCTGGAAAATATTGAGACGCGCATGCCTCTGGTTGTCTACACCTGTTGCAACTTTAGGAGAGTGTCCAGGTGTTTTAGGACAATGTGTCAGAGTAACACAATGGTCATTCCCAGTTTCTAATTTGCAGTATTTCTGCCTTTTGATTTCGTATTGTCCCTGACTAACAGAATGGTCATTCTCAATTTAGAATTCCCTATCTTATGCATTTGCTGTTGGAATGGGAGAAAATAATTTCTAGAGCCTAGAAGGCTAGAACTCTCTTCCTCCACATGGTGATATATATGTCAACTGGCTCAACTGCACACTGTTAATTTCTTGTTGCACCTTGTAACTGGTTACCATCTTTCTGGCAAAGGAAGAAACAACTCATGAGCTTTTTATGCTGTTATTACAGGTGTTCTTACGGAACTGCTGCAGCAGATGCAACTGAAAGGTCTTCAAGTAAGTAATCAACTACTTTCGCTCTATGAGTCCATGTTCTTGACAAAGGTAGATGGTTAGCAAACAGTCACCCAACCTTTTAGTATCGATACGGTAGGATTGTGATTCCGGTGCGCTTGCACCGACCAAAGTGAGCATACAATGCATCTTTTCCTGTTCATAGAATGGAACCGTTTGCAATGATCAACTCTGGCATTAACAATGAGAATATTTGAAAAACAGTTGGGATGAAAACAGATATTTGTATGATATAAGAACCCTAGCAAGATGTTAGGGTCCAATAAAACATATGAATGGCCACCAGTTTAGTTAAAGTAACTCTTTAGGCTACCTGAACCATGGAAGCGGCCTTTTACAAGCCCACGACGACCTTTATTCAAAACATTGCTGCCACCTTAGCATAGACTGATAGTAAACAATATAGAACATAAATTTAATGTTTTGGGAAACCGGAGTGAGGCTCTGCTTTCTTTTACATCAAGGAAAGCTGGTAGAGCTTGATATGCTATTCTAACTTTTTCTCCTTATTAGGTTGATGAACTCTACTCACTTGACCTGGATGCTCTCAATGATCTTCAGTATGTTATCTTACATCTAGCATTACCGCTAATGCCATTCTTTTTTCTAAATTAATGGCACCGAATTTCTGTTGGCGTTTCCAGGCCAATTTATGGGCTCATAGTGCTGTACAAATGGCGACCTCCAGAAAAGGATGAGCGTCCTGTCATGAAGGATACAATCCCAAACCTTTTCTTTGCCAACCAGGTCAGAAGCATCGAGTTGCCTAGCTACTCCTGCCACCTTCATTCAGCTGTATCTTTTAAAATCAAGCCTGTTCTTCACTTGCAGATAATTAATAACGCGTGTGCAACCCAAGCTATCCTTTCTGTTCTCTTGAACTCTCCTGGCATCACCCTTAGTGATGAGCTTAAAAGGCTAAAGGAATTTGCAAAGGACCTGCCACCTGAGCTCAAGGGATTGGCCATAGTCAATTGCACAAGCATCCGTATGTTAAACAACTCATTTGCAAGGTCAGAGGTCTCCGAGGAGCAGAAACCATCTAGCAAGGATGACGATGTCTACCACTTCATAAGTTATGTTCCAGTGGATGGCGTCCTGTATGAGCTTGATGGACTTAAGGAAGGGCCGATAAGCCTGGGGAAATGCTCAGGTGGTGTTGGTGAGGCCGGATGGCTTAGGGTGGCACAGCCCGTGATTCAAGAGCACATTGATCGGTTCTCACAGAATGAGGTAAGATTCAGTCTGATGGCAATCTTAAAGAACCGGAAGGAGGTGTACACAGCAGAGCTCAAAGACCTCCAGAGGCAGAGAGAGAGCCTCTTGCAGCAGATGAGCGATACTTCCGCCAGGCACATGTCATCTGTCGGGCAGTCTCTAGCAGAGGTGGCTGCTCAGATTGAGGCTGTGACGGAGAAGATCATAATGGAGGAAGAGAAGTTGAAGAAGTGGAAGATGGAGAACATGAGGAGGAAGCACAACTACGTGCCGTTCTTGTTCAATTTCCTCAAGATTCTCGAGGAGAAGCAGCAGTTGATGCCCCTGATAGAGAAGGCAAAGGCGAAACAGAAGTCTCACAGTCACAGCTCCAATCCTAGGTGAAAAAGCTGCAATGCATCCATATTGTTTGCTTTAGTTGCGATTTCTTGTAGAGATTGGCTGTGACTAGGAGCAGATCCAGGATCCCCCACCTTATCCATTAATAAAAAAATGGTCATACAAGAGGTTCGTGGCACAATACAAAGGATGTATAATGAGTGACCATTGCTCTTCTTCCTCAGTTTCACTAACTTATACATGGAAAATCAACTTGCAGGCTTCTTTTGTGCCAGTCAAATTAAACTTAAACGTAAGACTATAATTTTCATATCAGATCCAGTTGCACCTGCACGCATCGATCTATTGAACCTAAAGTGAATTAGAAGTTGCAATGGCTTTCAACTTTGAAGTTTGAAGGGTGCAATATTCTGACTTAAATAATAATGTGCAAGTGGTCTTGCATATTTGAAAATGACCATACATTGGTAACACTAATTACGCTTGAACACTTAACACATGCAAACCACAACTTCAGAAGCAGTACATTTCAATTTTGCATGCTACTCGTTGCAACATCAAACAACTCAAGAGGCATTCACAACAACACTTGGACACTTAGACGAGGAAGACGGTGAACTGGAGCACGGTCTCGACGCCGTCGGTCTCGAGCAGTGCGCCGGACGCCACCACCCCTCCGGGCCTGACGACGGCCACCTTGGCGAAGCCCTTGGCGCCGACGTACTTCCCGGTGCCACCGACGATGGCGAGGTGCGACTCCGAGTCGGCGGTGCGGTGCACGCCGAAGAAGCTGATGGTGTCGTCGAACCCGCCTTCCTTGAACATGGCCGTGACTGCCACCGTCTGGCTGACGCCCTCCTCCGAGCTGGCGATGTAGAAGCCCTGCGCCCGGCCGACCGCTGCGGACCCCAGCTCCGGCGCCTCCGTGAGCTCGTCGTCCACCACCGTCATGGTCCCGAAGAGGAGCTTCTGCAACGTGGTGCCCTGCGGCAGGCTGCCGCCGGCGAAGATGGGCACGCCGTTGCCGCCGTTGTTGTTGTTGTTGTTGTTGATGGACTTGACGGCGTTGGTGGCGCCGCCGAGGCCCGTGAGGAAGGGGATGTTGTTGTTGTCGATGGCGCTCGCCGCGCCGGAGTTGACGTTGACGCCGCTGCTGAGCGGCAGCACGGCGCCGTTGGGCCGCGCGAAGGGGAGCTGTCCCGTGACCGCCGCGTTGTCGACGATGCCGGCCACGATGCGCGCCGACGGGTTCGTGCCGCCCAGGATGTCGTGCATGAAGAACACCATCCCGTGGTCGCCCGTGGGGTTCGCCACCGCTGCACCCGCCCCCACCGGGATGGTGCTTGCCGCGACTGGCGCTGCCGCAGCGCCACCTGACGCCGCGGCGCCGGCCGCCCCTGCCGCAGCCGGGATGGCATTGGCAGCGGTCGGCGCGTCAGCAGCCACGGGCGCCACAGTCGGTGCGGCAGCTGGCGCGACAGCAGCAGCAGCAGCAGCACCAGTGTCGTCGTCGCCGCCGCCGCCGGAAGTCAGCTGGCGCGTCGGCCTCGCCGCGGTGGCGCCGGACGCGACGAGGAGCAGGAGGAGGAGGGAAGAGAGGGTGACAGTGGCTGCTGGCTTCTTGGACGCCATCTGAGCTGGCTGTCTGCTTTGCCCTGCAGCACTGATGGCACTGTCACTGCTGTATCTCCCGAGCTGCGACTGTGATGACGGGTTGAGTCGCTCAGACATGAGATCTTATATACAGGGATCGGGATGCGCCGTGCCGCGTATGAGCATTTTGATAGCTTTTGAATCTTTGATCGTTGAGTGGTTGGTGGTGTGGAGTTGCTCACTTGCTCATTTTGGAGGAAGGAACCAATGGTTTAGTTGCGCTCGCTTGTCGCGTGCTGTCTGTCTCGTCTTCGTTTTTGGCGCTGAACGGCCCGAGTTGTTGCGTAAACTGCTAGGCGCGGCCCAGTTTTCTCGAGCTCCTTCAAGAACGTGGGCCCGTTAAAGGCCAAGGAAGATCGATTCCGCGCGAGCGGCGGCCTAGTGGCTCCAGCAGGCTGCAGGCCGCCGGACTGGGGGACAGGTGGCCTCGCGTGAAATGGCCTCCAATTCCACGGCCGAACCGGAGAACTGTGGCGCGCGGCACCGACCACGGTGAATAGTAAGCACAAAAGCACGTAGGGGCGGCCGCGGCCAGCCGGCCACTAACCAGTAACCACGCCGTATGGCGCTGTCGCCGTCGGCAACTTGGCGGAGGTTCCCCGCCGCCGCTGGGCGGGCGCGGGCGGCGCTTTCGCCCGGCTTCGCTGCCCGCCGGCTGCAGCGGGCGATTAGATTCCTGGCCCGGCTTCGCTGCCCGCCGGCCGCCGCCCGGGCCACCGTTGCTCCTCTGCCGTCTCCGCCGCGGTGTCGGCACGTGCTGCCCGTGCCCGGGTTCACATGTTATTGAACTCCAACTGAACCTTGTGTCAGTGCCATCCTGCCCACCCTCGCCGGTCTCCGCGCCCTCCGATCGGCGCGTGTAGCTCCGCCGCGACCGCGACGGACACTAGGTGTCACTGTCTCGGCCGGACAGGCCCTCGCCGACAATAGCACGTTTACGTTCGGCAATGACGTCGTCGTGGTGAACCAAGCCACCGAGACAATAACTTCTTGTTCTGCTTCTGGTAGATCTGCCCACAGCACAGCCATATGAAACACCACCGTCGCCGTGCGTGGCAGCGGCGGCCCGTTAGCTTCAGCGTTATGCTGGCGCCGCCGCCGCCGCCGCCGACGTAACAGAGTAAAACGCACCCGGCACGCATGCTGATGCAAAGACCGACGATCGGACCTCAACTTTGTGTTGTGGTCACCTGATCCGCTGACCGGTGGTAAAAGGATCCTTTAATTTAGAATAGAAAATTTAAGGATCGGGTTCAATAAGGATCGGGTCATAAATTTATATGATTTTAACTAAAAAATAGATAGAGCTAAGTTAGATTGTGAAGGAGGCATGAGGGTCATGATCCATTACCATCCGGTACACAATCTAGAACACACGTCTTCTAACAACTGAACCATCCTGGCACTTTTTCCACTTTTTCCCTTGGCCTGCTTGCGTATAGGGAGGGACAGGGGTCGCGTGAGAAAAAGCTTTGAATTTCCACGGGCGCATTGAACGAAGGCCCCCGACAGACCATGGTGATCGGTGAAAGACATGATAAAAGCGACGTTTGGTTCAGAAGTCCTATCACATCGAATGTTTAGATACTAACATAGACTAATTACATATTTGTAATTAGTCTATGTTCAATACTTTTAATTAGTATTTGTAATTAGTCTATGTTTAATACTCTTAATTAGTATCTAAATATTCGATGTGATATGGACTAGACATGGACTAAATTTTAATCTGTGAAACCAAACACCCTTGACCACACCGCGGTGGCGCGTGCATTGTTTTTAGGGCTGCTGTCGTCGACGTCGTCGTCGACTTGCCGAAGGTTCCCCGCCGCTGTTCAAAGCTGGTAATGGTTTGAAATCCAAACCAAAGCTGCACCAAACTATTTCTAATTTATCACAGCAGGCGGATCCAACCAGACCAACCGATGCTCATTTTAAAACCAAACTGATCTAAACTAACGAGCAGCTTCCAACTGAACAAAACCACCACTGCTAGCTACCTCCTACCGGTTCCTGAACATGGTTTTCGCTGTCTGCCAAGCAGCAGCCTACGCTTGCCATTCAATGTCACAATGGGAACTTGATCCTTGCGTTAAATAGCATCTTCTGGCAACAAATTAGCAGCGTCAGGCGTGGTGGGAGAGACGGGCGTGAAGATCTGGAAGGATCCTTCCACATCACACGTGCGCAGACCATTCAAACCCAATCTAAATTGGCCCAAATCGATCTCAGCTAGAAAGTGAAATCAACTGTTGATGCAAATTTAGGGCTAACACATGAAAATCACTTGAACGTGTGGCGCGTGGAGGGGCTCCTCACTGCTCCTCTGCACTGCTCCTCTGCACATGCCGGTCAGATCGGTATGATGGCCGGTCAGATCGGATTCGTCGGGAAGTCCGGCAAAGATCCAATGAACGCTCGTTCGGGAGGGATCCTGTCGGAGCAGGCGCACTTTGGGTTGCCCTAGGCTTAGCAGGCCAGCTAGAGCGCCTCCTCACGTCATGGAGACAGGAGAAGAATAGCACATGGGGGTTGGAAAAGTACGGTAAAAAGGAAAAAAGTAAAAGATAAAAGATAAATTTGTCAATCGCCTGTGACCCTTTATATTTATAGATGGGGAGGTCTTGCTCCGTTTGAAGTTGAAACCTTTCCAAATATCGTGCAAAAATATAACTTCTACTCGGACTCTATAGACCTAAACCGGTCTGAATGTCCCCTCGGGGGCAGATTTTTCTGAGATCATTACTCTCTCATCCGAACTTCAAATTGGACATTCTATATAGAATTTTGATCTACTCGACAAGAGCTACACAATGATGAAGTCTAATTTACATTTTAAGCACTTTGACCAAACCGGTTTGACCAGTTGGGAGACCGGTTCAGAGACCTGCTCGTCCAATTATGCCAATTTTGACCTCGAACACATGCCCCCCTGTTTTTCTGGCAAAGCTTGCGTGCCAGAAAACATTCTCAATGATCAAAATTGTCTAAATACGATGATAAATAATACATATGGTTTCTAAAGCCTTTATGGATAGTAATGTAGCAGAAATAATATTCTGACAAGTACAATTATGGCATCAACTTTCAGCTTTGAATATCTAAACATATCTAAGAACAGAAAGCTCGATGTGGCCATGGTAACCAATTATGACATAAGCATAATATTGATAATCATAAGATAATAACCAAGAATTATACCAAAACCATGTATTAAATCAGATATACCTATATGCATCGACAGAATAAATAATGAAGACCAATACGATGATCGTTGATGCTTCTTTGCTCTTGGTGACGAAGAATTCCTACTTTGATCATCTCCTAAGGGATTGCTTCACTTTTGCTCGGCTATCTTCTAGTACTTATGCAACAATTCAGCAAAGTTTAGTTTCTTCTTCATCACCTTGTTCCTCGATGTGACACTTTTAGCTCTGCTAGAATTTTTGGCAAAACTGGTCAGACCGGTTCCTTCAGAACCAACCACTTTGAGGTTATCTTGCCCCCCAGTCGAACTTGATTGTTGTTCAGCTATAATATTTGAAACATACTCATCATTAGGGACAACTTCATCAACAGATATAGCCGATGATTATTCAATGTTCGACTTTTCTATGTCCAGTATCAAATCTAAATTTTGATTTAATCTACCATCCTTTTTGACACGGTAGACTTGTTTAATCACCTTGTGCTTATGTTTCACTATAGACCGATTCTTATGATCAAAACGGTCATCATTTGTAGGTGGTGGCTGATTAATTATCGGCTCCCTATATGTAGTATCCGGAGAAAAGTATCTAGGAGGAGACGACGTCCATGAATTATGAGAAGGCCATTGGCATATTATAGTAAGGCCCCATTGCATAGGCATGAATGATCCATGTGATAAAGACGACATCGATGTTGGAAAGTTATTCCATTGCCGATTCCGATCATGGAACTTCTGTTTTGAAGCAGATTTTAAGTGCTTGGAACTTTTAGACCGACTAGCATCATTGGCATCCTTTTGTCTTTGGGACTTAGTCGGAAGCTTCGTATTGGGTTTCAGCTTTCCGTTTTGATGCTTGCTACGGCCTTTTGATTCAACGGTTTTCCAAACACCAATCTCAGGTTTCTTGGTTTAACCATGATTTATTTTACGAAACCCTAAAAGAAGCGGTTAGACCGGTTTGCAAACCGATCAGACCGGTTGCGGCATGACCGGCACCTTTGCCTTTGTTTTGTTACCCTCCGAGCGTTGAAATACTAGATATAGCTTCTTGGCTCTTGCTAGGAGGTTTTGGACTAGAAACTTCGGCTAGAAACACCCGCACTGGATCTTAACCAACTACTTTAGGGGTGGGCACAAAACTCGAATCCTGAACCCGAAAAGCCGATCCCGAACTTGGAAAATCCGACACCTGATAAACCTTTTTCCAACACCCCGATAAACCCGAAGGTATCTCGGATGCTAAGTCCAGAAACCTAAAATTATTACGGGTAATTCGAGTTTGCAACCCTAGTGCCCGAAATCCCCGAACAACCCGAAATATCTAGCCTAGGAACCCGAGAAGCCCAACGCCCAACAGCTAACATTTTAGCCCAGCCCACGTAGCTACATTCGAAAACCGTCACCAACCAACTTGCTCGTCCTCCTCTTCTTATCCCTCCCGCATCTGCTGGCTGCTGCAGGCCGCTCGCCGCATCTCGCACGCCTCCCAACCCCCACCACCATCCTCGTTGCCGGCCGCAGGACCGCAGCACCATTCTCCCAACCTCCAACAACACCAAGTTCGCGCTCGGCTTGTTCAGGGCCCCCGATGGCGACGGGACCGCCGCGCCGCGGCCGAACCGTGGTACCTCGGCGTATGGTTCACCGCGGTCCGCGAATGGACCATGGTGTGGGTGGCCAACGGCGCCAGCCCCGTCGCCGACGCCGCTGCGTCGCCGGAGCTCACCGTCTCCGCCGTCGGCGATCTCGTCGTGGCGAACCAGGCCACCAACAAAATCAACTGGTCCGCCCAACCGGCCCAGGCCATAGCCAAGAACGCCACCGTCGCCGTGCTCCTCGACAGCGGAAACCTCGTCCTCCTCGACGCCTCCAGCTCCTCGGCCCCCCGCACGCTGTGGCAGAGCTTCGACCACCCGACCGACACGCTGCTCCCCAGCGCGAAGCTCGGCCGGAACAAGGCCACCGGCGTGAACCGCCGCCTCGTCTCCAGGAAGAGCTCCGCCACCCCGTTCCCGGGACCCTACTGCTTCGAGGTCGACCCCGACGTTCCCCAGCTCGTGCTCAAGCTCTGCGACTCCTCCGTCGCCTACTGGTCCACTGGCGCGTGGAGCGGCAAGTACTTCGGCAACATCCCGGAGCTGGCGGGGAACGTGCCCAACTTCCACCTCGCGTTCGTCGACTACGGAAGAGAAGAGTACCTCCAGTTCAACGTCACCACCGACGGGACGGTGACACGCAACATTGTCGACGTCACCGGCCAGAACAAGCATCAGGTCTGGATCGACGCGTCACAGGACTGGCTGACGCTCTACGCCGGCCCGAAGGCGCAGTGCGACGTGTACGCCGCCTGCGGGGCTTTCACGCTCTGCAGCTACGCCGCGCCGCAGCCCTGCAGCTGCATGAAGGGCTTCTCACTGAGGTCGGAGAGGGGTTGGGAGCAGGGTGATCGGACAGGAGGATGTGTCAGGGATGCACCAGAAGTGAAGCATCTTCAACTGATGGGTTCTTCTCCATGCTTAGCATTGGGTTGCCTGACAGAGAGCATGGCTTGATAAACGTTAGGAGTTCGTCTGAATGCTCGACGAGTTGCCTGAACAACCGCTCTTGCATCGCGTATTCCTATGGCAGCCAGGGATGCTTTGTTTGGCTGGACGGATTGATCAACGCAAAACAAACCCAAAGCAACGGTACTAGTGCAATTTCTAATGTAGCTTGTCTGATGCTTTGTTTGGCCGTGAAGAGATTGGACGGCAGCTTCCAGGGAGAGAAGCAATTCAGAGCTGAAGTGAGCTCGATCGGCGTCATCCAGCACATCAACGTGGTGAAACTGGTTGGCTTCTGCTGCGAAGGCGAGAACCGGTTCCTCGTCTACGTGCACGTGCCGAACCGGTCCCTCGACATCCACCTGTTCCAGAGCGACGGCGACGGCGGCGTGTTCTTGGACTGGGGCGCCCGGTACCAGATCGCCGTCGGAGTCGCCAGGGGCCTCTCCTACCTCCATGAGGGGGTGCCGGGACTGGATCATCCACTGCGACGTCAAGCCGCAGAACATCCTCCTGGACGCGTTGCTGCTCCCGAAGATCGCCGACTTCGGGATGGCCAAGCTCGTCGGGCGGGGCTTCAGCCGCGTGCTGACCACGATGAGGGGCACCAAGGGGTACCTCGCGCCGGAGTGGATCGGCGGGACGGCCGTCACGGCCAAGGTCGACGTGTACAACTACGGCATGGTGCTGCTGGAGCTCGTGTCGGGGAGGAGGAACTCCGGCGCCGGCGAGGAGTGCTACACGACCTCTGAGTCTGATGGTGACCATGTCGCGTATTTCCCCATGAAAGCCGCGAGGGAGCTGATCGAGGGGGACGTGAGGTCGCTGCTGGACGAGAGGCTGTGCGGTGACGCGAACCTCAAGGAGGTGGAGAGGGCCTGCAAGGTGGCGTGCTGGTGCATCCAGGACGACGAGGCTCACCGGCCGACGATGGGGGAAGTGGTTCAGATGCTGGAGGGTGTGCTTGATCGCGACATGCCACCGCTGCCGAGGTTGCTCGAGACCATGTTTGCAAGACCACAATCGTCAACGCAACGGATGACAACCGTTTCGAGTACGTCAGTAACCTTTACGAGTGGTAGTGGATCATCACAAATTTAGCTCGCTGGTATATGCTGCTGTTTTTTTCCCCATAAATCCACATACAAATAATTTTTTATGCTCTCACTCCTGTAAATTTGTTCCTTTTTAAATATATATTTCTCGATGTTGCACTTTTTTTTTTAGAAAAAGAGAGATCCATTCATTACTCAGGAACAAGGGTACACTACTGGGCAACTATAGACTTGACACAAAAGGGAACTTGTGTACGCCGTACTGCAGTATGTACAGTACAATACGTTTCGCCAACCGTGCCAATTCATGAGAAACTATATTATTTTGATCTCTCTTTACTGCCTGGAAACAAACTTCCGACAAACTACTACTAGCCTGCAAAGTCTCTGATCACAAAAACAAAAGAGGTTCTATTTTTTGTACCCATTGACAAAGCCTTGATGACTTCCGAGCAATCAGACTCAGGAATTGCCTTTTTTTTCAGCACCATTTATAGATTAATTTCCTCTTCTAGATTGATTTCCTTCGAACAAAGGATTCAAATTTCACCACGTCTCATCTATGTCCATTGTGGCTCATGCTGGCGGAAAAAATTGCATGGTACTGGTCCATTGTGCTAAACCTACACATTCAATTAAAGAACATTCAATTTCGCTGTGAGTCCAGCTTTATTGTCTTCATTTTGTTTTTCATCTTAATGTAAATTTTCTATAAAAAAAACCTTCAGGCAAATGAACAGGTTTGTGATTAGGAGGAAACTGCAATTCGATCTGATCTGATAGCACATAAAGGAGGACTGCAAACAAACAACTTAACAAGGCTTATGTATGTAGAAGAATGAGTTTGCATCTACAAGCTTAGGTTACAGTGTTTGAACAAGCAAGATAACCAACGAACATCAATATCACAGCAGCTGTCTTGCAAACAAAGAACGGAAAAAAAAATACAAATCTACGTGCAAACAAAGAGAAGGATTCTTATGCCATCTAAAAGTTTGTCTTTGAGTAGCTGTGAAGAAGAGAATCACACACGCGGCAGACTCGAAATCTTAATCTACAATCTGAGCTCGAGATCGAGCGGTGGCGCCACAACGCCGGCGTGGCCTCCTCCCCCAGCGATATCTTGGATGAAGCCGTCGTCCAAGAAGTCATCTTCGTCCTCGGCCCACGCGTCTTCGCCGTCATCCTCCATGGCTGCGGTGTCTCCTTCCTCAACGTCAGAAAAGATGTTGATGAACTCGTCAAACAGCTCCCGATCTTCCTCGGCCCACGCCTGCACGCCCTCCATGGGCACTGCGCTCTTGGTGGAGTCGAAGGGCGGGTAGTAGTCAAACTCGTCGGGCCGCTCCATGAGGCGCGACCAGAAGAGGTCCAGCTCCGCGATCTCTGCTGCTTCGTCTTCTTCTTCTTGATGATGTTGCTGCTGCTAATCCTCCATCGGTGACGACTCTGCGGGCTCGATCAAGTCCTGGATCAGCTCTAGGAACTCCTCCGCGGTGTCGGAGGCCAAGGCGGCGGCGCGCATGCGCATGGCCTTGGTTTGAGTAGAGAAGCCGCCCACGAGAAGTTCTTCCGCCATGGCTTCGCTAGCTCGATCGGTTAGGGCGCACGCGGCCTTGGTTAGTTGCGATCGACCAGATCGGATGGATTTCTACGTACGCGGCCTCCTAAATTTATAGGTTATAGCTAGGGTGCCCTGTTCCCATCGGAAATTCGGAATTGGCAACCTCACGAACCGACTCGCACCCACCAACTCGACCGAGTCCGATCGGAGTAGTCCGACTACGACTCTGTCTGTAGTGCAAGCCCCTGTGATTGGGGCACGACAGCGGGGCCGTCGATGGAGCCATGGAGGTCGTCGGTGCGGTGATGGCCGGCGACGTACGGGAGCTTTCACGGTCAACGGCAACAAGACGGCTTCTGCCTTCTTGGAGCACTTCCTCCTACTAGACGACTAGCTAGCACCGTGGGGAAACAAATATGCACTGACTGAATAAAATGAATCAAATAAAAGCTTATCCGATGTAAGCTGGTGACCATAGCTGAAGCTGCTATTTACCTCCCTGTAAGCTGGTGAACCCAGCTGTTTTCTTGAGGTAAACGCAATCTCTCTCAAGCAGGACGGGTTTGCCTCACCAAAGCAGTGCTTTCAGCGCAGCCATTATACCTACTAACCGTCATAAAAGCACCAAACGAAGTATTAGACGAACTAGACAAAATAAGAAAATGATTCATCTGGGTCGGAGACACAACGCTTACAGGCGGCAAATGCAAGGTTAATTGAATCAAAACCTGCTTACCAAAAGAAAATGGGGGGTTAGGAGTGCTAAACCTACACAAATTCGCTAGAGCATTGAGACTGCGCTGGATTTGGCACGAGTGGGAATCACCGCGGAAAACATGGATTGGAACGGAGATACCATGTGACAACTCCGATCAACATTTGTTCGCGGCTTGCACAACAATCACAGTGGGTAATGGACGCAAAACAAGCTTCTGGCATTCAACCTGGGGACAAGGAAATAGGCCAAAAGACATTGCGCCCAACATATATATGCTATCCACGGGAAAGCATAAAAAACTAGCAGAAGCCTTATATAACAATAGCTGGGTGGCAGACATAAACATCCATGAAGGACTGACAACACAACACCTCCAAGAATTTGTAGCACTATGGCGTCTAGCAGTAATGGTGCGGCTGCAAATGCAAACACAACAGGAAGACACAATACAATGGAAATTCACGTCTAACGGAAAATACTCAGCGGCATCAGCATACAAGGCGCAGTTCTAGGGATCCACTTATGCGCCACACTACAAAACAATATGGCACTGCTGGGCGCCACCGAAATGCAAGTTTTTCGCATGGTTGATCCTCCAAAACCGCGTATGGACAGCTGATCGACTTGCGCGACGAGGATGGCCTCACTCCCCTGCATGTCCCTTGTGCCGTATACAACAAGAGACAGCACACCATCTAGTGGCTCAGTGTAGATACACCAAGCGAATATGGAGCCTCGTGGCCACTTGGACATCGCAACCAAGCATACAACCCTCGGAATGGCCCCCAACCGATAACGCTCTGGAATGGTGGATGAATATGACTACAAGGACCGAAGCCCCTAGGAAGGGAACATGCTCTATGGCGCTGCTGATAATATGGGAAATCTGGAAGGAGCGAAATAGGCGAATTTTCAACCATCAAGAGATGGCAGCAACCTCATTGCTGGCTAAAATCAAGGAGGAAGCAGGAACATGGATTTTAGCAGGGGCAAAAGCTTTAGCGACCTTTTCATCTAGAGAGTAATCGCGTAAGAGTGACATATTATGAAACACTACTGTAATAATCTACTCTATCAATGAAATAGGCACAGTCTCGTGCCCATTCGTTAAAAAAAATTATACGAGCAAAAATTTATACAGATAAATTTGGTCATAGAGTTATGCAACGCAAAAGTTACACAAAAATTATGTTGATAAATTGTGAGCTACAGAAGTTATATACAAAAATTGTGCTCATAAAGTATGAACAGAAGAATATACGAGCAAATTATGTGCATAAATCATGAACAAATTATACCAAACAAAAGTTATGAGAAAATTGTGTGCATAAATCATGAACAAATTATGCCAAACAAAAGTTATGTGCATACATTGTGATTGTAAGATATATATATATATATATATATATATATATATATATATATATAAATCGATAAGGAATATTGGAACAAAGATTAGAGACAAAAATGGACCACAAATTCGAAAACAAAAATATAGAAACACAACTTTTGGGAGAAAAAAGAGAAAGAGAAATGGGGATTTGTTGGGAGTGGCAGTGCTTGTCGCCGCCGTGCTGCTTCGCCGGGGCAGCTGCGCCATCGTCGCCGCCGTCGTAGACAAGCCGGAGCCCCAGCTGCCTTCCGGCAATGAAGAGGAAAGGGGAAGAGGAGCCCTCACCGGACGGCCACCGCGCGCGCCCTCCGGAGCCGCTGCCGCGGCTCAGCTCGCCGGAAGGAGCCACAGGTCTCGCCTCTGCCCATCTGCCGGGAAGCGCACGGGCTGCCGGTGTCGAAAGGGAAGGGGAGCCCTCACCTCCTCCCCATGCACGTGGGGACCTGGGAGGCTGGGAGGTGGTCGGGTGGGCAGCGCACGCGGCGGACTCGGTCTCGCGCGTAGAATCAACTTTGCGCTGGATTATGCAGCAGGTTTGTTGTTTCTATTGAAACGGCAAGCACTAGCCAAAACAACTGACAAGTCGGATGTTGGTTCCTACGGATGTTTCATGTTTATAATCATATGCCTTTGAAACTTTGTCGACCAAATGCCACAGAATGTCTATTGATTCGTCGCAAGGTTTCGGTGAAACTTTGCTAGTGAGTGGTCTGAATTCTGAAATGTCTGTTCCTAAATGCTAGTCACTTCCTGAATAAAAATCGGATTTGCGGGATTATAGCTTAATTTGATTTATGTTCCCATTGCACGCGTCGCTGCTGAAATGTTACTATCAACTTGCTCAAAATCTGTCTCATCTTCTCAAATGTTGTTTAGCACGCCTTGCACCCCCCTCCCAACACGGCTCCAGGACTTGTCGTTGTTGCAACCTTCCAAAATGTAAAAACAATTTATCACTACCTGCAGTCGATCTGACACTAAAATAGTAAAAATGCACATGTACTCCCTCCGTATAGGAAAAGGAAGTCGTTTAGACAGCATTTAGCATACTAAGGAGTGATTAATTAGGGTATAGTTTTTCCTATCTACCCCTATTAAATAGGGTTGCGGATCCTTCATAGACAACAACCTCACGCAGCTTGATTGATTAGTGCAACTCCCGATACTTGAAGTTCCAGGTTTGATTCTTCGCGGATGCAATTTTTTGCCGTGCAGAGTATTAAAAAAATAAAAAAAATGAATCCCGACCACCTCGCCCTCCCCCTCGGCCGCCGGACCCCGCCTCCCTGCTGCCGGCCCCCTCCTCCGCCCCCGCCCGCCTGCTCCTCTACCCCCACCGACCCCCGCTTGCTCTTTCGCCCCCGCCACCCGCCTGCTCCCCCGTGCCCGCCGCCGACCCCCGCCGCCCGCCTGCTCCTCCACCCTCACGCCCGCTGTCGGCCCCCGCCGTCCCGCTTCCACCCCGCCGTCGCCCCTCCGACCTTCCACCTCCGCCAACCGCCCCGCCCGCCACCCCACCTTGAACTCCACCTCTCAAAGGCATCACTTAGTGATACCAGGAATTACGTAGAACTTAGTACTACTACATGTAGACCTCGACACATACTAGCAC
>NC_028454.1:9257150-9261450 GCF_000263155.2 Setaria italica | reverse complement strand
GAGGAATCTTTTTGCCAACTTGGTGGGTTAGAGTGGGAAATAGATAGTGTGCTCAATATGTAGAGGAATGATTGAATTAGAGAGTTAAATAGAGAATCAAAATGCATGGTTGGGGGTCGGGGGGGGGGGGTTAGAGGTACTAAAGGGGGTCACGGGGTCTCTTCGCTATCCGATAGGCCCGGTACTAATGCTACCTTTAGTACCGGGTTAAAAAGTGACCGGTACAAAACCAACCTCAGGACGAGAGGTCCATTCCCTAGTAGTGAAGGCCTGCTCCATTTCTACGGACTAGCTCTCCAAAATATACATGTTTTTCATGTCTAGCCATAAATGCAGGGGTTTATATTGTAGTTATCGAAGAAGAAAATGATCTATTGCTAGGGTGGATGAGGCGATGGCGTCAGGACAACTCTTCCTCAGCATATGTGCTCAGATGTTGGCATTAGCGTGTATATGTAGAAAGGGCACTGTAAGATCCTCCACCCAAGCATCGCTATCGGTAGAACTGAGTGTGCGCATTATGATGGTAGTACGGCGGTAGATGAGTCCAGTGACCCAATAGTTTTTACAAGCTGAAGTCTTTCATCACTCAGCCCCAAATAACTATGCTTCTCTAACTCACAAAACGTTAGCAGGCACACCTAGACTGCATGGTGGTTCAACTCAAGCCTCTCTGCAACACCAACCAAGCCACTCTCGTCTGCACAAGATCTGGAGTGTGGGAAGAAAAGGACGCCACCTGCGCCATACTCCTCCCCAGCGGAGTGATCCCACGGTCATGTATGGCCTCCAGAAGCAACTAGCCTGAAGGGTCGGACGGTTGCCTCAACAGATTCGCATGGTCGCTTCCAGATGTCCTTGGGCCACTGGGATTAGAACAGTAGTGATGGTCAATGTTGAGATGGATGCAACAGCCTCCTAGTGGAAGACACCTACTGACGCATGTTGTTGAGTGAAGTATCACCCAGCACCCTCCAGTGGCTACAACACCGTCCTTCCATCCGGAAAAAGCACCAATGCTGCTCATCGGGTCATAGGCTTAGATGATGTCCCATTTGAAATCACTCATATAATAAATGGAAATAAATTAATGATACAATACAGAAATAGTCTATTCGATAAGCTCTCTACAACATTTTACTTAAGCCTGGTTTGGTTCGTTTGGTTCGTTTGCTTATTTTTAAGCACCCGTCACATCGAATATTTAGATACTAATTAGGAGTATTAAACGTAGACTATTTACAAAATCCATTACATAAGTGGAGGCTAAACGGCGAGACGAATCTATTAAGCCTAATTAGTCCATGATTTGACAATGTGCTGCTACAGCAAACATTTGCTAATGATGGATTAATTAGGCTTAATAGGTTCGTCTCGCTGTTTAGCCTCCACTTATGTAATGGGTTTTGTAAATAGCCTACGTTTAATACTCCTAATTAGTATCTAAATATTGATGTGACATTTGCTTAAAAATAAGCAAAATGAACCAAACGCCGCCTTATTATTTGAATATAGCATACATGCAACAGTTCCGATTCACAATATTGAAATTGTGTAGTGTATAACATTGATTAAAAAGAGCAAAACAGACTTTGTAAGCGGTAGCATCGGACAAGTCTTCCTCAACTAGTATGACCAGGTATAGATGAAATGTCTCATATGTCCTTTTTCCCAATGATGCATGGTATTGTTAGTTTTTATGTGTCTGATATTTTATTGTTTACTCATGTTATTTTGCTCTAAAATTGTGGAGTTTAATTTTAGTTGAAGTGTGCATGTTATTAAATATAATTGTGTTTATATACTTGTACCAGAAATAAGTCACCGGAAAAAATCATTCTTTTTTTATTACATTGTTATTCAATTCATTTATACATGCCGACATTGTTTTAGGGCAAGAATATTATTTCAGACGTGGTTGGGGATGCGGTAGAAAATCAATTGCAATTGGCTGGTGGATATTAAAATTTTAGTCCTTAAAAAGTTTGTGACGTGAGATATACATTATTGGGTCTTTAACCTATGTACTCTTATATGTTGCATGTCCTGCTCTTGATGGGATGCCAGGAACTGATAGAGCTTGATTTTATGGTATATCTGGACATTTACAAATGCTCTATGCTTTATAGTATACCAATGTGATTTGTTACTTTAGGAATTAATGTTAGGCTAACATCAATATTGTGGCTAGAATAAATTGGATTTTGTTTGCCTTATCTTTTCCATGTACCTACTATGAAGATTTTTAATATTCATTGCATTTAAGTGTTTTTTATTTTCAATATATAATATCTACATGGATATTTGTATGTACCTAATGCCAATATACTTAATATTCACTGCCAAGTTAGGTGCATGACACTACAAGAGAAAGGGTGCCAGAAAATGTAATTGTTAGAATTAATGGGTTGAAAGTGTGAATCTTTGTCTGTTTCGCATTAGCAGCGCCGATGTGTTGTGTAGCTCCCTAGAGGCGTCGCCTTGATGTTCTTCCCCACCGTACGTCAGAGCTGCTAGGTTGTGGGTGTGGCTAGCTTGCTTGGCAATGATGACTGAGTTTGGCGATGCCTTGGTGGTGGAGGAGCTCCATGGAGTTGTTAAGGTGCGTTTGGCAGAGCTCTCAGAGCTGATTCTCTGCTAAATCCAGCAAGAGCTCTGTTAAATAATTATTTAGAGAGAGTGATTCTACGTTGATTCTGTGAATAATTATCTAAAAGGAACTAGGAGGTTGGGAGTAAGGATGCAAGGAGGCGCACCACCTGCCAGCCTGCTAGGCCCGCCCTGCGAAAATGTGTGAGCAGGTCTCTGCCGGTGACCGCGTTTCGGACGTGGGCTCAAGTGGGATCGGCCTGCAAAGCCTGCTGGGCTAAAGCAGGAAGCCCGCGACCGCCCGCAGGACACCTGCGAGGCCTGCATGAGGGGAACAAGCGCCCGCACACCACATCGAGGGCCTATCGCTGCGGGAGCCACCGTCGCCTGCTCGGTTTCCTCCGCCGCCGCCGTCCGCCTGCTCGTCGGCGCATCCAAGAAGCCGTCTTCGACGACGCTGCTCTCAAGGTATGCGAGTTCTTGATCCCCTCTGATCTGTCTCATACGCTTTTCCTGTTCGTAGTAGATCTCTCAAATGTGGATCCGCGGCCTGCGGGTCGTGATGAGGCGTGGATCTCCGGGTCGTGATGAGGATGTAGATTCCCTGGGTAGAGGTGTCGATTAGGATGTAGTTCTATTGATCAGTCTTGCAGCTTGCTTGCGATGTTTTGTGCTTGTGCATCATCACAAAAAGAAAGCTAGCTGTGCGCGTGTTAGTTCTCTGAAATCTTCAAAACTTATAGAGGAACATAAGCTGGTCATTCGTCTGAAGCATAGTATTTGGCTTAATAAGCTGCTTCTCTGTGCCACAATTATATTACAGAATGAAAGGTAGGTGCTGGAAACATCTGATCCTACAGGATAAATCAAACTTGCTAAATTAACAGCCACATCATGATTGGTATGCAGTTCAATGGCTTCATGCAGCAACCTAGAACCAGTTTTATATCAATGTGTGTAGAACACATACTCCCAGAATCATTTCTTTTGTCAATGTGTGTAGTCATTTATTGCCAGAATCAGCTTTGTAGAGTACTTGCTGCCAGAATCATTTTTGTGCACTGCAGTACCTTATTCTGTTTCTTTCCATGCTTTGTAGCAAGTTTACTGGTATGGACGAACTGCACTGAAGCAATCAAGCAATGCATGAGGTGTGAGTTTGATGACAATTGGCAATTCAAAGCCAGGATGAAACTCTTTTCTTGAATCGGTTGCAACCATGTTCTGATAAGGAGATTTAATAGACTTTGTTCTGTAACTTGTAGTATGATTTGCTGCGGTTCTGAGGTCTTGTGATGTAATATTTATCTGTTTGTAGCAGTTTCTGAATGCTATTTGAGATTACTTCTGGAGAGTTTATTAAACCCATCTAGTAATAATAAGTAATATTATGGATGCTTTTGTAAATAGCAGCATGCAAGCCTGCTTGCTATTCGCCTATTCCAGGCAGAGTGAGGTTCAGCCGTTCAGCTAATATTCAGCTCGCAGGCTCCGGCAGGCGTCCGCCAGCCTGCTCGCTTCTTCCCGCAAAACGCGGCAGGAGAACGCGTGTGATTAGGTAAATGTTGGCGGGCTCCTGCAGAGTGAATAAGGGCTGTTTGGTTCACTTTGCTTATTATAAGTACGTGTCACATCGAATGTTTAGATACTAATTAGGAGTATTAAACGTAGATTATTTATAAAACCTATTACATAAGTGGAGGCTAAACGG
>NC_028454.1:9218310-9257050 GCF_000263155.2 Setaria italica | reverse complement strand
ATTGTTTAAAATTAATATAACCTTATCTGCTAAGCCCCCTCGAACATCAACTGCTACACTAGACGGCCCAACACACCTATACGCCCCTCTTCAATCCTTCTCATCCATCCTTAGCAAATATTTACTTTAGCAACACATTGTCAAATCATGGACTAATTAGGTTTAATAGATTCGTCTCGCCGTTTAGCCTCCACTTATGTAATGAGTTTTGTAAATAGTCTACGTTTAATACTTCTAATTAGTATCTAAACATTTGATGTGACGGGTGCTAAAAATAAGCGGGAGAAACCAAACCAGGCCTAATTTGTGCATGCAGCTGACGCGGGTTGCCCAACATACATTTGTGGTACCACCAGAAGGTTTGGATAGTCACAAATATGGATGGGGGTAGACACCGAGATGCATCTAACATGAAGATCCTGACGCAGGATGGCGTAGTCTACATGGAAAGATAGTAACTAGTCAAGCATTAGAAAAATACTCGCTGTAATAAGAGTAGGACTCCCTTAGTCGTATCCAACATAACCAACCGCCCTGTAACCCTGCCCTTCGTGTATATAAGACGAGGCAGGGCCCCCTCCAAAGCAATTCAATACAACCAATGCAATGCAACACACAAGACATAGGGTATTACGCTATTCAGTGGTCCAAACCTGTCTAAATCGTGTGTTAGCGTTTACCTTCAAGTTCCTGATCTCGACGAGCCCCACCAACCAAAACATTACCTTGGACACCCCCTCGGTAGGTTGCTGGGTATAAACACCAATAGGAGCTGGAAAAAGTAGCTTCTCATGGTTCTGTGAAGTATTCTCTAATATGATTTTAAGAGTTTACGCTAGAGAATAAAAAAAATCACTTCTATCGTAGAATTAGCTCCCATAAAGAATCAAAATTAGATAGAGCTCTACTAAACGTACCCATACCCTTGGTTGCACTTTTTCCGGCTCAGTTGGAAGTCGGAGCTGCTTGGTCATAAGTGTGACAACTGACAAGCTCGACAATGATGACCTTTATTTAATGGTCATGCTTGATGAATGCTTGATTAAATACTTTATCATCCTTAGGTTGGACAAGAAATACAAGAACTAAACAAAAACACGAAAGCAAGGACCCATTACGGAAAAATAGCTAGGACATTGTTGATTAAATGGGTGCAACAGTGGTAATCTCAGAAAAATTTCATCATAGCAACTTATTGCAGTGCTTGGATCATGGTACATGATATGGATTTACAGCCCTTCAAACATACCTACAACCACGATAGAATAATCAATCTTGTTCCTTGTCTGAACTAGCCTAAGAAATTTACAGAGAAAAGAAGAGGAGAAATGGGGAGGCGCAGCAATTGTCATGACTTTGACTTCCGGGTGGCACCAATGATCGACCGGAAGGCTTCGGCTGTGCAGGGGATATGAAGGATTCCCTGCTGCTCATACCCGAATTCCTGCACCGCCAGATCAAGAAGCTGAAGGAAGTAGGGTTGCTTCAAGTGCTCCATATGCACGAGGATCTTCTCCCTCTCCTCCCCCTGCCCAATCAGAATTGGTACATACCCTCGTGGCACCCTATCCTTCCTAGCCATGCCCTCCTTTCTCTTCTCCCCCCTGTCACATAGAACTGATCTTCCTATCCCTGCGTTATATACAGCTCTGTTCCGTAATTGCATCACGTAAAGGCATACATGATTTGAATAAATTATTAGGCTGGCAGCAGCCTCCATCTGATAGAATACAGGGCCTGCAAATTTAAATCCTTGGAGTACGTTGCATATTTGTTTAAACGCAGGCACCATTGCAGATAAATCCCGTAGTTTTATTCTACGCGGCTCCTCTGTTTTATGCCAAGATTCTTCTGTTGGCTTGATGTTGACTTCGTCTTGTTGTGCCACCTGTCTTGCTCAATGTTGCCAATCACTTTTTGATGCTGTATTTTGAATGTTGAGTTGCTGGATTCAATAAGTCAACTGGTGTTTGAGGAGCTGCTTGATCAATGACAAGCACGCGAGGTCCTGGATGTCATTCTCCTTATGAGTGCATAATAGAAATAGATGTGATAGGGATGTACTATTTAATATCTATCACTTCTTTTATTATTTGAAGATACATTTGTTTTCCCTCATAATTGAGCTGATTTCGTGGCAAGCAAGCAGTTTGATAGAGTCCCCTTTTGGTTATGCTGAGTCAACATGATGATATTGGTATTTTGCGTGTATTATTGCAGCTACTTCCTCTACTGGTTTATGTCGTTGTGACGGCCTATTAGTTATGGGGGAACTGGAGATGGACTAAAGTGTCTTAGTCAACTCTGTAGTAACCTTTACTATAAGCTATTAAGCTTGGCTGTATATGATGCAATAAGCTATAGTGCAATTTGTCCCTTTGCAGTGTTGCCTGACATTATTTGTGGCCAATAACTTTCAGGTAAGTGTTAGTGTAGCTCTGACAATAAGAAGAAACTGTGAACTATCCAGCGTGTACCTGTCCATTGACTTATCCATTTGCTCGTGCAAACGGTTCGTGCAGAGCCCATGCTAGTAGCCTATTATATGAAAATATCGGTCGAGCCCGTAAAGATAGCGTGTGCGCGTGCGTCTATTTATAGAATTGAGTATGCGTGCCTGTATATGAGTATCCACATCCAGTGGCGGAGCCAGGATTTCTGGCTTGGGTATTCCCAACAGTAAAAGTCACAACACATGAAAAACTATGACAGTATAGACATAACCAAATCACCACTGATATAGAGGAAATGGTTCAACTATGCTACAAAATTAGGGCATAAAATTTGTATAACACATGAGGAAACGTGAGGAGATGGAGTCAGAGGCGATTTGCAAAACTCAGGATGGAAGATGAGTGTGTTGGCTAAATATTCAGACTAGAAACTTAGAAGCAACAGGATTTGGTCTAGCACAAACTATACATATGTACATACTCTACATCTAGTTGATCTTTTGCAAAATATGTTGGGCATTCCTGGGAATACCCAGGAATATACCTAGCTCCGCCCATGTCTACATCTATATTCTATTTTAAAAAGAATAAATAAGAAAAATAGGGGTGACATAAAAGAAAATACAAGTCATGAGACAAATGGGAAACATGGGAAGTAGGGTGGCATAAAAGAAAAAAAAAGGTATAAGGAAAATGGAAAAAAAGGAAAGTGGAAAGGAAGAAATGAAAAATAAGACATATGAGGTATATGATAATAGTTTAGCAAGCGTGATGAAGGAAAATGGAGGAAAATAGGGTGACATAAAAGAAAATAACAATATAGAAGATAAATGGAAAAAGGGAGAAGTGGAATGACATAAAACAAAAGAAAGTCTGAATGCAAACGGGAAAAAGGAAAGTGAAAATGAAGAAGAAAAAACAAGGCATATGGAGAATGTGTGCGTGGCACACTGAGCGGAACAAGCACCCACGTTCATAACACGACTGCAGCATTTTTTTGTTGCATCTATAACAAAAATTACGTAAAATAGCCAAATAGGTAAAAAAATCATCAAAGGATAATAAATTCAAAATTTAGGGACAATCGACGATATTAAGGCATAAATTATTTTTATCTATTTCTTCTTGATGATTTTGTTTCTTTTTAAATTCTTTTCAAATATTGGCATATAGACGATTTAGATTTGTCCTATGCAAAGATAAGATGGTATAACAAAAGCAATGTTCCTCGTAATTTCTACATTATCTAGCTATGTCCCTCCTGTTAAGTTTGAAGGAAGACACACCTATCACAGCTGCTCTCCTGACTTGGTGTACACGAAGTGGCTTCAGCTTTTGATGACAAGGTGAAGACGACCGCAAACTATGGCCCCGTTTGGTAGAGCTTCGGCTTCTCATAAAACGACTTCGGCTTCGGCTTCTTCGGTGGAGTGGCTTTTTTAGTGAAGCTGAAGCCGTTTTGCAAAACGTTTGGTAAAACGGCTTCTCAATGGCAATATATGTAATTTTATGATCACTTAATGCTTGGAGAGAGAGGAGAAGCCGGTGAAGCCACTTTTTTCGGCTTCTCCTCTGTAATGTAAGCCGTTTTGCGGCTTCTTCTCGACTTTGGTGGTGAAGCCGTTTTGAAATTGACCCTTTGGTAGGGCTTCACCAAAAATCGGTGGAGAAGCATTTTGAGAAGCCCTACCAAACGGGGCCTATAACTCACTGCTGCTTCGTTTCTTATATAAATGACAAAACAATCCTTCACTGAAGCAGAGTGAACCAACAGACGCTTCGTGCACTCCTCGAGCACCATGTCCGGTGGTACGGCACCACGGGTCGTCGTTGAGGACTACCGCGTGTAAAACATCAAAGCCGCGGTTGAATTGGTTGAACGCCGATGCCTCTTTCTGACCGGTGGCTGCATGTTTATATAGGCGAGGAAACTCCCCTCGCGTGGATTACAATCCTTGGCGGACAAGATATGCTAGTTACAAAGATTTATCTCTAACAGCCCCCTCAATCATAGCCGAGCGAGGTTAAGATTGTGCTTGGAGTTCTCCAGCTGTCGTACCGCAAGCGCTCGGCACGGCCGCTCCCGGCGCCCATCACTGGCTCGCCGAATTGGCCGACTTCGCCAAGGTGTTCGTCGCCGGCGAGTCGTCCGGCGCGAACATGTCCCACCACGTCGCGGTGAGGCGCGGGCCGGGCCAGCTCGCCCTTGACCCGCTGCGCATCACGGGGCACGTCCCGGCGACGCCTTTCTTCGGCGGCGCCGAGCCCACCGCGGCGGAGGCGGCGGCGCCCCCGCCCGGAGCGCCGTTCACGCCGGAGATGTCCGACAAGCTGTGGGGCCTGTCGCTCCCGGCCGGCGCGACCAGGGACCACCCGGCGGCGAATCCGTTCGGCCCGGACAGCCCGCGCCTGGAGCCGGTGGCGTTCCCGCCGGTGCTCGTCGTGTCGGCCGGCCGCGACATCCTCCACGAGCGCGTGCTGCGCTACGCGGCGGCGCTGGGGGAGATGGGGAAGCCGGTGGAGCTCGCCGTCCTCGAGGGGCAGGAGCACGCGTTCTTCTCCCGACAGCCGTGGAACGAGGCGGCCAACGAGCTGATCCGTGTCGTGAAGCACTTCGTCCACAGAGGCAACGGCGCCCAGTGCAACTAGTGTACTGTACAGATAGTTGGTGATTAGTCTAACAATAAATCTGTGTCCTTTTTGGTTAGTCTTGTTCTCGCTCGTTCTCTAGAACATGGCAATACAAAATGGATGGACTCAATCCCGTCTGAACTCGAATAAATCATCATACAAGTTCTAGCTAGTTGGCTAATTGGCTTTTTGGATTCGAATGAATCTTGTTACTTCCCTTCAAATCCATCCCATGCAAACATCCGAAAGAATGGGCCAAAATCTTAAGCCTGTCTTCTGGCCCACACTCACATATAAACCCAACCTAAACACTTACAAAGAAAGGTGGCGCTATTCCAGGAGTTGTGTTCCACTAGTACAGGGTCACCCCTCCCATTAGATATTGATGATGATGGTGTTCTACTAGTGATTGCCATGTTCCAGTAGTTTATCCTTGCTGCTCTTGTAGCATACAGCTCATGGCCTGTGGTTTATAAGTTCTCTCAATAGCCATTTGATAGTCCATGAATGAATAGAAAAAAAATAAGAAAACTGAAATAGAAATGAAAGGCTAACAAAATTGTAAGACAGTTCACATAGTGCAAAGAAGGAAAATCACTGAATAAAATGAGGAAATAATAAGAAAGAAATAAGACGGGCTACCGCAACGTGTCTTGGTATAACTGGGCCGAACATACAAACCGCCGGACTACCTTTCATGGTTGATCTGTCTCTCTCATGCCATCTAGCTAGCCACTCTGATGCCGCCACGTAGTCCAAGAAACACCAGCCAATCTTTGGCTGCTCCTCTGACTCTGAAACCGACCGTGGCGGACTTCACAAACACAGCACAACCACACGAGAAAACTGATGCAAGACGGCAAGTCACGGTTCGCGTGGCGCGTGCGTGCTGGCGTCCGTTCTGTGCGTGACGTGAGCGTCCGACGTGAGCGCGCAGCAAGAACCTTCATGGACTGCGTGCCTCACTTGCGGGTGTTGGGTACTCCTCCTAAACTTTAGCCTCCATCGCATCAAATGTTTAAATATTAATTAGAAATATTAAACGTGGACTATTTACAAAACTCATTATATAAGTGGAGGCTAAATAGCGAAACGAATCTATTAAGCCTAATTAGTCCATGATTTGACAATGTGTTGCTACGATAAATATTTGCTAATGATGGATTAATTAAGCTTAATAGATTCGTCTCGTCGTTTAGCCTCTATATGTGCAATTAGTTTTATAATTAACTTATATTTAGTCTTTCTAATTAGCCTCCGAATATTCGATGTGACACGGACTAAACTTTAGTTCGAGAAACCAAACACCCCGAGTTCTCAACTCAGAGAAAACCATCCTGTTATAAGGAGCCGAGGTCCATGTATGCAAATCGTCGATTGTCAGTTGGCGAGTCCGGGGAGAGCTGCAAGCAGTCTTCGGCATCCTCGATAGACGATCACCAATTCACGTCACCATCAGTCCATCACCATGTCCGGCGGCACAGCGCCGCGCGTCGTGGAGGACTTCTTCGGCGTGATCCAGCTCCTCAGCGACGGCTCCGTCGTCCGCGGCGACGAATCGACCATCATGCCGGCGGGAGGGCCGTTCCCGGACGTACCGAGCGTCCAGTGGAAGGACGCCGTGTACGACGCGGCTCGAGGCCTCAAGGTCCGCGTGTACAAGCCCTCGCCGCCGGCCGCCGGCGCCGAAGGGAAGCTCCCGGTGCTGGTGTACTTCCACGGAGGCGGCTACTGCGTCGGCGCCTACGACCAGCCCATGTTCCACTCCTTCTGCCAGCGCTTCGCCGCCGAGCTCCCCGCCGTTGTGCTCTCCGTCCAGTACCGCCTCGCCCCCGAGCACCGCCTCCCCGCGGCCATCGAAGATGCCGCGACATTCTTCTCCTGGCTGCGCGACGGCGCCGAGCCGTGGCTCGCCGAATCGGCCGACCTCTCCCGGACGTTCGTGTCCGGCGTGTCCGCCGGCGCCAACCTGGCCCACCACGTCGTCGTCCAGATCGCCTCCGGGCAGATCGTGCTCGGTCCGGTGCGCCTAGCCGGATACATCCTCTTCTCCGCGTTCTTCGGCAGCGACGAGCACACGGCGACGGAGTCCGATCCCCCCGCCGGCGTGTCCCTGACGGTCGAAATGTCCGACCAGCTCTGGCGCATGGCGCTTCCGGTGGGGGTCACCAGGGACCACCCGCTGGCGAACCCGTTCGCGCCGGGCAGCGCGAGGCTGGAGCCGCTGACGCTGCCGCCGGCGCTCGTCGTGGCGCCTGGCCGCGACGTGCTGTGTGGCCACGTGCTGCGCTACGCCGCGAGGCTCAAGGAGATGGGGAAGGCCGTGGAGCTCGCCGAGTTCGTGGGGGAACCACATGGCTTCTCCGTCATCAGACCGCGGAGCGAGGCGACGGAGGAGTTGATGGGAGTCTTGAAGCGGTTTGTGCACCACCATGCCGTGCTCAATTAGTCAACTGAACTGAAGGGGGTGATTAGTTGGTCTGTCGGGGCCATTGGTGGGCGCTCGTTCGTCGCTATCCGCTCGCAGCGAACGAACGCCCCCAGATACTGTTCATCTTCCTCCTCTCGTCTTCCTTCTTCCTCCCGCAGGCAGAGCTCCAATCCGACCTCCCACCGCCGCCGCCCCACGGACCGCCTCCCCTGTGTCTGACGGCATCTAAGGTTTTCGTAGGTCTGTTGGTGACTACAGTACGTAGTTGCTAGTCTTGCTAGTACTTTCCAAATGTACTCTTAACTATTCAGGTTATCATTCGAATCAAATCGTGTCCTAAATTTAAAACGGATGAATTATATTGAACTCTTATATTTGGTCGGTATTACACCTTATTCTATTTTCGACGTTTTTATCATGTAGGCATTTTTTTTTCCAAAATGAAGACACGTACGTTGATTTGGCTGTTCTCATGGTGGTGCTCCTGGAACCTCGCGGCAGCATCTCTCACACATGGGAGTACGATACCAGACTCTGGGAAAACGTAAATCTGGCACTTCCGGGATCCGATGCGAGTGTGACAAGATCACGTGAGCCACATGCGTCCACATGCTCGTGTCTTCGACCGGGAGGACGGGAACCTGCGGTCGTCTGTAGATTCAGCATTGCGGTTTCGTCTCCAGCTTTCTTTGGAACTTTGGATGTTGACTGGAACCAGCGACATTTGTTTTGTGTTTGCTGGGCTTGCAAAGCTCCTCCTTTACGTGGGCCGTTGCATGCGTGTTGGACTCCAGCGACGCAGCCTTGAACTCAAGGAATCGTCATCCACCCGAGACATACGTACCCTTTTTTCCCCTCTCCCTTTCTCTACTTCGTACCACATCGGCCTTTAAAATAGGTTTAGCAGCCATTATATGTCATCGTGCAACTACTGCAACCAGACCGCGTGGAAGGCGTGGTTAGCACAAACTCAAAATCATATGAAATATTGGGAAAATTCATGAAGCACACTAAATGATGTGCTTAGCCGTTTTGTTTTCGACCATTTTTTTTTTGTTTTCAAGAAACATTTGTCATCCAAGAGCTGTATTGGTATGGTTATTACTTATTAGCATCTTTTTTTAGGGAATTCGGAGCATCTCCACCTAGAAAACGTTTGGACGAATCTTGAAGCGGTTCGTGCACCAAGGTGGGCGCCGAGTTGAGAAACAGTGTTTGCAAGAGCAATTTTGGTTTCCAAATTTTCTAGGTGTAAAAAAAATTCGATGTATCAGCTATTCAGTTTGCTTTCAGGATAGAAGAATCAACGTACTCTAATGGCTGCTGGCACAGCAGCAGCAGTTTGCTTTCAGAATAAAATCGAATTCATGGCGCATTGGGGCCCTAAAAAGCCCATTGGGCAAACAAAAAAAGAAAAATTCATAGCCCATTGAAGAGCCTACCGTAGCCCAATTGCCCAACGGCTCCGTTCAGCCCCGTTCGCACGAAACACTGTAGCACAGCAGTACTGTAGCAGGGCAAAATTGGGAAAATAAACCCTTCAAAAAAATTGGAAAAATAAACCATTTCGTGCTCATCGCTTCATCCTCCTGGCCAGCGGCGCCAGCGCCCAGCGGCGGACATCAACGCCGACATTGTGAGCGATTCCTCCTCTTCCGCCGCGCTACTCCTGCTCTTCCTCCTCTTTCAATTCACTCAATTTTGTTTTATCTTTGCATTTTTCCTACTCGAGATGAATCTCTCCCATCTGACTGGAACCGTTCCACCTTACTGTGATATCATGCGTTTTGTTCACTAAGCAATCATGCGTTTATCTGGAAGAACAAACTCCTGATATCATGTTTGTACTTTCATCTTTTTCTGCTCTTCCCAGTGGTACATTCTGAAAAGCTACTCAGGCCGTGAGCGCTCGGGAAAGTGTTCGTATTGGGTCTCCGTTCATTAATCCCAGCCGCTAGAAATGGATCGGACGGCTTTGCGTACCCCTAGGGTGGACGGTAAATGAAATACCGTCCACCCCCGGTCGCCGCGACCCCTCCCGCTGGCGAGGCAGAACCAGTGGTGTAACTGGAGAGAAAATTAAAGGGGCCAGACAAACATTTGCTGGTTTAAGAATTTTGATAATTTGTCCTAATTTTTGGTTGTCCGCCTAAGTATACAATAGGTAGCTATGACTATAATAGTTAATTATGCAACGGCAATACACAAAAGTAAATAGTTTGCAAAAGTGATCAATATACCTTATTCATTTCAATTTGACTGTGCAATTCTTCACTGTATTGAAATGATCAATAATCGAGTCATGACCTTCATTGCAATCTCACTCTCAATATAGAGTAGTCAAGCAATCTCTTAAAAATCCATCTTATATTTTGTTTCATAGCCTAATTTTAACCAATTTCATTGCAGAAAATACACGCTCTGTATGAAACTGGTAGAGTAAGAAAGGCTTTGGCCTAATTTCATAAAGAAAATCCTATGATATTATGAGACAAGAAATAAAATGAAAATAATTTAGGAGATGTACCGATATGGCTTAGGGAAATAGAGCTTGGTTACATTGATTTGAGTTGAAGGAGGAACATCAAAAGCAGGAGGGTCGCCGTGATGTTGCCTCCATTGCAGTCACGCAGCCACAGCCACCAGCTTGCCCATTATTAATGGCGCAATGGCAGTGCAAGATTCCGACCGTAGGCGGAAGGCGATCGGCGAGGATTTGGCGGCCTCGGCGCATCATGAGATTGGAATGAAACGTCACGTGATTAGGTACGTGACTAGGCGTCTGTGTGCGTACGTGCATTGTTGGGCACTAGGCAACAGTTGCTAAAATGCCAATTCGGCTTGACTCCTGCAGTTTTTAACCTGCTACGTGCTGATATGGTCTATGGGCTGAAAGTTAATAGATTTTTTTTTCTTTGTTGGGAGAGGTCATGGCCCGCGCCGGCCCCCCTCAGTTCCGCCGCTGCAGAACGCAGGATGAGGAACACCGGGAGCCTGGAACTCTGTAGGAAGGCCGGACGTCGGACGACGCCGCAACCACGGAGCAGTATCGCTCGCGGTAGGCCAAGGGGTAGCCACCACGACAGCGCCGGCGGCCAGGGCGCCGCCCGCGGCTTCCTCACGAGGACCATGGCCGTCACCGTCGCCTGCATCTGCTGGTCGGGCTTCTTCGTTCTCCAGTCCAGCACGCTTGAAAGCTCGCCCGCGGACCTGTCGCTGACGGCGCTCATCTGCCTCATGGTCATGGGCTCGCTGATTAGCGGCGCCGTCGCTCTCGTCGTCGAGAAGCGCCGCAGCACCCAGGCCTGGGTAATCGGCTTCGTCACCGCTGCTCGGGACTCGGGGACTCCATCCATTCGAGGGGGCACGGCTGGCAGAGCAGAGCAGAGCAGCGACGGTGGGGGTAGGGATTTGTGCTTCTGGTAGGGACGGAAGGCAGCGGTGAAGGGCCTATCAACGAGCCAAGGGGGTGCTTCGCAAAATACATGTTTTGTCTATTTGCGTATGTTTGGATCGCGATTATTATCCAACTTAGGAGGTTTATGTAAATATTAGGGGTATATTTGCATATAATCGGATCGAGACTATTGATCGCGATCAAATAAGGGTGCTATTTGTAAAATATTGAGGGTGTTTTTGCAAGTATTCCTGCCAGCGACATGGCACGGAGCGCGGGGGTGGCGCGGCCGACGAGCGCGGAGCGCGGGGCGAGGGCGGGGCGGCGAGGCCCGCGAGAGCAGGCACGGCGCGGGGTGGCGCGGCCGACGAGCGCGGGGCGAGGGCGGGGCGGCGTGGCCCGCGAGAGCAGGCACGGGGCCGGCGAGCGCATGTTTTTTTTGCATGTTTTTTTAATCTCCTTGGGTATTCCAAAGGCATTATGGTGGACTGTGAGCCCTTTTCAGGACAAGATCCCCTGCAGTTTTTCTTAAACACTCTACTTACCAACCCATGCAATCATCTGAAGATTGCATATACCGTCATAAAGTGGTTCAGAGTGGTATTGATTATGAACTGCTTCTATGGAAAAAAATTTGCTGTTCCCCCTTATTTCAGAAATGATTTTGGAATTATGGAACATATCTTTGGTTGGTTGTGAGGCGATGTGATGCTAATTCATTCCCTGAACTCTCGACGTAACGATCTTGAATTGGATAAAACTTCCTTTATCGAAAAAAAATCCATTCACTGAACTTGGCTTGCAAACAAAAGCCTAAGAACTTAGACGGAAGTACGGAACTGAAAGAAGTTGTTATGGAAGTATGTGTTGTCCTGCTACTATGTCTGAACAAGTATGAGGCTTAAGCATTCAAGTGACTCCAACTAGAATTTGATTTTTCATCACAAAAATAGATATAGGTTGCAAGGGGAGGCTGTCGTGATGAGTTTGGTGATGCAGCTGCTACTGAACTTGTTTGCTTCTTGTACACTAGGAATTGACGAGGTGTTGAGCTGTCGACTCATGACTCAATATTAACAGTGTACTCCAGTTGACAAATGGCTTGTTCACAAGAAGGCATGAGTGAAACAATGTCACAGAGCAGGAACCAAATGTTGTCCTCTTTACTATAGTCTGCTTGGACTAGAGGGATTTGGCAGGGGGTTTAGTTCAAATTTGTACTGAATCCCAGTTAAATCCACCAGAGAAAAATGACTGTCTGAAGCTGATCATCGTTCTTTACTTTCAGAGTAAACTTCCCACAGTCAATTACTACTACTGTTCAGTCAGAGCTTCAAGAATGATTACATAAAAAAAAACTAAGGGAATGGTTCGGACTGCTAGATGGGGTATCAGCACCTAGTAAACCACTTCCAGCTTGCGACAAGGAGCGGTCATGAGAACCCTTCATGCTTCCTTCTTCCAAAGAACTTTTTCCTTCTGCAGAAAGACGTCGGTCAGGACGGTCTTGGACTTCAGGGAGTCAAGAAAGTATCTCCTGCGCCTACATTTCAACACAAAAATATCATCTAGTCAACCATTTCAACAAAATTCTTATGATTTTTTCTGTCTGGAGAAAATCAGAAGTAGGTAGTAATAAACAAGTGTGCGACCTCTTCCTTGCCGATCTTCACGGTCTTCTGCTGCAGCGAGCTCAGGTCCGTGACACCACACTCTGCAAGCATGGCGACGCTCGACACGCTGCATGCCGGGGTTATGGAGAGATCATCCATGATCGTGTACGTGGCCATCCCAACGGCAAAACCATTGGGTTTGACATGCTTCATCGGCGTGGCCATTGTCTTGGAGCAAGACGGGCATTTGCTGCCTTTGGTAGCAGAAAAATAGCCACAAGGATGCACGCCGTAGTAGTCACTTTTCCCTTCCAATGTGAAGAACTTGGTGCTCGCGTTCAATGGTGCATCCAGCAGCTTCTGCAAAGGGCAGAGCACGGTGGGGGCGACGGCGGGGCTCAGGTAGGGTTCCTTGCTCTTGCTTGAGATCACGAACTTGCCGTCCAGGTCCTGCACGCTGGCAAGCACGTTCCCGATGCTGACGACCATGCGCTCCTTGGTGAGCAGGTTGATGTCTGTGCTCATCGGTAGGCCCAGGAGGCAGGAGAAGAACTCGAAGACGTCTCTGCCAGCCTCGGCAAAGCAGACTCTCTGGGCCTTGGTGTCAATCAAGAGCTTCATCTGTAATCCATTAGTGGCCATGGATTCACCTGGAGTCAAGGTTGTTACGATTCCATAGAAGTCACCTGTCACGATAGCAAGTAAGTTAATAGAATATAGGCTTTCAGAATAAGTATTGTGCAAGGGGGAAAAAAGCAGCACTTGATGCAACAAATTGGTTAGTGCCTTCGGTTGAGAAGACGGCTATACTCTGGCTTGAACTTGAACATGAGGCCACTAATTTGCCGGTACCTACAGATAGTTTCAGCGAGTTCCAAGCCAGCTTAGGTTTAGTGTTGTTCTAACTTAAAATTAGAAAAACCAGGGAGTCTCTCCCAATAATCAAGAAAATAAAAGGAGAACAAATTAGTTTGTCAGAGATGTTTGAAGCAGACACAGTGAAACATGACTCTACAGGTTGTAACAGAAAGTGATCTCATGAACTTGAACAGAAAAAACAGGTTGACAATTTCCGAAAATAAGATAAACTTTTGTCTCAAACAAATAAAACTTCAGGTTAGCGTTGCGTGTGTGTATTAGCAAGCAAAACAGAGAAGCATGCTCACTTTTTCTTAACAGTAATCTGAATCCAGACAAGTAATATATTTGTCAGATGCAGAAAGTGCGTAGGGAAAAGCAGAAAGTAAAAAGTCACCGCAACACGGGCCCTCCCTCAACGCCACGACTATATGTCGCGTACGCGACAAATTCGTCGCGCGTTGCCTGAAGTGAAGAACGGACCTGAAGCCAAGGACAAACGCGTGTGGCTCGTGAAGTCTGACACATCTCGTGCGTGTTTGGTTTCCGTGTGTACGTCGGAGATGAGAGAGAGCAGGTACGTACGTTGTTTCCTTTTTTTTTTGATAAAAATCCTTGGGCAAGCTTTATTGATCAAATATAGTTACATCGTTTGATAGGAGCTGAACAATAAAATTAGGGGGATCATCGTCCCAAATACAATTTCTCTAGAAATCATAGCATGTCTAGCTAGCTCATGCGCCACTTGATTTGCTTCCCTACTCAAGTGCTCAATGGAGATCTCTTGGAATCCACTCCAAACTATATTACATTCATCGTAAACTGCAGCAGCTGAATTCGCAGTGAATCCCGCATTCTCCATAATCTCAACGACCTCCATACAATCAGTTTGAACAATCAGCTTATTACCCCCAATATGTTGAGCTAACATTAGTCCCTCCTTTAGAGCAAAAGCTTCAGCCATTGGTGCATCAACTAGATATGGGATAAAAGTATTTGAAGCTGCAATCATCCCTCCAGAGCTATCTCTGATAATTGCACCCGTACTACCACATCCCCTGTCCTCGTCAAAAGAAGCATCAATATTCAGCATAATATACCCTTCACTAGGCTTCTTCCATCCTTCTCGTAGCTTGATGCCTTTCTTCATAGCTAGCTTATAATTCTTTGTTAATGAAACAACAGCTAGGCATGATCTTGATGGAGGCTGAACCGCCTCACCATGCGTCGTTAGCTGCCGTCTTTCCTACCACAAGTACCATCCTCCAGTCAAAATAAGCTCAGCGAGTCCCACTTCCAGGCTATGAATCTGCTCACCTCTGTTAATAATATTCTCAATCAAAATAGAACCAGATCGGTCAGTTTGTATAAACGTTCTGATTTTCTCCCAGATGCCAATGGACCTCCAAACTGTTCTGGCTCGATCACATGTGAACATCAGATGTTTTATATCTTCTGCACCATTGCGACACACCGGGCACCCACCGTCGGTATGACGTGCCTGTTTGCCAAGATCGCATTGCACGGCATGAAACCTCGGAGAGCTCTCCAGCCAAAAATTTTAACTTTCCCCGGCACTTGGAGTTTCCAAAGTTTTTTCTAGACCTGGCAGTTACTAGTGCCGCTACCTTGCATAGCTGCACAACGAGCTCCAAATTTCTTCTTCCATTGACAATGATATGCTGATCTCACAGAGAACAAGCCATTTCTGTTATAATGCCAGGCAACACAGTCATCTCTTCCTGTCGTAATGGGGATCTGTAGTATACGATTTGCATCATTCTCAAGTATAACACGTACCAGATCCTCATCCCAAGATGCAGTCATTTGGTTGATAAGCTCATCTACTGAGGTTACTAAGTTATTCCCTCTTCGTGTCTGAACTTTCATGTCATGGCTGCCCGGTATCCAATTATCTTTCCAGATGTTGATCTGTGTACCATCTCCAACCCTCCAGATGTATCCAGCTTAAAACAGTCAAGGCCCGCTAAGATACTCTGCCAAGTATAAGAGCTACCACTTTTCATCTTTACATTTAGTAACTTTTCATCCGGATAGTAACGAGATCTTAGTACCCTAGCACATAATGAATTAGGCTCTCTCAACAGTCTCCACACTTGTTTAGCCAACATTGCCAGGTTGAAAGATTGAATATCTCTGAACCCCATTCCTCCCGAGCCTTTAGGCATGCACATTTTCCACCATTCTTGCCAATGCATCCTGTTTTTATCATTGTCATCACCCCACCAGTATCGCGAAATGGCATTGCTTATTCCTTTGCAAATTTTATTAGGAATTTTAAACACCATCATCGTATACACTGGGATAGCTTGAGCAATAGATTTTATCAGGATCTCCTTACCACCCATACTAAGAAGCTTCTCCTTCCACCCATTTATTCTAGAGTTCACTCGGTCAACCAGATGACGGAAGCAGTCAGACCGGTCTGCCCCCACCATCACCGGTAAACCCAAATATTTATCACTGAGGGATTCAGTCATAATATTCAGAGCTTCACAAACCTCCACTTTGACATCAACATTGGTATTGTTTGAGAAGAAAATACTTGATTTTGCTTCACTAACTTTCTGCCCTGAATTAGCACAATATCTGTTTAGAATATCAGTCAGACAATCTGCGTTCTTCTTGTCGGCATGCATTAGAATGAGCGAATCATCTGCAAAGAGCAGATGTGAAATAACCGGGGCTGCCCTGCACACCTTAACCCCCTCCAACTCCCCTCTTTCTTCAGCACCCTTCAACATACATGATAAACCTTCTGCCACTATCAGGAAAAGATATGGTGACAATGGATCACCTTGCCTCAGACCCCTTGTAGGTATAATAGTATCAGTTTCCATCGAATTGAATCGGACCCTGTACTTGACTGATATAACACAAGCTATAATCATCTTTACCCATCTTTGGTGGAATCCGAGTTTCAACATCATTTTCTCAAGAAAAATCCACTCTACTCTGTCATATGCTTTATGCATATCCAATTTTACAGCACATAATCCCCTACTCCCCTTCTTCCTTTTCATTGAGTGTATGCACTCATAAGCTAATAAAATATTGTCAGTAATCAACCTCCCCGGAACAAAAGCACTTTGATGGTCACTTATAATATCTGGTAAAATCACTTTTAGTCTACTTGATAAAAGCTTTGATATTACCTTATAGACCACATTGCATAGGGAAATTGGTCTGAATTGACCAACTTTATCTGGGTTCTCCACCTTTGGGATCATCACAGTTGTAGTGTCATTCCATCCATCTGGGATAGTTGAGTTGTTCACTGCTTGCAACACTTCATCAGTCAGTTCCTCTCCCAACATATTCCAGAAACGCTTGAAAAAAATTGCATGTAAACCATCAGGTCCGGGGGCTTTAAGATCACCAATACTGAAAAGAGCTTTCTTCACCTCCTCCCTAGAGAAAAGAGCGAGAAGAAGTTGATTCATATCAACCGTTACCCTGCAATTCATATCCCCTAGAACTCCTTGATCAACATCATGCACTTCAGACGTAAAGAGATTAGTAAAATAATCTTTAACCATCATCTTCATCTCTCCGGCAACCTCATGTCTTACCCCAAACTCATCAACTAATCCCTTAACAAAATTTTTCCTCCTCCGAGTCGATGCATAGTGGTGGAAAAAATTTGTATTACGATCTCCATGCTTAAGCCAATTTGCCCTGGCTCTTTGTACCCAAAAGATTTCTTCCTGTTCTAATAAAAGATCAAGCCGCAAGAGAATCTCCTTTTGTGTTGCTATTGATTCATCTGTTAGCGGACCGCGTCTCACTTTTTCAAGCTCCATTTTCAGTTTTTTCATATGGTAAACAGGTTTCTTCAGAACCTCCCGATCCCAAGCATGTAAATCATCGTGTACTGCATTCACCTTCGCCATCAAGCTTGGGCCATTACCCTGCACCGCAGTCCGTACCCATGCTGCCTGTACTATTTCCTCCATTGTTTCCTCTTTTAACCACCTTGCTTCAAATCTCCTTGGTCTTTCTTCTTGGAGGAACTGGACAGAGGCGCCATCTGTGTCAACAATAAGTGGACGATGGTCAGATTTGACCATCTCTCCATTTTTTAGTTGAGCATCTGGAAACGAAATATTCCACTGTGCATTTGCTACTCCTCGATCCAACCTCTCTCTGATTCTCCCCCGCTGCCAAGTAAAAATATCACCCACAAATCCAATATCCGCTAGCTCGCATTCCATAAGAGAATCCTGGAATGCTTGCAACTGAGTTTGTGATCTAGTTCTACCTCCTTCCTTTTCATGGTGGAAAAGGATCTCATTGAAATCTCCTACAACCAGCCATGGAATAGACGTGTTATCATGCAAAGACTGTAAAGTCTCCCATGTCACGTGTTTATGATCCCATCTCGGCTCTCCATAAAAACCGGTTAATCTCCACACCACATTACCTCTAATCTCCACGTCAATGAAGTACTGAGAGACATCTTTACACTGAATCACAGTCTCCTTCCTCCACAACATGAGCAAGCCACCACTTCGGCCATCACTTTCATTAATTAAAAGGTGATCACAACCCAATTTTCGCTTCAACTTTTCTGCCTTCACTCTACCCAAATGCGTTTCAGACAGAAAAAACACATCTGGTCTCTCCCGCTCCTGGATTTCCAGAAGCGCACGAACTGCCCGGGCGCTAGCAAGGCCCTGGCAGTTCCAGACCAAGATTTTCATTGTGCCCGGTCACTCTCCTCGAAGGAGAGCGCCGATCTTGCAATTGGGTTATCCTGGTTCACCTCCCCACCATCTTCACTCCTCCTAGGCCTTTTCTTTTCTTGTTCTGCTATCGGACTAATGGCACCGTCCTTCGTAGTTGGGTACTCCAACAACTGTGCTTGCACCGGAGCCCCCCCTGTCCTTATGTGCTCTTGATTATCTTCTGTAGCTACTTCTGTTTCTTCCGGTATGTCCATGTCCTCCGATCCAGACTCCATCCCCCTCCCGCGGCCAATACCTCTGCCTCTACCTGTCCCTCTCCCACCACTGCGTCCTCCACGGTCATCCCTCATCATTGTTCCTGTCATAAACGGAACTCTCAACCAATCCCCCCAATCACACATTTCTTTTGGATGGACACCATCTCCACATTCTATAACCTCATGGCCTAAGCAACCGCAAAAGAAACAGAAGTTTGGTAATTTTTCATACTGTACCAGGCATATCATCCGTTCCTTGAGAGTTATCGGCACCACTCGAACTAAAGGTTTCTTTAGATCGATCCAAACCCTCGTGCGCAAATACAGAGTGGAGTTGATTTTTCCGTCATTCACCAATAGCTTGATGATTTCCCCCACTTTTTTTGCGACCTTCTCAGCTAGCTCTTTCTTCTTCATCAACATCTCCGGGACACCATGAATTCGTGCCCAGATTGGGATCTTATCCAGATTATATGACTTCACATTTGAATAGCCATCATATTCTTCCACAACTATGGCTGCACCTCTAAACAGCCAAGGCCTCCCCTCCATGACTCTCGTCCAATCGCCGAGGCAGTGGAACTGGACTACGAACATATTCGGTTCCCGTGCCTTGAAAGTCACCTCCTTCGCTGCCGCCCACGCGTTCCTCAACGCGCTGAATAAAGCTGCATGGCTGAAGGGCTTCGTCATGTGAACCCTAAACAGGGCAATCCACCGAACTTCTTTCACCAGATCCTCGAATTCTCCAGAGAAATCAAGATCTTCTTCTTCCTCCCCTTGTAGTTTCATCTCTCCCAGGTGCTTCTCCAATGATGCCACTCCTCCCCTTGTAGTTTCATTTCCTTTTTTATATTTCTCTTTCTATTCTTTTGTTTTATTTTTCCTTTTTTCTCTTTTATATATTTTTTATTTCCTCCCCTCTCTTTTTATACTAAGTTTTCTCATTCCCTTTTCTCCCTTTTCATTTTTACTTATTTTCTTTGTTTCATTTTCCTTTTCCTGTCTCTTTGTTTCTTGTTTTATTTTTCTTTCTCTATTCTTTTCTTTTTCTTTTTTCTTTCTTCTCTTTTATTTATTTATTTATTTATTTATTTATCTATTTTCATCCCTTCTAATTTTTTCATGGTCTCTTTTCTTTTCGTTTTTTCTTCTCTCTTCTTCTTTTCTATTCTTTACCATTTCGTGGTTACACCTTTTTTCTCATTCCTTTTTATTTCTTTTTTATCCCTTTTATATCATTTTTCTTTTTATTATTTCAGTTCGTGTTTTGTTTTCTATTTTAATTTAGATTCTCTTCTATATATTTCTTCTTCTACGTAGTTTACCTTTCTTTTTTTCATTGATTTTATTTTCCTTTCTACATTACTTTATTTATTTTTACTCCTTCTCTTTTGTATTTTTAAGACCACATGTATAGTTTTTAGTATATAATTTCTTCATTAGTGTCGGATTTAGTGACTCGCAGTCCACCAAGAGTTTACCCAGGTGGTAGAAAGCATGGGAGATCGCAAGATCAAGAAACTTGAATGGTAACACAGAGACGCAATGTTTAGACAGGTTCAGACTTCTAGAAAGTAATACCCTACGTCTGTGTTCTGGTAGATTGTATTGCTGGTATGAGATGTGATGAATTGAGGTACCCTCAGGAGGTGTCCCTGGCCACCTTATATAGGCTGACGACCTAAGGTTACAATCGGATAGGATCTAATCCTAATCAGTTGTTACATGGAAAGCAATCTGAGTCGGACTACAACAAGTATCCCGCAATATCCAGGCAGAATCCGATCGCCCAGCCTTCAAGATCGTGCTCCACACATCTTCATGTCTTGGCCCGCACGGCGTGGTCAGACATGCCCACCTGTCATGACCGACCAATATCCTGGTTAGTGAGGACCCGTGGGTACCCTTATCCCTTAAGCCCCCGAGCAATGTGGAGTTGAACAGGAGCCTGACGAATACGCAACGAAGCTTGTAATGCACTCGACTGAAGTTGCAGTATCATCATTGTATCATCATAGTGATGGAAAGGCTGCGTGGTACTCAAAAAAGGAAGAAAAATTGAAACTTCCACAGGCGTATGACCAAATGCGCATTGTTATGCGACTGCTGAGCTCCGGGATGTCTGGCATCCTGTAGATCGAAGGGAAGCACATGGAGGGCGTTGCAAGACGCACTCCATATGGAGTATCCCCCGAGCATTGAAGCGATTGAAGTAATCGGTCCAATGGTTAAGAATCTGATGTATTGTTTCCATCATAAAAGGGATCCAAATATAGCGCCCAGCCCCCGAGCGCGAGGACTGGTGGAGCCGCAAAGGCATGCCAACCTGAAATAGGTGGCTAGCCCCCGAATGCGAGGACTGCGGAGCCGCGGAAGCACGCCGACCTGAAGTAGGCACCCAGCCTCTGAGCGCGAGGACTGGTGGAGCCGCATAGTCAGGCCTACCTGAACTAGCCGTACTGCCGCAAAGCGCGAGGACTGGCAGAACCACGGAGGCATGCCGACCTGAAGTAGGCGTCCAGCCCCCGAGCGCGAGGATTGGCGAAGCCAAGGAGGCACGCCGACCTGAAGTAGGCATCCAGCCCCCGAGCGCAAGGACTAACGGAGTTAAGGAGGCACGCCGACTTGAAGTAGCACGCCAACCTAAAACAAGTGCCCAGCCCCGAGCGTGAGGACTGGTGGAGCTACGGAGGCATACCGACCTGAAATAGGCGCCCAGCCTCCAAGCACGAGCACTGGTGGAGCCAAGGAGGCATGCCGACCTGAAACAGGCACCCAACCCCCCGAGCGCGAGGATTCGCGGAGCCACAGAGGCACGCCGACCTAAAATAGGTGTCGAGCCCCTCAGTGCGAGGACTGGCGGAGCCACGGAGGCACACCAATCTAAAATAGGCGTCCAGTCCCCCAGCACAAGGACTGGCGGAGCCACGGAGGCATGCCGACCTGAAATAGGTGCCTAGCCCCCGTTAGCGAGAACTGGCGGAGGCACAAGGATTGGGCATCCAGCCCTTGAGCGCAAGGACTGGAAAAGCCAAGGAGGCATGCCAACCAGAATTATGCATGCAACCCCCCTTCACGAGGACTGGTATAGCCAAGGAGGCACGTTGACCAGAATTAAGCACCCAGCCCCCGAGCGCGAGGACTAGTGAAGCCAAGGAGGCACGCCAACCATAATTAGGTGTCCAGCCCTTGAGCGCGAGGACTGGCAGAGCCAAGGAGGCACGCCGACCAGAATTAGGCGCCCAGCCCCTGAGCCTTGGAGCTCGACGAGCTAAGGAGGCACGCTGACCAGAATTAGACGTCCAGCCACCGAGCCTAGGAGCCGAACGAGCTGCGGAAGCACGCGAAGTCGCCTCCTGCACCTAGCCCCTGAGCCTGGGAGATCGGCCAGGTGGTAGGAGGTATGCCGAGTCGTCTGTGGTGCCTAACCCCCGAGCCTGGGAGCCGAACAAGCTACAGAAGCACACCAAGTCGCCTCCCACACCTAACCCGCGAGCTTGAGAGGTCGGCCGGGTGGCAGGAGGCACACCGGGTCATCTGTGGTGTCTAGCCCTTGAGCTTGGTAGCCAGACGAGCTGCCGAAACACACCAAGTCGCCTCCCACACCCAGCCCCCGAGCCTGAGAGGTCCGCCGGGTGGCCGGAGGAACGCCGAATAGTTTCTAAGCTGTAAAGGACAATATAAAGATTATGTAGCATAATGTAGAACATTTCATAATTGAATAACTTAGAGTTTATTCAGTGTTGAAGTAAATTCTTGCGCATCCTACTCTTGGAGGCCATGTAATTTTCCCGAGTAGTTAGCCCATTACATTTAAGCACCTGATCCTGCCAGGGTGTTGCTGAGAGTGGGCCCAAGCATGCTTGGCAGGAAGCGACACATGAGGGCTAGGCTTCACAGATTAATGTGTGTGCTACCTGAGTACTTTAGCAACTGTTAAGAGAGACGGACAAGCTGCAAAGCAGTCGAAACTATGCGAAAAACCGAAAGCATGCGCTGGGCACTTGTTGGGTGCAGCTCCGACTGCCCGTTTAGTGGACGGACCAAGCTGTATGAGCAGTCGGGGTATGATCAGGGTGGTCGGCGAAAGTCACAGAGACATAGGAGAATCAAGGCGTGTGAAGATATACGGAAGCCGTAAAATATTTAATTGAAAATAAGACTTAGCTTGATTCGTGCCGAGTCGGAGTGATCGGGCAGCCGATGATCATCATCTTTGTCATGGTGGTCAGCCGATAATTGTTGATGAACTTAATGTTGAGTCCAGGTGGCAGCAACGCGTGGAGCTGTAGTTGGGGTCATGGGATGTCGCTGCCGAGTCGTGAAGCTTAAAATCGAGTCGACCCGGTGCCCATAGCTGCATGGAACCTGGCCTACCAACAAACACAACGGCTACCCTGTAGTTGAGCGTGAATGAAGATCGCCTGCTCGTTGCTTCTCACAACATGCAACATCATGACGGTAGCAGTCATGCACAGAACAAGTTAAACGAGAAATTGATTAAACTAATCCTCGTGAAGGGCAAAAACAAGAAACGGATTGCATCGGTAGAATAAAAATTAAAAAAAATATAATCCTCCCTCCCTGTATGTCGGCCGATGCATGCAACATAGGTGCACCGATCCACCTTGCACACTCATATACGCCAGCGTCATTGATCATCGTGGCAGACCGACCGCCTTGCACATCAAATTAGCCGGGGCAATCGATGTGCATGCGTATGCCGACGTGGGAAAGTTCTCGACCAGGGACGAAGAGCTCACCCGATTATATCGGAAACAAGAGATATAACATGTGGATCAGTTAATCAGAAAATCAGATCCATCTGATATAGAACATTGAGAATGACTCACCCGATCTTTGAATGATAGCCAACAAATTTGCTGGATGGGTGGGTGGATTTCTTGTTGTCGGGGAAGATGATGTCGGGGCGAGATGTCATCGAGTTTGCTGGGGAGGATCTCGCGATCACCCCTACCTAGCGCACTAACTGTCGGATTTAGTGACCGACAGTTCACCAGGGGGTTACCCAGGTGGTAGATTTGTAGGCGGGCGAGATCGCAAGACCAAGAACTTGGATGGTAACACAGAGACATAAGGTCTAGACAGGTTCGGGCCTCCGGAGAGTAATACCCTACGTCCTGTGTTCTGGTGGATTGTATTGCTGGTATAGGATGCGATGAGTTGAGGTGCCCTCGGGAGGCGTCCCTAGCCGCCTTATATAGGCTGACGACCTAGGGTTACAATCTGATAGGATCTAATCCTAGTCGGTTGTTACATGGAAAGAAATCTTAGTCGGACTACAACAAGTATCCTGCAATATACGGGCAAAATCTGTTCGCCAAGCCTCCGAGCTTGTGCTCCACGCATCTTCATGCCTTGACCCGCATAGCGTGGTCGGGCGGGCCCACTTGTTAGGACCGACCAGTATCGTAGTCAGTGGGGACCCGTGGGTACCCTTATCCCTCTGTGTGTTCCTCGAGTAGCTATCTTATCTCAACTTTGTAATAATTTTTCTTTTTCTTCCTTTTATATTATTTTTCTTTTTCTTGTAGATACTTATATCTTTCATTGTGATTGAACTATTCATCAAGATTATATTTTTTCTTTTTCCTTAAATATTTTCTATCTGTTCATTATGATTGAAGTAATCCTTGGCACAACATAATTTGATTGTGCTGTACAATATTTTGTACAATTATTTAGGTAACGATATAGTTCTGTTTATCATATATGTAGAATTATTTATTTGCATGTTGAGCCATACGTTCAAGATGCATACCCATTTGTTCGCGTCATTTGATATTTTTGTTCTAAGTGTATAAATACTTTGTTCTGTGAGTTTCTATAATTTGTTCGAGGTACATATAGATATTGTGTTCCGTTAGTCCATATAATTTGTTTGATGTACACTACTGTTTTGTTCGGTCAGTTTGTATAATTTATTCCGGGTGTATTTATTTTTATTCTTTAATTCATATTGTTTGTTTGATGTATACTGTTGTTTTGTTCCGTTAGTTTATATAATTTCTGGATGTATTTATTTATTATTATATTATTTTCTATTTTTATTTTTAAATTTTTTATTGGTGATTACAATATATCAATTTCATAGTATTTTATCCTTTAATTTTCTGTTGATAGTAATTTTTTTATTTAGGTGTATTCTTTTATTCTATGAGTTCATGCAATTTATTCGATGGCACAACTTTTTGTTCTAAAGTTTATATAAATTGTTCTAATTTATAAATTGTTGTACTGTGAGTTTGTATAATTTATTTATACTATTTTTTCTATAATTTCGTATAATTATTAGACGTGTATAGTTGATTTGTTCTATAGGTTCATATAATTTGTTCTATGTGTATAGAAGACTGATTTGCCCTTTTCCATCAACCGGCTCAATACACAGTTAAATTTAGCAAAAATAGCGCAGGAGATTAGATTCAAACTCGTGACCTACTAGGTGGGACATTGAAGCTACCAGTGCACTACTCAAATATTCGTGATGTTCAATATTTTGTTTCGTATTGTACCTTTTTTGTTCGTCATGTTTAATTTTTTGTTCGCAGGAAATAGAAATTTGTTTGTGGTGCTCAAGTATTTGTTCGCATTAGTTAGACCTAATTAATCCGTATGTTAAAAAAATATTTTTTAAAATATTATCCAAACATAGTCAAGTGGGTCCTATTTTGAAAATCTCATCGTAATAAATATATTGGTGTAACTAAACTTTACTTTAGATATTCTGTTTAGAAGGTATGACTTTTTTATTTTTTTTAGATTTGCATGCATGTGGGTTCGCAGTCATCATTTTGTCTTTTTTGCATGCATGCATGCTCTCTCCACTAACTTTTGCATGCATGGTGCTTTTCCTTTCCACTAATTGTTGCATGCATCCATAAAGCGGGAGGCCCTTCCGCTAATTATTGGGTTGAAAGCGACCCACCAATCCATGTGCGCGCGTGGTGGACGGACGTGCTAATTAGAAGGTGACAAATGCAAATTTGTCGCCTCTAGCGCCGTATAATCGCGCCCCTTCCTCAACCCCTAAAACCCTGATGATGCTAACGTGTTCAATCAAATTGTGTAGAATAGGACCATCGACTGAGTGGATAGGGCGATTGATCGCCAACAGCGTCGACACTCATGCTGATTAAGATTTAGACGCTCAAATCTAGGTAGGGCAGATTTCATCTTCTTGAGTAAAAAAGAACCATGAATATCAAAGAGACAATTCCTTATTTGACATGAGAAAAATTACTGATCCCTTTCTTGACCCTCAAAAAAATTTAGTTCCATATTTGACATCAAGTTCAACTTTTATTCATTATAGGACACTCTGTTAAATGCTCTGCGAAAAGACAATTTTATCCCTGTAGGTCTCACCGCCCTTCTCTCTCCTCTCCTCCCCTTCTCTCTTTGCTCCACACCGCAGCCCTTCTCCCTCCACCCGGCCGCGCCTCCCCCCTGGCTCCACACCGCCGCCCTTCGCCCAGCCCGTCCCTCCTATGGTCTGCAAAGAGCAGCACGCCCTCGTCCTGCAGGAAGAAGATCTGGTCGCCGCGGACCACTCCGCGAGCGCACACGGCCCTGGAGCACGGCCGCCCCATGAAGAGCGCCTCGCCGTCACCGCCTAGGGTGCTCACCTCCACCCAATGCGATGACCTGAGGTCCGCCCGGAACACGGAGAACCGCACCGTGGTCTCGCCGGGCAGGAAGTGCCGGCGGACCATGAGCAGCGCGCCGCCGCGTGACCTGACGAGGTAGCGGACCTTGGCACTGGCCAGGCAGGGAAGCCAGCTCTGGATGACGCGCTTCACATGCGAGACCACCAAGTTACCGATGCTAACGTCTATGCCGACGTCGAAGGCGAGGAGGTCCTCGTCGCCGGTGAGGGCGTACACCTTGCCGTTGGCGAAGGCGATGTCCTCGTACCACCTCCACCGGTCGTGCGTGCTCAACAACCACGAAAAGGTGTCCAGCAAGCAGAGCGCGACCTTGGCGAAGTACTTGCGGCCGACGATGGCGGCAATGAGGCCATCTGGGCACACGACTGCTTCTACACACGGACAACGCTTTTGTCTCTCCATTCGGAGGGCCCGTCCTTGGGAGCAGGCTCGTTCCCAATCTCGATAGGCTCGTGCCAAGCATGGATGCCGAACAAGCTGGGAAGCAGCCTCGTCTTCCCCGTGAAGGGGCTCGTCAAGCGAAGAACGCCGTGGACATCGCCGCCGCCATCGTTGAACAGGAGCCAGTCGTCACACGCGGCGCCGCGAAAGGCGGTGCTGGCGGTGGCGGCTTGGGCGGAGGGCGGGCTGCACGCGTCGGCAGCCACGCTTCTCCCCTACGCGGCACGCGACCAAAGGTCGCGCCTGGCGGCCGGCTTCCTCAAGCTCGAGTCCCGGCTAGGTGCGCCACCGGCGACCTGGACGTGGAGAGGCGCGGCCGACACTGCGGCAACGAGGAGGAACTGGGGAGGCGCGGCCGGACGGAGGGCGACGGTGTGAAGCAACGGGGGAGGCGTGGCCGGGCGGAGGGAGAAGGGCCTGTGCGGTGTGGAGCAGAGGAGGAAGAACGGTAGTGGGGCCTATAGGAGCAAAATCATCTTTTCACAAGGTATTTAGTGATTTCTGGACGAAAAACCCAACAGAGCGTAGAACAAAAGTTGAAGTCGGTGTCACTAGTAGTTTTTCTAATGTCAAATAGGGAATTATCTCAACAACAAAAGTATTCGATGGTGAGAAGGACGCCACATATGGATGAAGGGAAACCACTCACGGTGTGGCCTATGAACCGTTGCTGAACCGGTCGGAAGCTGCTGGCGCTGCCGGGGAGGAGGATGAAGGCGACGAACGCGACGGTCGCCGCGGATGTGTTTCGGAATCGTCAGGTTGTGTCGTCGAGTTTGGGATGCTCCTCGTTTCCAAAACTTCTGTGGGCCGAGGCCCTGTTTACTTACGCCGTGCCAATTTGCAGCCCACCTAGCCCAAGGGCGTCTATTTCATGCTAAAGTCACGATGAAAAATTCATTCTCATTAAAATGCCGTATCAGCATTGTGTTTATGTGGCACACGCTTCAGCTTCGGTGCCATACTGCCATGGTACGCGTCACCGGGATGGGGATGGAAGCGAGTAAGCGACACGGTCGCGTCCCGGCGTCCGTGCGGCGAATGAAGCGTCGTCTGGGCCTGGGAGCAGCCGCCCGTCGGTCAAGCGTGCATGTCCAGCTGCAGTGAAGGCACGTCCTACCTCTACCTGCCATCGATGCAATGCAAGCTCATCTTTTCATCTCCCAGTAGACCATTAAACCTCGGGCTCATCTCACTCTCAACCACCCACGAACCTATCCGGACTGCAGCTATCGCTTCTCGCGCTTGTGAAGACTCTGAGATGGCAGCGAACCCTGCCGCTCCTCTGATGATGAAGCTCCTCGTCGACACCAAGTCCCATCGCGTGCTGTACGCGGAGGCCGGCAAGGACGTCGTCGACTTCCTCTTCTCCCTCCTCGCGCTCCCCCTCGCCGCGGTCACCAAGCTCCTGACCACGGGCGGGACCAGCACCGCGGGCGGCTCTGTCTCACCGCTTGACGACGGCGCTGCTGCCGCCACCACCGCGGTGGCCACCAAGCTCCCGGCCGCGGGCGCCATGGTCGGCTCGGTCGGCAACCTCCACCGCAGCGTGGAGGCGCTCGACGCCGGCCACGTCTGCCGCCGCGGCGCCAGGGACGCTCTCCTCGCGCCCGCCGTCCTCCATCTGGCCCCGGCAGCGCCGAACGGCCGCCTCCTCTACAGGTGCAGGGGCTGCAGCTGCTCCCCGGGCTGCTACAACTACGCCACCGGTGTCCGCGGCACGCCGTGCCCCGTGTGCAAGGGCGAGATGGCGACGGAGGTGCAGCTCGTGGAGCCCGAGTCCGACGGTGGCGGCGCGAAGAACCCCGCGGCAGCGGCTGCGGGCGAGGGAAGCGGCGGGGGGTACGTGCGGGACATGGTGACGTACATGGTGATGGACGACATGACGGTCGCGCCCATGTCCACCATCTGCGCCGTCACCGCAATCACCGCCCTCGGCGTCACCGACATCACCGGGCTGCAGGCCAAGACCGTGGAGATCCGCTACAAAGAGGTGATTTTACTTTACATCTTGACGAGCATTGGATTTGCGTAGAGATTAGCGTGTGTTCTGTGCATTCTGAAGTTTTTTCATGCGTTTTGATCCATGGGCAGGGTTTGGCGTTGCTCAAGGCGTCGCTGCAGTCGGAGACGGTGCTCACCGACGTCTTCCTTGGCGCGAAAGGTGGTGGTGGTGGTGCACGAGCTTAATTTAGGGGCTCCTGAAGCGCAGTTGATGTAGATGATGAACTTCTATTCCAAAATTCTTTGAATTTTGGCATGCTAATTGCTAGTGGTCGCATGTGCGTTTAACGTACTATGCGTTTAGTTTGAATATTTGAATTTGGAGGAATGCCTCTGATTCTTAGAGCCTGTTTGGATGCAGGTTGCTAAGTTTAGTACCTATCACATCGGATGCTTGATACTAATTAGGAGTATTAAACATAGGGCCTGTTGTTTCCATCCTCCTAAAATCTTATCTCCTAAAAAGTGACTAAAAACTGCCTAAAGTGCCAAACACTCCTCCTAAAAAGTGACTAAAATCTTTTAGGAGGTCCAAATCTTTTAGGCCCTCACCCCCTCCTAAAACCGACTAAAATCGGTTCTGGACACTCCCTACCCCCGCACCGACGCCAGATCCACCCGCACCGCACCCACCCGCCCACAGGCCTCTCTCCCGCCCGACTCCCGCCGCCGCCGCCGCCCATCTCCCTCCGCCCGCCGCCGCCGTCCTCTCTCCCTCCACCCGCCGCCGCCGCCCTATCTCCCTCCGCCCGCCGCCGCCGCGCTCTCTCCCTCCGCCCGCCGCCGCCGCCCATCTCACGCCGCCCGCCCCCGGAGTGAATCCCCCCGCACCCGCCTACCCATCTCAGCCCAGTTCGGGTGCTCCGCCGCCGAAACCCCGCCGACGCCACCCGCCGTCATCCAGTCCGTGAGCAACTACTGGGACTGCGGGGTGAGTTTCTTCGCTCTCCTTTTCTCGATCTACGATTCTTTCTTCCTATTCATGAATGAATTTCGTGCGCAGGTCGATTGCGCCGTCCCCTCCCCCGATTCGGCCGTGCCTGATGGACAGGTACAATTACAGGGACTTCCTATCTCAAGGCACCTCCTCCGCTGCCACCGGCTTCCGCAGATCCTCGCCTGATGCGGACGAAGACGACCTCACCCCATTATTTCCGCCGACGGCCCCCTCTCTGTCCGCTCCCAGGCAGCACTTGGAGCATTTGGATCTCAACTCACAAGCGGACTTCTACTCCGATATGCAGTCCTACCAAGAGTACCTTCAGGGTGATGAGGCCATTTTTGAGCAGGCAGTCCCTCGTCGTGCCCCTGGAGTGAATGTGCAAGCAGCCGCCGGCAGAGGGCGTGGTCGCGGCAAAGGTTTGCTCGGGGGTAAAGTTGGATTTGGACGAGGTCGAGGCAAACTTTCTGTTGGAGGGAGGTGGTAGCCGTGGTGGTCGAATTTTGAGAGTAGGACGTGGTGAAACTTCAGCTGTAGGCCACGGCTATCTGAATCCAGTGAATGTTGATGCCGACGAAGAAGAACAGGGCATGGCTCCTAAAACTCTCTCTCAGGTAAATTGCTTCCCCCCTCTGAAATATTCTCTCTAATATTGTTGCTTTCCATTTCCCTTGTATGAAATGTTGCCTCTAAAATGGTAGTGAAATGTGTTGTTGCTATTTTATTTTTGAATTGTGTGTCATTGCAATGCTTAGTGTGATAATTTCTTTTCTGCTATAGAATCTTCATGACAGGGCCGAATGGTCTGAGGAAAATACACATTCTTATTGTGAACTTGCTGTTGAGGAAATTCGGGCAGGGAATTGTTTTAAAGGGGCAATGACACGTAGAGGTTATTGTAACATGAAAAAAGGAATGCTATTAAAGACTGGATTCAACCTTACTATCAAGCAACTCAAAAACAGGTGGCCACAGTGTAGGACTTTGTACACATTTTGGAACATGATGCAAAATGATACAGGTCTAGGGAGAAGACCTGATGGCAGTATAGTAGCATCAGCTGAGTGGTGGGATAAGGCACTAAAGGTAAGCTGTTTGATATGTTGTCTAGCTTGTACTGTTTTTGCATATGTAGCACTAGGTTCATTTTTTTACTTACTGATCATATGCTTAACTGATATACAGGGAAAAAGTGAATGTAGAAAGTTCATGTTTGGTGTACCAACATATATTGGATACCTTGAGGAAATGTTTAAAGGACATTTAGTGGATGGAGCAGCTTCTATCATACCAGGTTCATCAACTCAAGAGAAGGGAGGTGAGGAGGTAGACTTGGGTGATGATGAAGGTGAAGAACAAGAGGAAGAGGAGTTCCTGGCAAGTCCCTTGAGCAGTGGCAGCCGTAAGAGAACAAATAGCTTATCTAGCACAGCCACAAGCCCAAACAAGAAGAGTAAGAGCCCAATGGTGAAGATGTTCCAGGGGCTTCTTGCTGAGTTACAAGTTTCTAGGAATAAGGAAGAAGCAACAATACAAGAAATGGTTAAACAGAGGCAAGATGAGTTAGAAAAAAGACACCAGTACAGGCAGCTTGAGTTGGAAAAGAGGCACTACCTGAGGGAGATGGAGAAACAGAAGGAGTTGGAAAAGAAATAGAAAGAAAAGGATGACATAAAGAGGTGTCTTTTGTTGGTCAAGCAGGCTGGGGCTGGTCCCACATCAACTGAATTTGGCATAGCAACAAGATTGTTTCAGCAGGAGTACTACAGAGATGTGTTTGACATGATTGATGATGAGGAGGAGAAATTGATTTGGTTGAGGAAGACATGGAATGACATGGAATGACCTCTATGTCTTTCTCAACAGAGATGTTTCTTTTGTTATGTCACTTGAACTATTAATTTGTGCTGAACCTTTTATTAATTTGTGCTGAACCAACTGTGGTGTTTAATTTCTGATGGACATGTATTGAGGTGTTGAATGAATGTGTGTCTGCCAATGCTGTGAATTGTGCTATTTCATTGGGTTTTATTGCTATTTATATGTCTTGTACTTTGCTGTCTATATGCTATGTATATTGCTGTCTATATGTCTTAACAAACAGTACTAATTTGCTTGCTTGTTTGTGTTGTTGCAGGAAGAAGAAGAATGGGAAGAAGAAGAATGGGATGAAGAGGATGATGACAGAGAGGACTTTGATCAAAGAATACAATCCTATATGATGCATTGTAGGAAGAAGAGGAGAAAAATCTTGACTATTGCAGCTGCCATGTTGGGTATGTATCACTTCGACACTTATATGAACAAAGCAGCTCACAGATTAGTAACAGAGAGTGGATTTGAATGGGTAATGAGGACACTAGGAAATAGCACATCTTGTTATAATATGTTTAGAATGAGTCAAAATTTGTTTCTGAGGCTGCATAGTTTGCTAGTTGAAACTTATGGATTGAAATCAACTAAGAGGATGTCATCAATTGAAGCTTTAGGGCTGTTTTTATGGATATGTGGGGCACCTCAATCTCTTAGGCAAGTTGAAGACCGTTTCACAAGGTCACTAGAAACAATTTGTAGAAAGTTTGATAAAGTGCTAGAGAGTGTGAACAAGCTAGCAGTTGACATCATTAAGACAAAAGACCCTGAGTTCAATGTTGTGCATCCTAGGTTGCAAAGCCCTAGGTTCAGCTCCTTCTTTGACAATTGCATTGGAGTAATAGACGGTACTCATATTCCTGTAATAGTGCCAAGTACCCAAGTAGTACAACATATGGGAAGACATGGGTTCACTAGTCAGAATGTCATGGCCATATGTGATTTCGACATGAGGTTTACCTTTGTGGTGGCTGGTTGGCTTGGGTCAGTTCATGATATGCGGGTTTTCAAAGATGCAATTGACAAGTTTGGTGACAAGTTTCCACACCCACCTGAAGGTAATGACTTAGATTGCATGCATTTTACTATTATTAGAACACTAGGTCTGCGACTCACATAATTCATGTATTATGAATGCACAGGCAAGTTCTACCTTGTTGACTCGGGTTACCCAAATCGACCGGGATATCTTGCACCCTACAAAGGAACAAAGTACCATTTGCCGGAGTTTAGACAAGGCCCAATGCCAAGAGGTAAAAAGGAACTCTTTAACTACTCGCATTCTTCACTTCGTAATATTATTGAACGGTCGTTTGGAGTTCTAAAGATGAAGTGGAGGATATTGCTTGACCTTCCTAGCTATCAAATACAAAAGCAAAGCCGTATAATTATTGCATGCATGGCACTACACAATTTTATTAGAGAGAGTTTTTCGAGAGATGTGGACTTTGATTTGGTTGATCGTGATGAGAACTATGTTCCATTCCCCGAAGGATCTTCATCTCAGGTTAATGCCTCAAATGTACGTCATGGAGACGAAGATCGAAACATGAACGAGTTCCGTGATTGGATAGCCGATGGTTTGTTTAGTAGAGCATAGATGGATTGTAATGATGATTTTATTGATGTGTCCGATTTGTATGGATGAGTGTGTATACATTTGTGTGCATGTTTTTTACATAATGGAATAAACAGACGGCTTAAAAAAAAACCCCGCAGGTACCTCACTGTCTTTGGCGCCAGCTGAAGGAAAATGGCGCCAGAAGCTGGCGCCAGCTGAACCAGGAAGAAAATGGCGCCAGAACCAGTACCTTGGTTTGTTTTGGCGCCAGGGGTATGGTGGGAGGTAGTGGGAGGGCACTAGGGTCATTGTACCACTTCATTCAATGCTTTTAGTCACTTTTAGGAGGTGGAACCAAACATACTTTAGGAGGGTGCTTAAAAACTGCCTAAAAGATTTTAGGAGCTAAAACTTTAGGAGGGTGGAAATAAACAGGCCCATAGTCTAATTACAAAACTAATTGCATAGGTGGAGTGGCTTAATAGATTCGTCTCGCGAATTAGACTTCACCTGTGCAATTAGTTTTGTGATTATCTCGTGTTTAATCCTCCTAATTAGCATCCGAATATCCGATGTGACCCTACTAAAATTGAGTACTTGTATCAAACACCCCTTAGTTTGTTACGAACGTAGAGCACCTTGCCACTTTATCAGTTTTTTTTTTAACGGAAGATCTTGTCATCAGTCTGAAGAAACGCGAACGAATTCACACGTTGAAGGCATTCTGCATTGGGACTGCTATGTGGGAGCATCGGTTCTTGAGCCTAGCACGCCTGCGTTGGGACTGGTACAAGGCGGCACATCATCATTTTACACGAAAATGGCTCACTCTTCAATTCCATAACCTCCACACCAAAATAGCGCCAATCACCAACCAGCACCAGGCTAGCCTGTTTGGAAAGCACTTTCGAATAATGCTTGGCAGAACTATTTTCCTGTTTTTTTTTTCCAGAAACGGATGGAAGAGGCTGAATGTTCATAGTGCCTCTGTCTATTCGACTTGGTTGAGTTTTTATGTTTGACCTTAGTTTTAATGTGATTTCATATGAAATGAACAAAGATTGATGATAAGAAATTAAAGGTTAACTGATAATTTGTGGCTTGTTACAGAGTAATGTTTAAAAAAGTAGACATGATTATGATATTAATCCAACCATACATGATCATGATGATCGATCTAGACAGTAAAGATTGCCTTGCAATGTCATACTCATTCCGGCCTGACCAACGTACCTGTCATTCCCATTTTTAGCGGTTTTATTTTTCTGAGCTGGCATTATGCTAGTTTTTCCTTAAGAAAAGAGGGCAACCATTGCATTTAGGCTCGGAATTCAGAAGGTGTTGGATAAAAACTCACGGTCAAGTGAGAATGCAGGGTCGTATCTTCTCCAATACACTGCGAAGATCGGTTAAACAAATATACAAGGAAAAAGTTCAAATTACCCCCCTCAGATATAGCAGAAATTCAGATAACCCCCGTCAATTTACTCCCTAAACTATTCTATTTGATTCAACTTATCCTATAATGCAATTTTTTTTATTTTTTTCTCTATACACAAGTAGAATTTTAATTTGAGATTTTGTAGGGTGACAGGGAACATCAGAATCTATGTAAAAAATATATTATAATTTTTTATCATTATTTTTCATATAATTTTGTGTACCAATGATAAATCTATTATTAAATATCCTACCCATCAAAATAATGATAAAAAATTTATAATATATTTTCTCACATGTATTATGATGTATGCTATCATCTTGCAAAATTTTAACTTAAAACTTCACTTGTGATTGGAGAAACAAAAAGATAGATTTCACTAGGGGTAAATTGAACCAAATTAGTTTAGGGGGCAAACCGAAAAAAATATTTTAGGGGGTTATTCAGATTTTGACTAGAGGGGAGTGATTTAAAATTTTTCCATTTTCTATTGTACCGATCATCTTGCTCCCTCCCCCGTCCTCCACTCCTCTAATCTCTCTCCCCCTCCTCTCCCCTCTCTCTCAATTCAACAAATGACGGTGCCCGAGCAGGCGATTGCGACCACCGCTGGTGCAGAGATGCTTTTGTCTCGAGGCTGCGAGGCGGTGGGTTGGTGCATCTAGCAGGTGGCTGGAAGGTTGTATGCGGTGACAAGCTCGATCAGTGGCGACTTCAAGGGTGAAACTTAGGCATGGCCAAAGTAGGTCATGGGCTCCCCTGATTCTTTAAGATTCGTTAAGGAGCAGTTAATTCTACCACTTGTGTGCTCAAAAATTACTAATTTCACCCCTCTATTACTGAATTGGCCCCTCTCATATCCTGTCCAAACTCCGCCGTTGGGTGGTATATATGGCAGTGGATGACGACCTCATGCTGGAGGGCGACTGCAAGCGCTATTGCAAGGTGGGTTTCACATGGGTGGGACACATGATGCCTTCTGCGGCTCAATGCAAAACACGTACTCTCTCCATCCCGCAAAAAGTAGCCGTTTAGAAAATTTTAGATATAATAATAGTGATGATAAATGTCTATATTATCTCTAATAACTAATACTAATTGTTATTGAAAATTGTGCTGTCGCATATGCATTGGAACCAGAGAATAACATCATCATTTGGTTTGCTCTACGCGCTTCTCTATATATTTTTTATTGGTGTGAGTATTTTTTAATTAGATGGGGCTTAATAGGAGGTAAAATGACACTCTTTGTGGGAAAAATTAAAATTTTAGAGTCTGTAAGGACACTTTGCGGGACGGAAGGAGTAGTTTTTCAGCTCTTCTTTAGCGCACGTGGATTATAGAATAAATAATTTCCCTATATTTATTTTTGAACTATTTTGCCACGTTACCAAAATGTTTTACCATATGTGCATTGGAACCCGATTAGTTGCTAGGCTTTGTTCAGTTGTTCATGATCGAATCATGGAATGGATTCATTCCTGGAGGGGATTGAGTTGATCCAGTTGTGTCACACGATTTTGGAGGATTTCGTTCGAAGGTCAAGACATAGGGATTGATTCCGTAGGTTTCGTTCGAAGGTCAAGACATACATAGGGATTGCCTCCGGGCTCACCACGCAGCTTCATTTTGTGAAACCCACAGGAGCGTGGCTCTATGCCTCTATATAATGCACGCGCATGCCTCCACATGCATGTGTTTGAATGCCTTTAACTGAATCTAACAAATTGCAAGATCATTTTTAATTTGAGAATCGCTGTCTATCAAGTACTTATCAACAATTCAACATGCTTGATACTAGAAGGCATTCTTTCATTCAACGTATCCCAACCGTCACATTCCGATGCAGCCATCCACGAGTTTTAAGTTTTAGGAAAATGTAATAGCATGTTTGAAGGACCGGGACGGGTGATAGGAGGTTGAATGGAAGCCTTCAAAAATTCTATCTAAGCATAAGATCTATATCCTGATTGCCATCCTAAACACACCTCGCGTCAAAACCCAAGGTGATACAAGTTAACTAAGCTCACCCTAGGAACGGATTAGGAATTTTCGAAGCAATATGGAAGCGAAATAGGACAGCACGGGTTACGAAACTCTCACAAAATTAACCTGTCAAAAGAGCTCTAATTGATCATATGAAAATAAAACAAAGCATGCAAGAGCTCATGTAACACAAGTGCTGCTGTACCACTACTGTGTTGTTGTGTTCTAAACTCAAACTGAAAGGATGCTCAAGCACACAGGCTAGCAGTACACAACAGCCTGCACGAAAATTAAGAGCACCTAAAAGCCTTCCCGAGCAGCAAGCAAAACCAAATAAATTAATACCCAAATGATTTGCTCATGATTGCTTGGAGTCAATTCATTGTTGCATCACTATAGCTCGAAAATGACACATCACAAAGATTACTTCAGTAGCTGAACTGATCGAAATGCCCGACAAAAATAAAACTATTCCCTCCATTTCAAAATAAATGCACTTCTAGAATTTGAATGATACCCCTATAAAAATATAATCATTACATTTTGGGAGGAGAAAAAATTAGAAAAAGACAACCAGAATTAGGTCACCCAATTTCTAAATATGCACTTATTTAAGGATAAATTTTGAACTCTAGAAATGTACTTATTATGGGACGGAAGGAGTATGTACTTATTATGGGACGGAGGGAGTAGAGAACTCTTGGAAGTCCACACATGCGCAAGATCGGCACAGCAAAATGAACTTGCTTTCAAATCACTCTAATCTTGCGAGCTCACCGTGATTACCCTTATAGAGGTCGAGCCTACTGATGGTTTTCTGTTAAACACTAAGATGAGCTGATGGCAAAAGGATCAAATAAAAAATCCCTCTGATCTCTCCCTCTTTCTCACCCAAAGGCTCTAAAAAAATGAGAAACTCACCACCAAACAACCCCTAAGAGATATGTGGCTACCCCAACAGCCCACTCTATGTATATATAGGCACTTGATTATTTCCCAAGTTGCCCTTATATGAAGCACAGAGCTCAAATACCATCTAGGGTAAAACCGTCCAACTTTTTATTGGTACATCTGACGGACCTGGTGCCTCCATGACTTCACTTCACCTCGACGTAAGCTTCGCGATGGTGCCACGTGTCCTCCGACTTAACAGCATTCGGCTGCACTGGACTCGTCCTCCGGTTTTGAGTCTAAACCAATCAAACCCTCTTACACACCCTCCTGTCGTGACTCACCCCAATTTTGAGATCAAACCGATGAAATCCTTTTGCACACCCCGCATGGGTCGGCTCCCACGTCGTTGATGACCACCGCGAGGGCGACGCCGGGCGAGGGCCCGATGGTGAGGTCGTCCATCAGGGACCACGTCCGGGCCGCCGCCGCCGTCGGCGCCCCCCGCGTCCTGCCCGGAGCTGGAGCAGCCGGCCCCGGGCGCTCCGCGCGGCGCCTCGGCGTCCATCCGGCCCCCGCAGGACGGGCACCTCGCGCCGCTCCTCTCCGCCACGTAGCCGTCGCAGCCGGCGCCGCGCTTGCCCCCGCACACGAAGAAGCGCTGGGGGTCCTGCGGCGGCGGCGGCGGCAGGTGGTCCTCGAGGCCCTCGAGTTCGTCGAGCTCGTGGACGCTCTGGGCGAGGTTGCTGGTGCAGCCGTCCAAGGTCTCCTCGTCGAACGGGATCGAGGTGTCCGGCGATGCGACGAGGGAGTAGAGGAAGTCGACGGCGTCCCTGGTGGTCTCGGCGAACACCACCCGCCGCTCCCTCGTGTTGATGAGGAGCTTCACGGTGAAAGACGCGGTGGTGCTAGTGTCAGCCTCGGCCGCCATTCTTGCTGCTTCTTGCAGCGTGCTGGTGCCACTAGCTTGGACACTGTTGGCACGGACGCCCGGCTCCAAGGGGGCATATAAAAAGCACGTACAGACCTTCTCCGCACGGATACGCCGGTCAGTCGGATCGCCACGCCGGCCGTCGACGGCGTGCAAATGCAGGCCTGCAGGGAGAGGGCTAGAGCGTAGAGGAGGAGCAAACGTTGATGTGACTGGGAGCGGACGTGCGCAAGGAAAAGATTTTGGGAGCTTTTGGTTCCTCGAGCTAAACTTTAGTCCGTGTCACATCGAATATTCAGAGATTAATTAGGAGAACTAAATATGAGTTAATTATAAAACTAATTGTACAGATGGAGGCTAAACGGCGAGACGAATCTATTAAGTCTAATTAATCTATCATTAGCAAATATTTACTATAGCAGCACATTGTCAAATCATGAACTAATTAAGTTTAATAGACTCGTCTCGCCGTTTTAGCCTCCATCTGTACAATTAGTTTTCATAATTAACTCATATTTAGTTCTCCTAATTAATCTCTGAATATTCGATGTGACACGGACTAAAGTTTAGCTCGAGGAACCAAAAGCTCACAAAATCTTTTCCTTGCGCACGTCCGCTCCCAGTCACATA
>NC_028454.1:9203963-9217198 GCF_000263155.2 Setaria italica | reverse complement strand
TGATTAGATATAGCAAACAGATCAAGAAACATACTAAATTCTAACATGGAGTACCATATGTTGTACGTGAGAGAAGAGAAAGTTTTGAGGCCAATTAAGCCCTAATTAATACATAATTAGCATATATTTACCGTAGCATCACATGGTCAAATCATGGACTAATTAGGCTTAATAGATTCGTCTCGCCGTTTAGCCTCCGCTTATGTAGTGGGTTTTGTAAATAGTCTACGTTTAATACTTCTAATTAGTATCTAAACATCGATGTGATGGGTGCTAAAAATAAGCAGCGTAAACCAAACGTAGTGTGCCTATATGCCTTTAGTGGTGAATATTTCCTCCTCCTAACAAAAAGCCTCCAGGCTGCTGATGGAGATCGAGCAGGGTAATTGGCCATGCCGCTGCGTGCTTGTTATCATTGAGAATCTGAACACCCTAATTGGCCATGGAGATCGTAAGCATATGCATAGGCTAGTACTAGTATCTTCTTCTTCCAGGCTTCTCAATGGACGTAATATTTGGGCTATCAGGAATTCAGGATGCAGATCGATCAAGCAAGCTCGTCGTCAACCTCCTGCACCGGACTGACAAACAACGCTTGAGGCGAACCGCGAGCAAAAGATTTGCTTAGGGTCTGTTTGGTGTCTGGTTCACGGGACTAAAATTTAGTTCTTGTCACATCGAATATTTAGATACTAATTAGAGGTATTAAATATAAACTAATTACAAAACCAATTGTATAAATGAAGGCTAAGTTGCGAGACGAATCTATTAAGCCTAATTAGTCCATGATTTGACCATGTGATGCTACGGTAAATATATGCTAATTATGTATTAATTAGGCTTAATAGATTTGTCTCGCGAATTAGACACGACTTATGCAATTAGTTTTATAATTAGTTCACATTTAGTATTTTAATAGGTATCCAAACATTCGATATGTCCCGAACTAAAAATTAAGGGATGTTTGGATCTTTAGTCCAGACTAAAATTTATGTCACATCGAATATTCGGAGGTTAATTAGGAGGACTAAACATGAGCTAATTATAAAACTAATTACACAGATGGAGGCTAATTCATGAGATGAATCTATTAAGCCTAATTAATCCATCATTAGCACATGTTTACTATAGCATCATATTATCAAATCATGAACTAATTAGGCTTAATAGATTCATCTCGCAAATTAGTCTCCATCTGTGCAATTGATTTTGTAATTAATCTATATTTAATACTCTTAATTAGTATCTAAATATTTATAGGAATTTTAGGAGGGACCAAACAAGCACCCTTCTTTAAATATTTATAGGAATTTTAGGAGGGACCAAACAAGCACCCTTCTTAGTCCATGGATCTAAACGCTCTTCCACCCTAGCTCCTAGGAGCCTAGGACCTGCTGCTGGCGCCTGGCGGTGAGGCTTGGATTGCGAGGAAGGAACCAGCAGAAGCGATAGGATCTGCTGCACTCCTGAGTCCTGACCAGAGGGACCGGAAGGAAGCAGCTGCCGTGTCACTGTGCACCGGTGCCTGTTGTATAGGCCTGCGCATTTATATCGCTCCGGGCCTCTGGCAGGCAGGCAAGGAGACGTGCCGTGAGCCCGTGAAGCAGTGCAGTGATCTCATGATTGCCCTTTGCCCTAGCAGCTCTTGAAAAGCCCTGCTGCTGCGAGCCTGCGCCTCCCATCGGAAAAATTGTCAAAGCACATGGAACCAGGAACCGCGCGAGTGGACAATGGACATCTGGACAAGACAATATACTAGGCATATAGCATGGCGGGCAGCCGGCAGGTAATTTGGCTTTGCTGCGTTGCTTTCGCTTGGCCTGCCGCGAGGACGAGACGAGGCCCGTGGTGACGCGCGGCGGCCAGAGGACAACTTGGGCCTTGTTTAGTTGGCCAATTTGGGAGATGCAAAATTCCTGTTCCAGCACTGTAGCACACTGTAGCGTTTCGTTTGTATTTGTGAATTATTGTCCAAATATTGACTAATTAGGCTCAAAAGATTCGTCTCGCAAAGTACAATAAAACTGTGCTATTAGTTTTTAATTTCGCCTACATTTAGTACTCCATGCATGTACCGCAAGTTTGATGTGATGGGGAATCTTCTTTTTGCATAGTGTCAAAGTTGGGAGTTGGGAGGTAACTAAACATGGCCTTGGTGAAATTCAGAAACCAGAGATAGGCAAACAAGGGCAAACCGATCGAGTTGGGGTAAGAAGCAAAGCAAGGGTTAGTGAAAGGAGAACACGCCATGCATCTGCAGCTCAAGCCCTTGTTTACTTCACGAATTTGGGAGGTGCCAAAATACTGTAGCAACACTGTAGCGTTTCGTTTGTATTTGTGAATTATTGTCCAAATATTGACTAATTAGGCTCAAAAGATTCGTCTCGCAAAGTACAACAAAACTGTGCAAATAGTTTTTGATTTCATCTACATTTAGTACTCCATGCATGTACCGCAAGTTTGATGTGATGGAGAATCTTCTTTTTGCATAGTGTCAAAGTTGGGAGTTTTGTGGGAAGTGAACAAGGGCCAAGTTTCACCGATGTACTAGTATTTAGGTCAACGTTAATAGCGTTTCTGTATTTAGCTTCCTTTCTGCTGAAAACTAGGGCCGGCCGTGCATCTGCTAGCTGCTCCCTCTCGCCGAGCGCCGTCATGCCGTCAGCCTTCATAGCGCGGCTACGGTGGTGTGGTGTTTGGATACGCCTGCTAAATTTTAGCACCTCTTACATTGGATGTTTGGATACTAATTAGGAGTATTAAATATAGTTTAATTACAAAACTAATTGCACAGATGGAGTCTAATTCATGAGACAAATTTATTAAGACTAATTATTCAAACTTAATTAGTTCATGATTTGCTAATGATGGATTAATTAGTCTTAATAAATTTGTCTCATGAATTAGACTCCATCTGTGCAATTAGTTTTATAATTAGCTCATATTTAGTCCTCTTAATTAACCTCTGAAAATCAGATACGATCCTACTAAAGTTTAGCAACTTGTATCAAACATCCCCTAACTAGCCGGCTGTCCGGCACGCGCAACGCTGACACGCCTGCTCATTCAATTCTTCTGGCTCGATCGATATATATATGACCGAGCCAGAAGAACCGGACGATTGCATCATTCACCGCCCAGGGTGTGTGTGTTGCATCTTGCATCATCCACTGCTGATTGCCCAGAGGCTGCTGCCGCTGCTAGCGTCACTGCTCGGTCACCAGCCAAAGGTAAACAGAGGCCCTGGAGTTGGAGGTCAAGCGGCTACCGTGCTCACGGATGGGTAGCCATTTTTGCATTGCCCGGTAAGAAAAACATCGGCGACGTCCCTTGTTGAATATTCTTCCCGTTTTCAGTCCAACACGCGTAGTGCGGGAGAAAGTGCGGCGCCGCAAGTTTTCAGCGCGACGGTGGTTTCCGTGCTGATCAGACGGCACAAAAATGTCTCAACAGATAGACTCCGTGCACAGTGCTCGAAGAGGAATGGGCTTGCCTGCCACGTCTCCATGCGCGGCCATTGACCATGGTCTACCGGAAAGTGTGGGACTACCGGACTAGGGAGAGTAGAGCCAGGGTTTAGCTGCTGCTTTGAACAGGGAAGACCGGCCGAAGAAGAAACGAACACAAGATAAGACCCGTTTGATTCTTAGTCCCTCCTAAAATTTCTCTCCTATCGAATGTTTAGATACTAATTAGGAATATTAAATATAGACTAATTACGAAACCAATTGCGCAGATGGAGACTAATTTACAAGACGAATCTATTAAACCTAATTAGTCCATAATTCGACAATGTGATGCTACAGTAAACATGTGCTAATGATAGATTAATTATGTTTAATAAATTCATTTTGCGAATTAGCCTCCATCTGTATAATTAGTTTTATAATTAGGGGGTGTTTGTTTCCTAGGGGCTAAACTTTAGCCCCTATCACATCAGATGTTTGGATACTAATTAGGAGTATTAAATATAGACTAATTGCAAAACTAATTGCATAGATGGAGGCTAATTCGCGAGATGAATCTATTAAGCCTAATTAATCCATGATTTGATAATGTGGTGCTACAGTAACTATTTGCTAATGATAGATTAATTAGGCTTAATAGATTCGTCTCGCGAATTAGCCCAGGACATCTGCAATTAGTTTTATAATTAGCTCATATTTAGTCTTCTAATTAGCATCTGAACATTCGATGTGACAAGGCTAAACTTTAGTCAAGATCCAAACACGCTCCCTTAGCTCATATTTACTACTCCTATTAATCTCCTTCGATGTGACGTAAACTTACACTTCAGCTCAAACGTCCAAACGTCCCTTGTGTGCCCCCGACACTCACCGTCTGACGAGCGTCTTTCGACTGTGCAAGAACAGAGCCCGGTCAGCTTGACTCTATGCATTGACCGCCCGATTGACCGTTGGAGCCGCAGTAAATTGTTTGGACAGACGTCTGTATCGCCGAGCCTTTTCAAGGCTGTTAGTTATGTGGCATTGCGTAACGCTAATTGGCTCCAGTTTGGGTTTTCATTCGTCGATTTTTAGCGCACGCTAATTGGCCTGTTGGCCAAATTGGAAGATGCAAAATTACTGTACCAGCACTGTAGCACACTGTAGCGTTTCGTTTGTATTTGTGAATCATTGTCCAAATATTGACTAATTAGGCTCAAAAGATTCGTCTCGCAAAGTACAACAATACTGTGCAATTAGTTTTTAATTTCGTCTACATTTAGTACTCCATGCATGTACCGCAAGTTTGATGTGATGGGGAATTTTCTTTTTACATAATGTCAAAGTTGTAAGTTAGGAGGTAACTAAACATGGCAAAAAAAAAAAAGTGTACAGGTACCGCTACATTGAGATTGCGACTGACTCTGCAAGGAGATGTCCTTACACTGATGATTTTTTTTAGACGGTAAGTTCCACCACGATAAACCCAAGCGACTTGACTCTTGTGGCTGCTGAAGAGTGCGCCCGCAGGAAACTGTGTTGAAGCATCAACGCATCACAATTGCGCGGGCGAGGCATGCGGATTATACTTGTACTTGTCATTGCGAGGTTAGTCATTATTAGCAAAAGCAACATTCAGTAGTAGTAAACAGCTACTCCCTAATTCAAATTGAAGGTCCTTTTAGCTTTTCTAGCAACGACAGATCGGAGCGAGTACCTAGCCCTATGCTCCAGGTGCATCCAAACATTGGACTGGTACAAGCATAACAAAAGATGGCCTCTCACTATTCTCTAGGCCGGAGCATCATCCAACGCTGGATGAGCAGAAACATCAGCAAAAGATGATCGCGCGCACGCTATTATGCATCTATCTATGCGCATGTGGGTGCCGTATCTACATCCATCCAAGATCCGGCGAGGGAGGGCTCGGGTCAAATTCGAGCGCCACGGCCTTGTCGCGGAGGAAAACGTCGGTGAGGACAGTGCTTGACCGCAGCGATGCCTCGAGGATCTTCAAACCCTACAGCAAAACCCAATGTTTCGGATCGATTATCATGTTTCGGTCGTCAGCTCTCTAGGAGGAGGAACAAGGAGCAGATGACATGAAAAGAGGCAGCTGCGATGGCGTACACTTACCTCGTTGTGGCCGAGCCGCACCGTCGCCACCTGGAACGCCGCCGCCTCCTGGAACCCGGTGACGACGCCCCTCATGATGTTGCCGGCCAGCGCGAGGAAGGTGCCGGTCGCGGGCACGACGGTGAGGTTGTCCTTGAGCATGCACACCAGGGCCGGCGCCGCCGCCGCCGCCTCCTGCTGCTCGGAACCGCCGGCCCCGGGCGCGCCGGGCGGCACCTCCGCCGCCATAATGCCCCCGCAGGACGGGCACGTCGCGCCGCTCCTGTCCGCCACGTACTTGCCGCAGCCGGCGCCGCGCTTGTCGCCGCACACGAAGAAGCGCTTCTTCCGCTTGCTGCCCAGGCGGGGGCGGCGGCGGAGGCGGGCAGCGGCGGCAGCTGCAGGAGGCCGCGTGCGCGAGTCGAGCGGGAGCGAGTCGAGGTGCGAGACGAGGAGGGAGTGGAGGAAGCTGACGGCGTCCCGGCTGGCCTCCGCGAACAGCACCCGAGGAGCCTTGGTGTCGATGAAGAGCTTCAGGCTGAACGCGGCGGCGGCGGTGGCGGTGGCCATTCTCGGAGACTGCTAGTTCCCCCGGTAGCTTTCCCTTTGCCAGGAACGCCCCCGCGCGGCTGCACGGGCATATAAAGAGCGTACGAACGCCGAATCGCCGATCGCCGGGCTGCGCTGATGGGAAGCGCGCAAGGAAAGGGTCTGTGCGAGCAAGATACCAGCTTGCTTGGTGTCGAAGGTTCACGCATGGAACAGTTCTTCTGACTCCGGTCACTGGAGCGGCGCCAGCGGGCCCACGCGTCGGTTTGCACTTCCCAATGTGTTTGCCTGTTGGACGCTTCAAGGTGATGGAGGCAGGCAAAGGGAGCAGCAGCTGCAGCAGGCCATGTCCATGGATATCGGATGGGTCGGTCAGCTGTACATGCTACTCGTACGTACTACTGGGGTAAATACTGGGGCCCACGCGAAAGCTCCATGATCATCCATGCCCTCCTGCAGTGCTGCTACATGTTGGCAGCTGCTCCCCAGTTCCCATCAATCCATCACCCTGACCTTCAGGCTCCAAGCGTCCAACAGCCTACAGTCAGGCGGTACAGATACTGATACTGTAGTGTTAAATTTTTGCACTGCCAGAGGAACTCTGGAACAGGAATGGGCAGGTTTGCCGCGTCTCCATGGCCACCCGATGACTGACCGATCCCAGGTGCAGCAAGGAAAGAACAAAGAAAGACGACGAAGGCCTTGACATTTGACGCGGAGGAGGCGCGGACTGACAGATGTGCGCTTGCACCGTAGAGCAGGATAGTGACCGCTTGATGGAGAGGACGTCCATGCATATGGAACACGGGCAGTGTAGAGCACGCATGGGTGCAGCGTCTATGGCTTGTGTCCCTTCCTTTTTGTTTTGCGAATTTATAAAGACTTGCCTCGTTCCAAAGTGTGTGATCCTCGTTACAGAGTGTGATCTTTTGGCTCTTCATTCTTCTCTTCCAATGAAGCGAGTGCATCAGTGGCAGTGCATGCAATGCGACAGCTCAGGCCGTAGAGTTTATAAAGATCAGTTCACACCATCCGGTCCACTGTGCACTGGCGATGGGGAGCACCGGAGCAGGATGATGTGACTGTGCATGGAAGGAAGCTGCGGTGCTCGATCGGCTCCTGCTGGCTGCAGCGCAAGCTACGTACTCCTACATGCTGCTGCAGTTATGGCTTGGTTTGGTTACATTTGCGCACCCGTCATATCGAATGTTTAGATATTAATTAGGAGTATTAAACGTAGACTATTTACAAAACCATTACATAAGTGAAGGTTAAACGGCGAGACGAATCTATTAAGCCTAATTAGTTCATGATTTGACAATGTGTTGCTACAGTAAACATTTGCTAATGATGGATTAATTAGGTTTAATAGATTCGTCTCGCCGTTTAGCCTCCACTAATGTTATGGATTTTGTAAATAGTCTACATTTAATACTCCTAATTAGTATCTAAATATTTGATGTGACACGTGCTAAAAATAAGCAAAGGAGCTAAACACCCTGTCATGATTGGGCCTGCAACTGCAAGCGAGAAATGGAAAAGCCTGCCTCTCCAGTCTCCCCTCACAAAAACGTGAACGTAGCACCTGCAGACACTGTGGTAGGACGTACCTATACTTTTTTTTCCAAAAAATAAAAGAGACACTGTGGTACACGTATGTAGTGGTAATGGTAAATTTGGTGTTGTTACATGAGCTAATTACTTTTCGTCGTTAATTTTTGACACCATCCCGGCCCCCTTCCCTGTTGCTAGATTCTTCAGTGCAGCTGCGCGCAGCAACGCCTCTTCGGCAATGCTCCACGAGGACAGGAGGACGAAGCTGCTAGTTTTTCCATGACAGCGCTTGACTTGACTGCTTTGACTTGGACAGACGTGCTGGCAAAGCCCGTGCTGGCCGGCGGGGAGGCAAGTACGGCAGGCAGGAGATGGAGCTGCAGGGGTGTAGTGAGAAACAGAAACAAGAACGGCAGATCGATGCGGTGGAACTGGCCACTTCCTGAGAACCGACCTTCGGTACAGGTGAGTAGTCCCCCTGCCGGCTACCTGACCATTATCCTGACCATTATCGTTTGTTTGGTACTAATGACACACTATTTAGTACGGATCGGTACTAAACTACAAGACACGTCGCGCTGTAGCGGACGGCAGTTTAGTACCGGTTAGTGTTACCAATCAGGTTATTCTTTTTTTTCCTTTCGTTTCAATTTGTGGGTTGGTTAGTATTCGTATTAGTGTAATATATATATATATATATATATATATATATATATATATATTGATCTAGCATATAGTAAAGTTTACATATATTATATTTATACAATTTACATACACTTTAAATATTACAAGTTTTCCGACTATGCACTACACGTTGTCATCCGAGTCCCTGATTGGATAAAGTTGACTCACACTTGTTCCATTGTAATAGAATTCTCCCTTTGAATTTACGACCTCCTTCAAAAGGAATCCACATAGTTGCTCTTGAATTGTCTTGAGTCGTTCTGGGGTGATGAGATCTTCTCTCATTTCAGCAATATGTCACATGCAAATTAACATCATCATTATATGTGCAGATTGAAAAATATTGAAAATTGATATGAATTGTGTTTACGTACTTGGTGTTGACGGTCTCTGCCTTTCTTGGGGTCTACAATGTCGTGGATGAACTCACAACAGTAGTATCCACATAAGTTGTTTCTATCCTCCTGCCTCAAACACTAAATGTGAAAAAAGGAGTTATGAAATATTCAAGCAGTCGTGGTTTTTAAAGAGGTGACATGCACTAGATGTCCAAATTGAAATCATACTAGAAAGTTATCTTTGATACGAAGTTCTTCCTTGAATGGTCCTGGGTGTTTTTTTATGAAGTGAGCCCATACCCTGTAAAGCGCGTTTATGAGGCTTTGGTACTCTACTTTTTGTTTCCTCTCCGGTCCAGCACTGTGATGTGGCTTTGATCAATCTCGATAACAAGCAGTATCCAGTGGAACCTGTTCATATACACACGCAATGTTAGATATACTTATTATTAACTTGAACGGATGATGAAAAAAAGGATGAATGACTCACTAAAAGTTGTACAATAAAAGTATGTATTGCATGTGATGTTGTTTATCCAGAAAGTTGAAAATAGTCTTCATAGTACGATTTGGCCATTGCATTAAGCATCCCTCGTTAATAACATGCGGGTCTATGAAGCCGACATGATAGTATTGTTTTCTCCGGCAATGTTGAATCTCCATTCTGTATGATACAAAATAAAAGAGGGGATGAGACGGTGCACAATTAATGTAGGAGCTAGGATGTAGATATTAGAGCAAACACTTACAGAACTGATGCACTAACGAGGGACTTGTCAAGGGCGTCTTGATGGTACAAGTAACATAGACTTTCAAACTCAATCCATATGTCATCTGACCCTCAAAAGTAATCACGATCTTGAACCCGAGCAGCGAACATGATACCTCCTCTGTTCCGTATCCCTTAGCGATGCTTCCTTCTGGACGGGCACGATTGCGAGTGTACTTCTTTAGGACCGACATTAACCTCTCAACAGGTCACATATTGTGCAGGTACACTGGACCTAGAATGGTTATCTCTTTAACAAGGTGATTCAAGAGATGAGTTATAATATTAAAGAAGGAAGGTGGAAAGACCATCTTAAAACTGACAAGATACTGTACCACGTCATTCTATAGTTTTATTAGATTGTTTGGATCGATTGCCTTTTGCGAAATTTCATTGATGAACGCACATAGCTTTACGATTGTTAATCTCACATTCTCTGGTAGAATACCCCTTAGTGCAATCGGAAACAACTGTGTCATCAGGATGTGATAGTCATGTGACTTTAGATTTGTGAATTTCTTCTCTTCCACATTTATTATTCCCTGTACATTAGAGGAGTACGCGGATGGGACCTTTATACTATTCAAGCAAACAAACATGCTTTCTTTCTCCTCTTTGCTGAGAGTGTAGCTGGCAAGACATAAGTAGTGTTGTCCATTCTCTCTTTTCCAGATGTAGGTCCTCTGGTTGTCCTGTACGTTTCAAGTCCTGCTTTGCTTCCAATGTATCCTTTGGTGCCCCATAAACACTAAGGAAGCCTAGCATGTTCACGCAAAGATTCTTCGTCAGGTACATCATGTCAATTGCGTTGCAGACCTCTAGAACTTCCCAATAAAGTAGCTACTAGAATATAGACTTTTTCTTCAAAATGGTTGCACGCCGTTATCGTCATTTGGAACAGGTTGGCTACCAGAACCCTTACCAAAGACTACCTTCACATCCTTTATCATAGAAAATACACGCTTTCCATTATGGTACAAAGGCTTAGCACAAGTGTTGGGCTCCCCTTTAAAATGTTTTCCTTTCTTTCTTAAAGGGTGATTCGCATGAATAAATCGACGATGGCCCATATACACCACCTTTCGACAGTGTTTCAAAGACATACTATCGGTTTCATCTAGATAGTGGGTGCATGCCCGATATCCCTTGTTCGTCTGTCCTGATAGGTTACTAAGTGCAGGTCAATCATTGACAGTTCAAAAAGGCAATGCTCTGAGAATGAAAGTCTCTTGTTTGTCCTCATTCCACACAGGTACACTTTATTCCTTTCAGAGCAGTAAAAGTTCATCAACCAATGGTCTTAGGTACATGTCAATGTCGTTGGTAGGTTGTTTTGGGCCTTGGATAAGGACTGACATCATGATGAACTTGCGCCTCATGTACAACCAAGAAGAAAGGTTGAAGATACATAGGATCATAGGTCATGTATTATGAGCACTACCAAACTCACCAAATGGATTCATTCCATCAGTGCTTAAACCAAACCTTATGTTCCTTACATCCTTCTCAAAGTCTAAAAATTCTCTATCAACATTTCTCCACTGGGAACTATCTACGGGGTGTCTTAGCTTCTCATCTTGCTTACGTTCTTCTTTTTGCCATCACATCAACTTAGCGTGCGCCTTTTTTCTGAACAAGTGCTTCAAACGTTGTATTACAGGGAAATACCACATCACCTTTGCTGGAACTCTCTTCTTGACAGGCTGCCCATCAACATCACTAAGGTCATTTCACCTGATCTTATACCGCAATGCCTTGCAAACAAAACAAGCATCCAATGTCTCATATTTCTCATCGCGATAAAGGATACAATCATTAGGACATGCGTGTATCTTCTATACATCCAATCCTAGAGGGCAAACAACCTTTTTTCTTCATATGTGGTTAAGGGCAGTTCGTTACCCTCGGGAAGCATGTTCTTTATGATTCTCAATAGCTCCTCAAATTCCTTATTGGTCACACCATTTGCTGTCTTCCACTGCATCAATTCCAGTATGCTACCTAACTTTTTGTGGCCCTATTTGCAATCGGAGTACCACAACTTTTTGTGATCCTTCAACATCTTCTAAAATTTTTTTATCTCCTTCGCATTTTCGGAGTCTTTCTTTGCATCTAGCAACACCTGACCTAGTTTGCCAGTTGGTTCATCTTCTGCAAAATCTTCTCCAGTCTTGCCCATTTAAAAATCTGCAAAGGCACCACCTTCAACCCAGTCAGCTGGAATGTTGTTATCATCATCTTCTTCTTCACCGTCTTCCATTACAACTCATCTTTCGCCGTGCTTGATCCAAAGAATATAGTTATTCATGAAACCCTAACGAATATGTGGTCATGTAGAGTTTTTCTATTAGAGTGATCCTTACTATTTTTGCACATTCTGCATGGACAACACATGAAACCCCTCGGTGACTTGTTGGCCTCTGCCGGTTCGAGAAAAGTCTTTAGGCCATTAATGAACGGCATGGAGCACTGTCATCGTACATCCATTACCGGTCCATCTATAAAAAGTTTTTAATTTACTTCTCCATTTGTAAATCAACAAATGTAAAAAAATACTTTCTGAAAAATACTACTAACCTTTTATATATAGACCACTTTCGATGAGCAAATTAAAACCCTACAGATTTTGTGGAGAATTTCGGCAGCAACTACCTTTGTCCCAAATTGTCGTTAGCTTGAGCTCAACTATGTTATTTATGTAAAGCAACAAAATTAGTTGATTATTTTTGTTTCAACATTGTACTTATATTATTGATGTAAAGCGACAAAAGTAATTAACACAATATATATTTGTCAACATCCAATACGAATTTATCAACATCGAATAGACTTTCATAAGTAAAGTTTCTACATTCTACATGCATATATAAATTGAAAAACTCTCCATTCATTCTCACTCTAAAAAAGCACAAATTTCTCTAGCTACAAAGCATAAAACATAGAATACAAATTATGAGAGGAGGGGAGCTTTAGAACAGTTGGAAGAGTGAAATCCCCTAAATCATGGGAAAAATGGGCAGCACCTCCCCTAGATCGCCATGGGAGTGAAGAAGCCCGAGCTCATGGTCAAATGGTTGAGCTCTGACTCGGGGTGGAGGAAGGAGCTTATTTTATAGTTTGTACATTAGTACCATTTGGTGGTCATTACTAGAAATATGACCTCTCATCCCTAACATTAGTACCGGTTACATTTGGGATCAGCCGGAGGCCCTCTAGTACCGGATGTGGGCTCCATCCGCTACTAGAGGGCTCCAACCGGTACTAGAGGGTGACCTCTAGTACCGGATGGAGCCCACATCCGGTACTAGAGGGGCTCCTCTTTTTTTTCCCACCGCCTATCTCCTCCTCCTTTTTTTCCCACGCCGTCTGTCTCCCTCATAGATTTTTTATGCGTCCTCATTCGCTTCGCCTCTCGTCTCTATCTCCTCATCTCCTCTATCTCCTCACTCCTCTCTCTCCCTTCTCTCCCTTCCTCCTCCTCCCCTCACCTCACTAGCCGGCCAGCCCCTTCCTCTGCCTCCCCTCCCCTCCCCCTCCGCCGCTCCTCACTGGCGGCGAGGAGCGACGGCGGGGCAAGGTGAGGTGGTGGCGAGTCATTTTTAATCGGGGTGGCGTAGGAGGGTGGAGTGGTGGCGGGGTCATCGGGCTGCAGCGGCGTAGGAGGGCTTCGGGCGAGCGGGACGAGGCGGATGCGTGGTGGATCCGGTGGAGGGCGAAGGACGCCAGCGGCGGTGGCAGATGAGGGGGCGGGTGTGGGGTGGAGCCCCACGACGCCTGAAG